>NC_056735.1:1658262579-1658500420 GCF_019279795.1 Protopterus annectens | reverse complement strand
AGAAAGGGAAGAGGTCAAGAATTTATTTGGACTGCAGCCTAGAGATTGCCTTCTCTATCAAGGATTGATATAAGAGTATGAGCAGAGAGAAAGAAATAGGGGGGCCCTAAGAGAAAGACCAGCACTGACAGAGTTTTTAGTAAAATCTAGAACAGAAGCTGCTGTTAAAGAAGGAATAATTAGCAGAGCATATAAAATATTGCATGATAAGTATAACAATCAATCAGAGGAGTTTAGAAAAGATTGAGACGAGAGATTGGATAAGCAGTTCACAAAGAAACAATGGGGGGTATATGTATGTCTCCCAAATATGCAACAAAGTCTAGAAGAGTTAGGATCTTTGCTTGGAAGTATTTACGTAGGTATTTTTATACCCCAAATAAACTCCAAAGAATATGACAGCAAATGGAGGTGTGATATGGAAAAAAAGAGGTAATTGAGAACATATTTTATGGGACTGTAATGAGTTGGTAGATTTTAAAGATTGCCTGCAGACTAATCTGTCAGATATACTGGATGAGCAAAGTGGTGTAAATAAGGAATTGATTTTTTGAGCTATGATATAGAAACATAATTTCCCAAGCATAGTATGGCATTTCTGAGTCTAATTATGGTGGCTGCCAAAAAAGAAATTGCTACAAAATGGAAATCAAAGTCTAAACCAACTGTACTAGAAGTAGTGAATATAGTAACAGATGCAAAACAACTGGAATTGGGATCTTTAGAAAAGGGTAGGAGCAAATTACATAGAAAAAATGGGAATTGTGGGAACAATGCACACAGAGGAGAAATGAGGTTTAAAAGAAGGTAGGATTTGAGTGAGATATGTAATGTCTGACTGACAATGACTACATAGATTATAAGTGATGTACAAATGTTTGCAACTAAAATTATGTCAATATGGTTTGTTTTCATTTATATAAATGTATGATTACCTATGTCATGCATGATAATTTAATAAAGATATTTCTTGTTTAAAAACACTGAGAAACCATACAAATTTGCTTATTTTATGACTACTATACATGATCCAAAGAGTGCATGCATTTACCTTTTACCCATGGAAAATCAGCTCATTTAACACAGCTCAGAAATATGATGGGTGAAATATTTACACTATACAGATCTGTAAAAAATAAATATGACTATTAACATTATAAAGCATGGGCTCCAAACTGAAGTACAAATTATGGATAAACTGTTCAATATGCTGCCACAAAAAAAAAACATCTTATAGTGCAGATCAGTTCTGGTCTGACTGTTAAGACTTCAGTTACTTCCTTTGCTTGAGACTTTTATTCAGAGAAATAACTAGGTTTGGGCATTCCAGGAGCAAGCTTTTGGGGGCACAGTTGTGAGATGCCAATGAACTGAGATTGGATTTCAGTACCAGCATTCATAAATGAATGACAGTACTACTTTTTTACTCTTTATTTGGTTTTAACAAGTCCATCAACGTTTAAAACAGTGTATGACAAGATAAACAATAACTATTCACAAAAGTCCATAAAAGAATATTCATATATTCTTCACCATTAGTACTTTTCCAGTAAATCATTGAGCCTTTGCCAAGATATGTAGTGATGAGTTATGCTTAAAGCTCTCATTCTAATAGCTGACAACTCATTTTTACAGACCAGTCTTAGCTAGGCACACAAATTCGCCAAATGCTAATTCAGTTTTACATTTCCAGTGAGGACATTGTCTTATCTGCAGATTTCAAGAATAACTTTTTATTTAGTTCTGAAAATGGTTCATTGCTATGTTTTGTTGAGAAGTTCCAGATTGTCATGTCTGGGGTAACAAATTCAGTTCTAATAATCCTGTATATAATTGATAAGTATGACTACCACTTGGGTGGCCCACTATTAACATTACAGAATAGATCCAAGAATTTTAGAACGGGTTTATTTTGAAGATTTAGTGATATTTTGATTTTATCCTGAATATATTTTTTACATGTATGTATATCTAACCAGTCTCCTTGCTCTGTGCTATATCTTGCTATTAAATGTTCAACATGCTGTATTTCATTTCCATTAAGAAATTGATACCATAATATTAGGTTACTATTCTTGAGAGCTGTCATTGTGTTTGCATTAAAAGATACTAGGCATCCATTAGTGAATGCAATGAGGAATAATAGAATTATTAATTCCTTGACCAACAAATTTCAATTCTTAAACCTTTGAAAGATTCAAATGATTGAGTTAATAAAAGGCATAAGTAAAGTTGTGTCTTTCATTCAGAACAAGATCATTTAAAACCCAGTAGAATATATTGATACCCAGTTTCAAATAAGAATCCATGATAAGTTTGTTTTTGTCTATTAAAAATTTCTCATGTAAAGATGTCCAGCAAGAGACATATGGAGAATCTAACCACAATAATATTATTTTAATAATTACAGCATTAGTATATAGTTTAATGTTTGGAAACCCAAGCCCACCTTCCACCTGACTTTTGACATGTCAGTCTAAAGATATCCCTGTTTTTTAGGGTACCATAAGAATTTAAGTAAGTTAGAATTTATTTTTCTTATAATGTTTTAGAGGAGGGAGAATTATAAGATTTTTGGTAAAATTATCTTTTTAATCAGGGTGATTATATCTTCCATTGTAAAGAATAGGCTATTCCAATTGTCTGTTAACTTTATGATTTCATCCATTAAGATTTTTAGTTTATAAATATGGAATCTTTATTCTTAGATTCAATAGTGATACTTAAATATTTAATTTAAAAAAATTCCAGTTAAAATGTTTATGTGATTTTAAAAATATGGTTATAGTTTTGTTTATAAACAATGTTTTAATTTTATTATGATTGCATTTCAAACCTGAAACCTTTTCAAAGTAATCTAAGACTTTGAGTATATGATCTAACTATGTCACTACATGTCAACAGTATGTCATCAGCAAAAAGCTGGATTTTTGATGAAAAATCTTCATTCATTTTGAATCCTTTAATATTTATGTTAGATCTTATATAGTTAGCTAGTGTTTCTATCGTTAGAGCAAATAATACAGGAGAAAGAGAGCATATTTGCTTCATACCTTTTGCTATATTAAAGTGTCTAGATCAAAGGAAACTATCTTAACAAAAGATACTGAATTGCTATAAAGTATTTTAATTAATGTTGTAAAACTAGAGGAAACATTATATTCATTTAATATTTTAAACAAATAAGGTCAGTTCACTGAATCAAAAGCTTTATCAATATCTAGACTTATTATTGATAGTCCTTTTTATTTTTATTTGCTATATCTATTCATGAAAAAAACTCTTATAATATTGTCTTGTACTCTTATATTATAAAGCCAGCTTGATCTTCATTTATTAATACCAGGAGTATATGGTTTAGCCGTTTTGTTAGTATAGACATGAAACTTTTGTAGTCTACATTCAAAAGTGAGATTGGGTAATAAGAAGCACATGATATAGGATCTTTATCTGATTTAAAAATAGGTGTTATTATAGAGTAACTCCAAGAGGGGGAATATTAGCAGAACTTTTGACTTCTTCAAAGACGTTTAATATGTTTTTTAAAATATTGTTAGTAGCAGTTTCTACAATTCTGGGTTGATACCATCTAATCCTGGACCCTTGATGGTTCTGAGACTTTTCATTTGGTCTTTCAATTCTTTAAAAGACAAAGACTTATCAGTTTTACTTTTCTGTTCATTAGTTAATTTATTATGTATATTTTCCTTTAAAAAAAATATCAATAAGTTGGGGGCATGGCCAGCATGCTGAGCAGATAGCAGCAGAAATCTCTTGCTCTGCCTTTAAATACTTTTTGATAGGATTTTTTCACTTTATCATTTAATACTTGAATGAACTCAGTTATTCTGGATTACTCTACCATCTGGATCTTTAAGAAGTGAAAATTCCAATTATGATAGTTCATTTTACAGCTTTATCCTGTCAGAAGTTATACAAACTACATCAGCTATGAGTCACTCGAAGACTTCTCTTTAAGATAATTTAATGAAGAAGGAATTACAAACAATCATCTCTAGTATTCAAGATCGCTCTACAAAAATGGATAAACTAGAACAAATAATGGATAATATGAAGAAAGAAAGTAAAAAAAAAACAAATAGATATGTTGGGGGAAATCATAACAAAACATTCAGATCAAATAACTGCAATAGAAAAATCTGTAAATGCACAAGGCAAACAGAAAATGAACATCAGATTGATTTCCTTATAAAGCAAAATAATATGTTACTTGAAAAAGGTGGAAGATTTGGAAAGTAGACACAGAAGAAATAACATAAGGATTTATGGCATACCAGAAAAGAAGGATGGTAATAACCTAGTTCAGTTTTTGAATGACTGGTTTACAAGAGCTCTGAATTTACATGAATCTTTATTATTTGGAATAGAAAGACCCCACAGTTCCCTGTCAAATAGTTCCTTCTCAAAATACCCTTCTGCTACAAGATCCATAATTGTTAAATTCCTGTCAGCCCAAGATAAAGATTTAATACTCATAGCTGCCTGGTTGGGGACTCCAATTCAGATAAATAGGAAAAGTATCAGGTTTGATAATGATTATACCACCTCACTGATAACAAAAAGAAAAGCATGTGTTCCCCTCATTAAGAATCTTAAAAAAGCAGGTATTAAAGCACAAATTGTCTTACCAGCTAGAATTAAAATTATTTTAACAGAAGGTCAAATAATCTTTAACACCCTAGAAGAAGCTGTAGACTTTGTTAAAAACAAAAATCTACTGGAAAAAGTGGAAGACATGGAAATCTCCCTCCCCAGTCTGAAGAGGCAAGCTATGAAAAGCACTTCAAGCATTAAGGAAAAAAGCAACAAAAAAATCTAGAGACAAATAATGTACTAATAAGCCTGGGGCTGTCCCATACTAAATCATTTCAGAACTTCACATACAAACTTCAACTAAGGCAAGCTGCTCTCCTTTTTCCTTCCTTCATTTTCCATCTTTTGCTCTCTGTCATAATTATTATTTTTTTAGGATAAATTGATGTGTTTTATTTATGTTGAATTGATGGGGAGATACTTGGTGCACTCTTTATATGTTATACGTAAACTAAACTAACACCAAACAATATAATTATTAGTGTTAAATTTGAATCTTGACTAATAACAAAAATACACATAGTAGTTGGGGACATTCTATTTAAGATAGATTTATAATAATAACCTATATTTTATTAATAATTGATATATATATAAAACATACACTCCATAAAACATTTAATTTTAGTCACTAGATTGCTTTAACTTGTAAGTTATAGCATCTTCATTTATTTTTGCAAGAAATGAGACATTTGAAATATAATAAGTATCTAATGTCCTTTTGTGATAGTCTTACTGGGAAGCAAGGTGTAATGGTGGGGTTGGTTCTCTGGGAGTATCTCTCCTGTTCTTTGTGGTGGATTTGGTCACATTGGTATATGAGAAAAAAGAAAAAGAATGATGCCATGCTACACTGAGAAAGTGTCCTGGTTGGTTGGGTGTATGGAGGGATGCTCTTCCCTGGTGGGAGTGGGTTATAGAAGTTACATTTGAAAGCTTGCACTGTATTGCTGTACATTAACCTGCTTTTCCTTCTCCTTCATTTTTTTTTTTTTTTTTTGGTGTTGCTAACTTTGTCTGAGGCATCACTTGCATTATGAGAGGTATACATTTCATTTAGTTTTACATCCCAGCTAAATTTCTCACTGGAAAGCATCACTAGAATATCTCCTCAAGCCTTTTCAATGCTCCCAAATGGAAAAAAGTAACTGGTGTTGATTACTGAGCTTCAGCTGCTGTGACCTTTGAACCCACACCACTTCCTGGTGTGCATGGATCATTTAACCCAAAACAAATGTGTTTTTATTTAAAATGTAAAGTTATTGCAGGATTTAAATAAAATATGTTCAGATCTATAATAAATCCTCTGCAAAGATGGAAACAAAGCTGTGGAAAATTATTTTAGTCAGAAATGAATGTAGTAGTGCAATGATCACATGACATAATGCAGACTATAAATCATAAAGGTCCCAGTGCTGCATTCTTTCACTTGAACCCTATGGGAATCTTGGTTTTATTCATACTGTAATGTTATATAAAATAATAATTAACTCTTGTCAATTCTAGTTTGACAGTGGTTCTGAGACTAGTACACACAAAGAGATGAATAGCATTGTTACTAAAGCAATGCTTTTATGCAAAGACCATTAGAGTCATCCTGCAAAAAATATTTTCATAAAATCATAGAGATTAAGCACACCTTCACTGTAGTTAAGATGGTAAGTGCAAAACCATCTTTTGGATGCAAGATAAACTACAAAAAAAGTTGGAAAATATATTTGAATAGAATATAAATATAAATTAAACTATCTCAGAGGACCTAACAGAACTAGTGATATAAAACTGTTGATTGTTTAACTAATGTAGAGTTAAACTTCTGACTTAATTAAAAAGCAGGAAAATGAATATGTAAATGTTCTAATTCTTTATTTTTTTAAAGCTAAATTAAATTAAAGACCAGCTCGGTGTATCAATGCAAATGGGCTCTACTATCATCTTCATAAAGAGAATATTAGAAGTATAGGGCACATATTTAGTAGAAGGGATGAGTTGAAGCACATACATCTAGTATATGACAATGTGTTGGCATAAATCATTTACCGTTAGGTGTCTTTTTGTGTGTAAATTAATTTATTTTGGGTAGTGTGTTAAATATGAGCATACTAATTCTTCTTAGATATGCTTTAGGTGTTTCCTTGCCCTCAGTCCTTACTTCTTAATAGTATTGACTTGAATTTATTTGTTTTTACTGCAAATATAATAGAGGCTACTTTGTTTTTGTTACTGTTTCGAAAGATAAGAACATTTATTATTCAACATTTCTTTAGAGTTTTAATAGATTATAATGAGTTAAATGGTTTTCAGAATTTCCTGCTTTTTATGTTGGAGTGTATATAAACACTTATACTGTTATAACATATATAAACATGATTTTGATTTGTTGTAATGACACTGCAAGACAATACAACAGTTTCTGTGGAGTATATTCATTAAGTAGATGTTAGAAAATACCTGTTCAGATTGAAAAGGGTTTGTTAGACATGACATGAGATTGTAAAAAGTTATGTTACTTATCTATAGCATATATTTAGCACTCAAATAAAACATTTTGATAGAAATATCTTTTCTGGGTCAATCAGAATAGAAGACTGGCATGAGAGAATAAATATAGTTAAATAGCTTGAGAAATGAATTGTAATTATATTTTTCATTAAAAGATTGTGTTGTATGCATGTCTTAAAGTTTAAAACATGTAACATACTGATCAGTTATGGTCAAAAATGTTGGCAAGTATACATTTAAATACATTTGGGCATTCTCATATGAAAAAAATGTGATATATCATACAAGACAAATATGATTGCATACACTAAACAAGCACTTATCACATTAGTAACCTAAAGACAGATAAGACATTTAGCTAGTCAAACACTACATAGTTGGAAGCATGTATATAGTTATTTCAAATTAAATTAGATATTTACTTATTATTACAGATACATTATCTCTGAGATAGTCCTTTGCTATTTTAAGTTATGTTCACAAACTCTTCGCATATTCTAATAACTATTACATTTACAATTTGACGTTTTACTAGTCTATGTATTAAGTGAATATTACATTGGAATGATACTTGGCCCACTTATATTCACACTTACTGCTATTGATTATAAATATAAAAGGTGGGAGTTATTCCCAAATTTATCTTATTAATTATATTAAGCAATAATTAAAATAGCTGCTTTTACAATTTAATGTGACAAATCCTAATCCATTGTTCTTATCTAAATGTATCTTTTATTAAGAGCGGATGTTGAGTGGGTAATGCAAATTTCTCTGAATTAGTTAATTTAGACATTATAATCCGATAAGTGTATATATGATTTGTTATTGTGAAAACCTATATATTTGTGAGGCAGAGAAGATATAGCATATATACAAAATGAACACTTGCAACTGAGTGGGGTCTCATGATCTTATTGAACTAGATTTGATAGAGATATTGGTAAAACTAAAAGTGAAATAGTACATCTTTATACTCTAGTTATATCTCAGTAATCAATCAAAATATTTTAAAGACCTGTATTATATACATTATGAGACCCTAGTCAGTTAGCAAATATATATTGAATTTTGAATGTCATTTTGTGAAAACCTCCAATGAGTTTGGTTTTGAGGTAATTATTTACATATTTGCATATTTATATTCAAATAATTGGTTAATGAGACTTGTAGTACCCCTCATTACATTATTGATCATAGTTAATTCTAGATGTTTTATCTTAGAAACACTTTAGAGATTGCTGTTCTATAAACACAATTAAGAATGTTGGGTAGGGGGATTGGAAGAGAGCAGAGAGAAAGGGGAATGGAGATGGGAAGAGAGACAATGGAAGGGAGTCTGCAGCTTATTTTATAAAAGTTATAATACTAATGTAACAAATGATTTTATATCATAATAATTTATATCTGATTTTAGATATTTATATATTTTGGATCAAGATTAGTTTTTATTGAAATATAAATAGACTAGAGTTGTAAATGTAGTTAATTTGTTAATTTGTTCTAGACAGATGCTTAAGATATGTTATTAAAAGCTTTATTATTATAAAATAAATATAATTAATATTGTTGAGCATTTGACTTAGTTTAGTTTTATGGTAACTAAAAGACATAGATAACGTTCAATATTTACTACTGATGTTTTAACAAGACCAAGAGATTTCATTTAAACACTTTGATCTTTAGTAGGAAACTTAGAATAATAATTTGCTTATCATATTAATAAATTTCCTCTTCGTTAATTCAAACTACTAAGCAATTTATTAAATGGCAGAAGCATTAGAAATAATTGAATATGTATTAGAGATTGGTAGAAGGTAGTTTTGATGATAATATCATCAAAACAGGAATTAAAAATTCCATGTTAGATTTTATAAATAGTTTGGAAATAGTTTTAGAATGGGTCGATAACACAACATGTGGTTTTATGACATTTTATCAAAATTAATACCTATAAATGTATGTCTTTAAATGTAAATGGACTTAATAACCCTATAAAGAGAGGAAGTGTTAATAAATATCTAAAAATAAATAAAAAATTGACATAACCTTTATGCAAGAAACACATTTAATACAGAAAGACATAAAGAAAATATGTTTTAAAGACTATTTTATTCTTGCAGATTCACACTTTCATGCTAAAAAGATGCAATATGATATTGTGGAAAAAATCTTTGATACTTCTTAAAATAGACACATATTTAGATAAGAGTGGAATGCTGAGTCTCGCTGTAGTAGAAATTAATAAAAAATATATTACACTGGTGAATGTTTATTGGATTGTTGCTATTGGTGATAAAGTAGCAAGAAATTATTAAATATTTAGAACTAATTACTATATTTTCAGAGGGAGATAGAATATTAGCAGGTGATTTGAATTGTATCTTATCAGAAAAAGATACTACTAAAATGGGAAATATGCTACAGCTGCTGCTAAGAAATTAAATAACTATCTTCATACCACTAATCTGGGAGATAGTTATTATTTAAAAGTTTTGATTTATCTACACTATACACACTACTCATATAGATTTGGGGCAAAAACCACTATTGATAAAGTATGCACATCTGATAGACTACTCTCCCAAATACAAGCTGTCTCAATAATTGCTTGCTCATTGTCTGACCACAATGCAATTGTTTTTAATATTAATATTAAACCAAACAACCTGTTGTTCTGGAAAGAATCCCAGCATGCATAATTAAAATAAATGGTTTTAAGGAGTGGTTACTAAAAGAACTAAATTTGTTTCTAGAAACTAATGATAATGGTGTAACCTCAAAAAACATTATATTGGATGCATTGAAAGCATATCTTTATGGAAGAATCAAAAGCTGGTACTTAAATAAGAGAAAATAATGGGATAAAGAACTACTAGATCTACAAACAAAAATAAATAACTTAAAATGCCATCTTAAGGCAACTGATATAACATAAATGTTGAATTAAAACAACTAAACTTGAAATATGTTGAAATACTAAATCATAAGGTAGCAATAAACTTGGAGAGACTAAAGATACAGTCATATTCAATAAAATCAAAAAGTTTATATGAATTATCTGTGAAATCTAAAGAGATCAGAAATATGAATTATATTAATGAGCTTTCCTAGAAAGTTAAAAAATAAAACCAAGTTTGCAATGGAATTAGAAGATATTTTGGAAATTAAAAAAAAAAAAAAAACATTATGAAGAAATAAACAGAACTAACTCCAATCCAATCAACTTTGATCTAAGAGATATGTTTTTAAAGAAAATGTGAAAAAGAAATTAACAAAAAAAAAAACATTAAACTAAACAAACCAATATCTTTTAAAGAGATAAATGACCAAATTAAAAATCTCAAAAATAATAAATCGCTAGGATTGGATGGAGTAATATCAGAAATATATAAGCTACTACCAGATAGTACATTGAAAATCTTATTACAGGTTTTTAAAGAAGTTATAAATATTTCAAGTAGCTTCCCTTCATGGAAATATGCTAAGATTCCTCTCATAATAAAATAAGACAAAAATCAAAAACTTTGTTCTTCATATCACCCCATATCCATCTTAAATGCAAATTATAAAATATTTATGTCCATTTTTGCTAAAAGATTAAACCAATCCCTAACAAATTTAATAGATGAAGACAAAACAGATTTTATTCTGCATAGGAAAGTTCAAGATAATGTTATTAGACTGTTCTCATTAATAGATTTGGAAAATAAGAAAAAGAAAGAACTCTCGATCATCAGTTTGGACAGAGACAAAGCATATTATTCTGTTAACCGGTGTTTGGTTTTCACAGTTCTTAAAGAATATAATTTTTCAACTGACTTTATTAACTTAATAACTATGAGGTATGAAAACTCAATCTCATATGTTAAAATTGATGCTTATTTATCAGGACCTTTAAAAGTATTGAAAGCTACAAAACAGTGATGTCCAATTTATTTATTTGGTTTGCCAACTGAACCATTAGCTAACAATAAGAACAGATTCTAAAATAAAAGGATTTTCAGTAAATAAAACTATTGTTCTAAATTACAACTCTTTGCAGATTATATTTTATTGACCATTGGAGATATAGCTTCATCTTTAAAACATATCATACATTCCTTAAATCTTTTTGAAACAATCTCAAATTTAAAATTTAACCAAAATAAAATAGAGACCCTTCTAATAAACAAAAAGTAAACATTCTTGTTAAAGAAAAACAATTATTTTAATTGGGAAAATGAGCAATTCAAATACTTAGGGGTGATTATAACATTTAACTAGAATGAATCACTTAAAGAAACTTATAACAATTTAGTCAATATTATTAAACAACAATTACAATAATGAAATAAAGTATTCTTTAAATGGACAAAAGATTAATGTTGATTAAAATGATTATTTTACCAAAAATGTTATTTTATATGCAAACACTAATTGCCGCTCCTAAAAAAAGTTAATTAAACAAATAAATTCACAGCTATTACAATTTCTATGGCACTCACAAAAGCTGAGAATCAGCTTTTTCTGGCATTATAAAACCTGGGAGCAAGGAGGAATTGCATTCCCAAACATTGAATTATATGCCAATTTAATCATTCTTAATTTAATAAGTCTTTGGTTAAATTCTGGGTATTCATCAAGATGGAAAACTATTTAAAAATCTTTATTAGTCTCTAGCTTTGCAGTAGAAGAAGAGAATTTATTTTTCTCTGATGGGGATAAGACATTTCTATTTCTAAAAGACATAGTATGTAATAAAAAACAAAAATCTTACCCCCCTTTTTAATTATATAATACATAATTTTAAAAAATGTATAATAATTATTTAGTTAAAAATACACTGTTTATAATGTTCCCAATAGCATTCACTAAAGGCTGCATAGACTGCTTTAACCTAAATAAACTAAAAGAAATGAAAAATAATGGACTGAATTATTGGTATCAATTTTTGAATAATAAATGATTTATGACTCAAATAATCTCTTAGCAAGATATAATCTTAAACAAGATACTTAGCTAAATATGCAAACATTTAGAGAATTTCTTCTAAATGAATTAAAATCTAGTGTAAGTGCAAATTCAATAACAAGTCCTAAAATATTATCTTTATTTTTCAGAATTAACTCACAGGTATGTTCTAATATTACATCTCTATCCATGATTTATAAAATCTAGAGAGCTGAAGTGCACTCCTCAGAAGAAACCTTTTTGAGCTATTCAACTAAAGTCAATAAAAACCCTTTTTTAAAACCAATAAATCTTTAGTATATACATCCATAAATAATACATCTTCTTCCACATATTGGAAAATCTTTACATGGAAGTTCCTTCATAGAAGTTTGTTTAATTCCACACAAAATTGCATTAACGTATAATAAAGAAATAGTTAAAAGATGGAGATGTGAAGAAACATTAGATGCTGATTGGATGCACATGTTCCTAAAATGCTCAACGGTATTACCATTTTGGTCTGAATTTAAAGATTTTACTAAAGCACTGTGGTCAGACAATAGCGAAATAACAGACTCACTAATTGTGTTTAATGCATCCATACCAGGCTCAGTCCCAAAAACACAAACACATCTTCTTTGGTTACTTCTTGGAATTGCAAGAAAATTGTTACAATGAATTGGAAATGTCAGAAATGCCTCTCATTTTCAGATTAAATTTCTTTAGCCAAAATGATCTGTAATAGGGAATTACAAACTGACTATTTTAGAACACCAAATATTATGCATAAAAACTGTCATGGTTAAAATTAAAGAATCTTTTAGATAAATATTAGATTTGATGAATTTTTTGTAGTTATGGACCTTGTATTGAGTTATGTTTTGTTGTATTTTAATTTTATTGGTTCCTATTATTGATGTGGTTTTATATATTGTACAATTTATGATTGTTTAAAACTCAATAAAAATATTTTGAAAAAACTAACAGTAAGTTCATTATTATCTAAGTTTGTCTCTATTTTTTTTAATTTTTTTCATAATATTTACTAAAACATTTTAATATGTCATTTAAATTCGTTATTTTGATGTTTCCCCCTCTTTATATACAATCTGTTTAATGTGATTTATTTTGTTTATATTTTTTCATCCAATGCCTAGTCTATGTAGATTCCTTGGGTTTACTGAATAAGACTGTAGTTTATTTTTTTTCCAAAGGTCTCTCATTTATTCTGTCTAAAAACTCTGACTTAATGGATGTGATTATAGACATTAAAATGTTCACTAGAAATGTGGCACTGAAAATGATGTTTGGGGATAATATGAATAATGGTTATAAAGTGTTTAAAAAAACTTTCACATTTATACCTCAGATGCATCCACTTTTAGATGCATTTGAAAGAGCTTGTGAAAGTCATTTATTTCAATTGCCAATGTCACACACCAGACCTGACTTTTTTAATTTAACTAGTAAAGAATCTGAAGCTTTGAATAGACTGAAGAACAATGATGAGATAGTAATTAGACAGGCAGACAAGGGTGGAGCTGTTTGTTGTTGGATAGAGATTTCTATAAGAGGAAAATGGAGCAACTATTGGTTGACAACAACACTTATAAGTTATTAAGTAAGGTGCAACTAGACAAGATCATAAAAAGTGTTCATAGTGAATTATATGACCTTCTCTTATGTAGAGTAATAAACACAGATCTGTATAGATACTTTCTGGTTGAGAAACTGATTGTCCCCACTTTCAGGGGACTGCCGAAGGTCCATAAAGGTTTGATGGACCCCAATTTGAGACCTATAGACTCGGGGAGGGGATGGCTTACAGAAACTCTCTCCATTTATTTGGAAAAACAACTTAGACCAGTGGTAGATGGTGTATCCACTATAATTAGAGATACACAACAGTTCTTAGAGACCTATGCTGGGTATGTTTTTTCTGATGCAGACAATGGTAATGAATTTTTGGTTTTACTTGATGTTGTTTATTTACATCCATACCAAATAACACAGGAATGGAGTATGTTAGGCTCTTATTAATTGAAGGAGTGCCAAGGGATCTCATTATGAGATACATGTAATTGTTGGACATTGTATTGAATAATAATGTCTTTATATATGAAGAGGAATATTTTCTACAAACCAAGGGTGTGGCAATGGGCACCCCATGTGCAAACTCATATGCCAACCTAGTGTTGGCATATTGGGAGAAGACATATGTACTGAACAGTGGAAATTATGGGGAGTACATTGGTTACTACAAACGTTTTGTAGATGATGTTTTTCTTGCATGAAGGGCACTAGTGAACGATTGGAAGAATTTGTGGAATATCTGAATGGGACAACAGATTTTCTGTCTTTCGAATGTGTTAGTTCCCAGAAGAGATTACAATTTTTAGATGTGCAATTGAGCAAGGAGGAAGATGGATTGCACACTAATATGTTTAGGAAACAATGTTGGAAAAGCAGCTTGTTACATTGGAGCAGCATGCATCTGACTCACATTTATCCTAATATAATGAAGAGTCAGATACTAAGGGTATCAAGACTTACTAGTCATGATGAATCTTACATAGAAGCATGTAAGACATTGGCAGATAACTTTAAACAACGAGGTTATAAAGACAGTGAGATAGAGAGATCTATGTATAATAGTAGGTCACATAGGAATAGAAAAGGAAGACCATACTTCCAAAGGAATACAAATATTGACAGGGTTGATGAAGAAGGTTTGAATGAAACAGGAAATGAGGGGCTTAAAGTGATTATTCCATTTACTAATAGGAATAATAAGGTAAGAAAAGTAATAGAGAGAAATTGGAGATTACTGAATGTAGATAATGATATCACTATGATAGTAGGTAATAAGCCAAGATACACATATAGAAATACAAAATCACTTAAGCAATTACTTTGTTATGAGCAAGAAAAGATTCATATTATAAGATATTCAGACAGACAGGGGACATTTGCTTGCAGGGGCTGCAACCAATGCCCATACATGGCAGGTGATAGATAATACATTTGTTCACCCTGATACGAGACAGGATTATGTGTTTACACAATATGCAGATTGTAAGACGAGGGACTTGGTGTACCTGGCACAGTGCCAGGTATGCAAGTCCTTCTATGTAGGTAAAACCAATAGGACCCTCAGAGAAAGAGTAAGAGAGCATATTTATGCTATAAACAAAGAAGATGATAAGAATGTATTAGCTAAACATGTGCTAACCTATGGTATGACACATAAATTTAAGTTTAGAGCATTAGAATTGATTAAGAAATTAGGCAGATTAGGGAATGTTAAGACTTACACGGAGGGTAGAGAAAGAAGATGGATAATACGCTTGCAAGCACATAAAATGAGTGGACTGAATGATAGGATGATGTTAAAACCTTTTTTATCAGCCAGACCACATGCACATTAGTCACTTTAAATAGTATTTTAATTTTCACAGCTTTATGTGAATGATTTTTAGACATAAGCATACGTATATACTGTTTTTAGTTAGTTGTTAGAATGAACTACACTACATACATTCTTTGATTTAAATTTTATTTAAATAAAAAAGTGTGTATTTTTTGTGATATTTCTAAATATATATATTATATTAATATATATTGAATGCACATGTGTCTTACAAGTGTTTCTTATGATGCATGCTTTATTTATGTATATATTTCGAAGAATTTTGTTTATAAAGCATGTCTTTTTAAATTTTAAATTTCAACATGATGTCATAATTGTTTCTGTTGAACCATAGGCCAGAAGGGTTTGAATTTACTATTTATGGTTGGCAGTTAATGGTTTTTACTTAAAGTCTGATGAAAAGTTGTGATAACGTGGAAGCGCTCACTGTCTTCATAATCAATTGGATTAAAAGTTCGTTTTAAAGGATTATCTGCTTTGGTGTTGCCTTTTTCAGCTATTTTTGGATTTTTCTATGTTTATTCTGAAAGGCACTTTATCCAGGACTTATTGAGTGTTTTTATTTTTATTTTTTTTTCCAGCTTGATTGAGATCTTGTGTTGGAAGTATTTCCTGATATTCCTGATTCAGTTTTTTTAACTCCATATTTGCAGCTTTATCATTGGACTTTAAGTTTAAATTTAATTTAGCTATACTAGCTTGCAGAGAAATCAATCCTTGTCCCATTCATTCTTTTTACATATGTACCAGTGCTTAACTTTACCAAATAAATAGGCTTTTAGGGTGGCCCATAATATAGCATCTGTCACCTCCCCACTGTTATTAAATTCCATGAACTGATTAATTTCTCCCAAAAAACAATCATTAAAACCTTTTATTTTAGTTATGCATGCAGGTAACTTTTGACAATAAATTAAGAAATTTGAGCTAAAGGTTAGAATGAATCATACCTCTCAATTGCACCGAATTCCTCGGTATTTCCAGTTTTGAGAGCAAAATAATGGGGTGCCACAAATTCTAGAGTGACACATTTAATTCTCAATTTTTTTTATTATTTTTTTTCATATTACAAATTTAAATTTATGGCTGATGTCACCAAGCAACACCAGCCTACAGGGGCGTGCGTGATGGCATCAGCTTCATTGGACTTGGTCAGATATTTGGAGGGAATACAACAGTAATAGCAGCTTTTGCAGAGTCTGCCCAGCACCTACCCACATGCTACAGGTCAGGATGAAAGAAAAAGAAAAAAGTCAGCCTCCAGGTAAGAAAAAGTTATCTTAACGGGATCTAGCTTCTGCAGACAGTAGTTCCAGTAGTTCATTATTTGTAGTCAGCAGTGTTCATTAGGGGTGATCTACTAAGGGGAGTTGGGAGGTTGTATTTTATCTGTTGCTAGTGCATTCTTTTTGTTTCTATCACTAGTGTATTCATTTTGTTGTTGTTATCATGCTAACAGCCCGGCTTGCAGAATGTTAAGCAGATAGTGATGTAATGGGTCTACTTCATTTGCCCTAACTTCCAGTTGACTGACACCCATTTGTCTGACCCCATTTGACTGCAATTTCATTTGACCGACACTTCATTTGCCCGACACTTCATTTGACTGACAAGTATTATTGGCAAGTACATGTAATATGTCCCCTTCCCTACTGTAGTGCGACCCTGGAGTTAGAATATATAGTTAGGCGGGGTGTGGGGGGCACAGCCCCCCACAATGGGGGTTGTGGGGGGCAGAGCCCCCACTTACTTTTGTTTTACTAAGCAATATGAAAGCAAAACCAAACAATATAATATGAAATTAAGTGGGGGGCTTTGCCCCTCACACCCCCCATTGTGTGGGGTTGTGCCCCCCACCCCCCCAAAACTATATATTCTAACTCCAGGGTTGCACTACAGTGGGGAAGGGGACATATTCCATTTACTTGCCAATAATACTTGCCAGTCAAATGAAGTGTCAGCAAATGAAGTGTCGGTCAAATGAAATTTCAGTCATCTGGTCTCGGGCAAATGGGTGTCAGTCAATTGGAAGTTAGGACAAATGAAGTACACCCGATGTAATATACTCTTTCTCATTAGTTTTGTGTGTGATTGCACTAACAGCCTGGCTTAATTGCTTTCTCATTATTATTTGTATTTGTGTGTGATCATGCTAATGGCCCAGCTTGCAAAATTAAGCAGACAGTGATGCTTGCTTTGTCATTATTATTTGTATTTCTGTGCAACGACCTAGCTTTCTCATTATTATTATTTGTATTTGTGTGTGTGTGATCGAGCTATTGGCCCAGCTTGCAGATTTAAGCATTATTATTTGTATTTGTGCGTGTGATCATGCTAATGGCCTGGCTTGCAGAATGCTTTCTCATTATTATTTGTATTTGTGTGCAGAATTAAGCAGACAGTGATACTTTCTCATTATTATATGTATGTGATCGCGCTAATGGCCTGGCTTGCAGAATTACTTGTATGTTAAGCAGATTACTTGCATGTTAAGCAGACAGTGATGTGATTTACTCCTCTTTCTCATTTGTGTTGTATGTTAAGCAGACAGTGATGTGATTTACTCCTCTTTTGTGTGTGTGTGTGTGTGTGTGTGTGTGTGTGTACGTGTGCGTGTGTAAAATGCCCCAGTTATGTGCACCTTAGGCACAAGTGCCTGAATTCCCTACCCATACCACCATTTGTGATTCAATGTATGGAATGTTTGGCTCATACTTTTGGTCTGTTTCTCTTAAAATTTATAGTTTTCTAGCAAATCAATGAGAACTGACTTTGCTAAATCATGATAGCCATTGAAGTTTCAGTCTTCCTATCTTTCAGGAAATGCATAACAACACAAAACATTTTATTTTACCAACATTTCTAAGATTATACAACCAATGTTTAAAATGTGTCCCTGGTTTTGGGCCTTTGCCCCCAATAAACTTTGGGTTTTTCCAGATTTCTTGTGCTGCATAGTTCCTCACGGGGAGAGAATTTTAGTGCTGCTTATGCCAAGTCTATTTGTCTTTTTAGTAGCACAACAGGTAGAATACTTGCTTTGATGCAAAAGGCTGTGGGTTCTACTCCCACATATGTAGATGGATAGCTGATACTGTACTGTGTGTTGTACTTTTAAAGGGTGTGGATGCTGCAGTTCTGATAATGTTCTCTTTGGTGGATACACCTAGTAGCTATGAATATGTTATCAGTTTGCCATCCATTCCCTATTGCAATATCAATAGCTTATAATTTTTTAATGTAACATAGGCAAGTTCATAGGTTCATAGGTTGATACTAGGCTATCTGCCCTAGGGCATTTATAAGCCTAGCCAGAATGTGTTTGGCTTTCACCACCCTTTTAGATTAGTTGACTGAGCCTCTGTATAGTAGGTCACAGAAGATAGCCCTTTTGAGGTTAGTTTACTGTGCCTCTGTCTAGTAGGGACACAGAAGAGATCCCAGGGGTAAACCTATGATCTCCCATCCACTCGTCAAGATTTCTCTTGAAGAGGGTCGTTGAGGGACTCTGCCTAACATGGATTGGGATTTTGTTCCAGAGTGAGGGGAGCCTCTAGGATATGAACCTGTCCCTCCAGCATGTCCTATTTATTTATGTGCTGAGGTTTAAGTCCCTGCAGTGTGTAGCTCTAAGGGATTTGGATTTCCTGAGGTGGAGCATGTCCATTAATTCTGGGTTGGACATGGCTTTATACATCAGGCACAGATCGCCTTTGAGTAGGCGGTAAGCAAATGAGTAGAGCTGGAGTTTCTTTAGCCTAACTGCGTAGGGCATCTGTTTGAGTCCCTTGATCCTCTTGGTGAGGTACTTTTGGGGTCTTTCCAGTTGCTGTAGGTGTCGGGTAAGGTACATCCCAAGTAGGGCATTGTATTCAATTATGGGCCTGATGAGTGATGAGTAGAGGGGCACAATGACCTCTCTTGATCTAGATGTGAACCCTTTCATGATAAGGTGGGCTATATAGAAGGTCTTTCTAACCACTTTGGCAACGTGATTGTCAGAGGAGAGATTGCTATCTACTTGGGTCCCCAAATCCCTAATTACTTCTTCCATACTTAATGGATTACCACCTATGTGGTAATTTGTGGGCACTTTGTTTTTTCCAAAGGGGATGACTATGCACTTTTTGGCATTTAGCTTTAGGCCATGGCTCTGGCACCAGTTATCCGTCTCTGTGAAACCCTTTTGGAGGATGCTTGTGTCAGTCAGTGAGTCAATTATGGCACCGAGTTTGCAGTCATCTGCGAACTTGGTCAGCCACAGTCCTCCCATGTTAGCCTGTACCTCAGAGAAATATATACTGAACAAGAGAGGTCCCAGGACTGAGCCTTGTGGGATGCCACTTGTAACTGGTTTAGAGTCTGACATGGCACCTGCAATTCTGACCATGTGGGTTCTATCCCTGAGCCAGTTTGCAACCCATCTTGTGACATAGGGGTTGATATTTAAGCTCATGAACTTATTTATGATGCCTGAGTGGGGTATTGTGTCGAAGGCTTTTGCAAGATCCAGATAAGCTGTGTGGACTACCTTCCCTTCATCTATGGCCTTGGTGACTGTTTCAAAGAAGTTTACCAGGTTCAAGAGGCAAGATCTGCCCTTAACAAAGCTGAATTGGGTAGGATCCAGTGTTTGGAGGTTCCCAATGTCTTTGTTTATGAGTTTCATGATGATATGCTCCATAGTTTTGCAGGTCAGGCTAGTCCGGCTTATAGGGCGATAGTTTCCTGGGTCCGTTGTGGCACCACCTTTGTGGAGTGGGACCACTGTTGCTGTACGCCATTCCTTGGGTACATATCCTGTAGTAAGGCTGAGATTGAACAGTGACTTTATGTGAGGGTTCAGTTCTTCTTGGAGTTCGTGTAAGACGCAGCCCAGGACACCGTCCAGTCCCATTGATGCTGTGTTTTTTGCATTGGAGAGGGCAGCTCTCACCTGTGCATCTGTGATGTCAGGGAGGCTACACTCTGTTGGGATAGACATTTGCTCTTTGGGGGGGGGGGTTTGCACTGAACCTGTCTGCCAGGATGTTGGCAATGTCTGTGGGTTCAGTGTATTTTTTGTTATTTTGAACTAACTCAGAGCATATCTGGAAGTTGCCACCCAGGTTCCTGACATAACTAAAGAAGGCCTTGTGATTATCTTTAGCATCTTGTACTCAAGGGCAACAGGCACTTTATTTGTAGATGAAACAATGAAATATAAAGTTGTTTGCTTGCTGCCAGCAACCTCTTCGTTAGTTACAGATGTCTTTAATGTGAAATTATTTAGATTACTTTTACTTCTGCAGAGATTGTGCATATTTACTGATAGTGGTGGATTGTAGAAGATTGAGTAGACATTTATGATTGAAATTTTCTGAACTGGGTTTTTCTCATTATTGGTTCATGCATTTTGTTTCATTGCTCACTGGAAAAATGTTCAAAATAATGCATTTAAAATACGCTCTAACAAGTGTCCTGTATTATGCAAAGAATATCATGTAATACAGACAGGAATGTGTATCAAAGAACACATGTATGTTTCGTGTGCAAAGGGCCTATAATTTTAAAACAGTCCAAAAGCAATCTTTATCTGTTACTGGCCAGATGCATTTTCTTTGAATGTGGGTTTCAATGTTGTTTCAATTAATGTGAGTTTAAGAGCAGAGAAGCTTTAATGCTAAGTCTATTTTCATTGTAAGACTGCATTGCTTTGTTTAGCAGATGTCTATTAGTGTTTGTGCTATAAAATGTAAAATAACAGTTTTAAAATGAAATCCAAATAATCATTGTAGAAGTAAAGCAGTATGCACATTACAGTGTTTATGGTAAATGGGGTGAAATAGCCAAGTAATAGGACATTGGAATGGCTGAAAAGGGGAGGGCTGTGTATGGGGGGGCCCCATTTGACCATAATTGTGTGAGGAGGGAAGGGCACCAAACTCAAAGACAATCCCAGGTGGCACAAACTCTAGCTATGCCACTGATCAGTAGGCCTTGGAGAATTACTTTTTTAGGTCCTAGCAAACTATAATATTCTTTTGCTAAGACTAGAATATCGCTTAACATTAAGTGCCCTACTTTTACCACAAAACCCACATACCACAAGTCACCAGAAACAAAGTCCTAATGTTCATCTTCTCCCTTCCCAGTGAGCATCATTACTACACATTAAAAAATGCTTACCATGGACTACAGGGTCTGGGGCCATATTTTGGTTGTCTGTTCTTCAGTTGCATTTGAAAGTTGGTATCCCACAATTCCATTGGAGTGGGTGGGGTTACATAATTATGTGTGCACATTTTGTGTTAATCAGCACACAGATTTGAACCTATTTGTCATGGACCTTTGTCCAGTTTTTTGCTATTTCCAGGTTGAGAGGTATGGAGTGAATGCAATGGCATTATGGTCAGACAAAGGGGTTACAAGACTATTAATACATCTGTTTTTGCATAAAGCTCATGTGATACAAACACTTTATCAGTATTGGCTTGTATTCCAAATCTGAAGGAACAGTGTGTATACTTTAAAGAACTTTGTAGTTTTAAGGCTAAAATATTCCTTATATTCATTAAACTTGTATAATGATTGAAATGTTTTGTTGTAGAAGATAGTCTGACTCTTTTCTCATTAGTGGTTTCTTATTTGATAAAATACAATTAACGTCTCCAGCTATCACCACATTTCCTTTTGAATATAATGTCATAATGTATAGACATTTCTTGACTGTTTTAGATCCTATTCCAGGAATCCAGTAAGTATTTATGAGAGTGTAATGCTTTTTATCTATTTCTATTACCACCAATCCCAGCATACCATTCTTGTCAGAATAAGTGTGAACTATTTTAGGTAAATCTAGTGTTTTCCCCTAAAGGATAAGAATACCTATTCTTTTTGAACTAAAATGTGAACTTACTAGAATTAAGTAGTCCTTTATTTGCAACCTGCCTAAATCTTCAGTGAAAAGATGTTTCTTGTAAGAAGGCAATATCTGATTTATGTGATATCAATTACTTATTTAAACAGTTTCTGTTTAAAAGGTAATTCAATCCATTAACATTTAGTGAAATGCATTTATATCTTGGCATCTTTGAGAACAAATGGTTTAAAAACTAATGAAAATTGTTTAGTACAATGAATACAGATTTAACATATGTACAACTTGTCATCAACAAACATTCTAAAACTATCATTAAAAAATCTAAGTTAAAAACATTTTAACCTCTAACATGGAATAAAAAAATTCCTGGTTTGATAAGAATTTCATACAAACCACACATTAATATCCCCCCTAGCTCTACCTAATCACAAATCTTTGCTACTGCTTATGTAGATATAATAAAATAACATGAATAAAATAGAATACACTCTAACTATATAAGTTGTGCTTCTAATAGACATAACAGAGAACTAAGCAATTACCTTAATCTTATAAAGTCACATTTAAGGTAGGAAGCCACTTTACTTATGACAGTTGTCTTATTTTTTGTAAGTGTGTTCATATTACTTACTAATGTGTTATTCATTACTTTTTCTAACACAATTCTCCCAATTCTAGGATTTTTAAACATCCTCTCTACAAAATAACTAATAGCTATATACATAGTATACTACATTGACTATTATAATGTATTGCTGAACTGTTATTTAGTGTATGTGAAGCAACCTTTTCCTTAAGCAAGCCTGTATAAAAGCTTGCTGCCCATGTCTGTGTCATCAAGCATACCAATATAAAATATCTGAAATAAGTGTTATCTTTATTACTGACAGTGCTAGCTAGAATTAAACTCTTCATGAGATAAACTTAATTTAATTACCTGTGCTTACATTTGATCAATTATAAGCAGCCATATCGGATATGTATGTTATCAGTAGGTTAAAATGTTATTTATTTTTATGCAAGCTATACTAGCAAGGGATTTCAGGTTTATGTGTGCACTCTCCCTTCAGCTCCACACTATTATACAGAACTGTACATTTCTCTTCCCAGACCTATGTGACCACATACATATATGTATCTCAAGCTCATCTTCTCCATATAGTTACAATCAAATGCGAGTATCAAGCATATACATTACACAATTTGTCATGACATAATATAGCATAGGCTTTTGAGGTGTCTGTTATAAACCTGGAATGCTGTTTACTTAAGAAAAACTATTAAATTTATGTCATTTACATTCAAACAATGTACTAAACGCTTATACTTTGCTTAATATCCTATAAAACGGAAGTCATGCAGCAGTTTATTTTTACAGCTGTTTTAAAACTTAGTAAAGTTGCTATTTAAAATTAGGGTGGAGAAGCTCCATGTATTCAATGCTTTAAACTTTTTTCATTTTTTTCTTTTTTTAAATAAAATAAATAAAGCTTTCTGCAACTTAAAATGCATGCTGACCTTATTAATGAAGCTTTCACATAATCTCTTTAGAGCAGCATTATACGGTTTATAAAGGTTGCTTTTGAGTAACCCACCTTCAGAGATCATTTCCCTTCTGTATCATGCTTCTTGCCAATTCCTATCGCAAGTTTCCTTAGAACAGAAGCATCTTTTGTTTCACCGAAGAAGTAAAATTGAGTATAAAATTAAAAAGTATGTTTTAACTTGCAAAATAAGTTTTAAATTTGGTGATTAATGTACAGAAGTTGTCAAAGCCTTCCAGTAATGTCCATTTTAATGTTCCATTCAAAAGTTCCACTCATTTCCTGTTTCTGGAAGGGTTAGAGGTCATGTAGCACTTCCTTTATCATGAACTGTTCAAAATGAAACCAGGCTGCTATGGAGACTCAAATAAGTGTGTATCATTAAGATAAACACCTTTTAAACACTTTTAGACACTTAGGTGGGAAAATGAGGTAAAAGAAAGATGCTAAAACTTAAAATGGCTCATGATCATGCTGGGGTAGTCACGATCTATGTAAAATAGACACTTTAACAGTTTTAGTGAAGAAAAAAATAAAAAGAGTTCAAATAAGCCCCATTTAAAAGAAAATTCATTAAGTACATGTTATTTAAGCATTTCCCCAAACATTTAGTAATATTGCTGTTGATTATTTAAATGTTTACATTTAACAGATAGCCATGACAGAACATATCTACACATTTTATTTCTTTTAGTACATTGTTTTAAATAAAACTTTTACTCTGTGTCAAACCCAGACTAATTATCATTACTTATATGTCTTCTTATTGATATTTAAATAAAGTGAACTATAAAACTTTAATCAGTTGTTAAAACTCCGATGATATTTTTCAGATTACTAACTATTAATATAATCCAGAGACTGCCCATGCTCTGGAACAGACTTCCCATACATGTCAAGCAGAGCACCTCAATGGCCCTCTTCAAGAGAAATCTTGATGAGTGGATGGGAAAAAGAATGTTCACCCCGGGCATCACTCCAGTGCCTATACTTGATAGAGGTACTGGGAACTAACATCGGATGGCACAATGCTAGGGCACTTCTATGGGCAAGGCTTGTAAAGGCTCCAGAGCCATTAGCCTAGTGCACACCTATGAACCTATGAACTTATGAACTATTACTTATACTTTTACCCCATTTATTGGAGAATCAGATGTATTTCAATAAACAGGAAATTATTGCTTACTGAAACTATATTTAATGTGAAAAAAATGAAAAGATTAAATGTTTTACCATTTGATAAAATCCATTCAGAAATGCTTCAAAAACAAGTTATTATAAAACCATATTTTGTACAACATGCAGTATTTTCATTTGTCTCTCAGTTTTTTTATTTTTGTCTTTTACTGTCCATTCATTTCTTGTAGCATGTCTTTTCAGAGACGAGGTCCACTCCATTTCTTCAGTGGAATTAAGTAAGTTTTTTTTCTGTATAAAAGAAACAGCATCTTCCAGGGATTCAAATGTTTTTCTCCTTCTGGGAAAAAAGTCTGAATTTTGCTGGGTAAACTTGATGTGATTTTATTCCAGATTTCTTTAGACTTTTCAGCAAGGGAATACATGCTTTCCTTTTTGAGACAAGTAAAGAAGAAAAGTAATTGTTAAATCTGATAATGTTATCCCCTATTTTGATGGGTGATGCAGACCAGGTAGTTTTTAGAACTAAGTCATTGTCCTGACTGGAAATGAATTGCAGTATTATGGATCCTGAATTTGAAGTTTTCTTGTTTGAATTTTTTGTTGATAGGGATCTGTGTGCCCTCTCTACACCATATGATAGGTCTTCAGGGAGGTTTAAAGTTTTTGGAATCCAAGTAGTTAAAAAGTTTGCCATATTTTCTCCTTCTTGCTTCACAGACACTCCATATATCCTGATATTTTTCCTTCTTGCCCTGTTTTTCAGGATCATCTATCTTGTCCAGAAACGTGTTTTGTTTTAAAATGCATTTAATGTTACTTTCTCCTTCAGTCAGTCTACCATATAAATCAGTGAGTGAGTCTTCCATGGTAGATATCTGAGGTTTTTCAGTTTAACTACTTCATTTATTAATTCTATTTGCATTTTAGTCTTCTTTGACTGTGTCTACCTTAGAGTCTAGTTTATCCAAATTTAACTATAAGTCCTAAATACTATTGATGATGAATTGTAGTGCCTTCTTCACAGTGACTTTTTGAAGTGTAGCCTTAGAGTGACTCATTTTCATTTGATGTTTTCAAGCTGAAGTTTTGATTGGAAAATTTTTAAAAAGAGCAGATTTTTTTCACCAGTGCCAAATAATTTTCAGTTCTTTATTTCATCTTTTCAGAAGGCTTTTTCGTGAAATTAAAAATTAAATTCTGCCAAAAATGTATAGAAGAAGCATAGTAAAATTATTGTGCTGTTAACTGCTTGCCATCTTGGCCATGTCCTCCAGACAATACTGCATTTTTAGTTGTAGCTGAAAAGATCTGGTTATTTAAGAGTTGCAAGCTGCTTGTTACCTTAGAAGCTTGCTCCAGTTTCCCAGCACAAGGGGATTTTATTTTATTTATTTATTTTGGTCTTCAAATAATGAAGAGATTTTGTTTTTCTTCTTTGGTTCTCAGACTTGAGTTTAGGAGTAAGGCACCAGTTTTGGGATCTGCTCAGAGCACCTGAACACCTAGGTATAGTTCTAATTTTATTGACAGTTGAGCAACAGTTTTAACTTTCTGCTAAAAGTTTGGGTTTCTGGCAATATACTGCAGTTTATACCATGCCGTTTGTGTGTGTGTGTGTGTGTGTGTGTGTGTGTGTGTGTGTGTGTGTGTGTGTGTGTGTGTGTGTGTGTGTGTGTGTGTGCATGCGCGCGTGTGTGTGTGTGTGTGTATGTTTGCTAAGTGAAGTGTGCCCTAAAATACAATTACCTAGAAAAATGCATAGGACACTACATGGGGCATTAACTTAAATTAAGACAGGCTTTACTTCACAGAGCAGAGATAAAAAAGCAAAATGTTCAGAGAAAAAATACTCAGTGAGACACTTTTACTGGGTATGAGTCCCCTAAATAAATGTGATTGGAAAACCAAATGTGCTGTATGTCAGCACACCTGCCACTGTGAAGACTGTTCAAGACAGGTGAACAAGTTTTAAACAAGTTAAAATAATGGAGGGAAGCAGAATATCTGAAGTTAAAGAAAAATGACTCAACATAACTTTAGTTACCATTTGCCAAATATTCAGTTTCACATGCAAAGATCTTTGTAGTAGAATTTTTTGAGTCAGCCATGATTAACAGTGCATACGCATTCTTTTTGTGGAGAAAAATGGTTAGACAGCTATATCAGTAAAAAGAGTCAAATTGAGGTTGACAAGATATTAAAAACCTGATAACAAGCAGTAGGTCTTCCAAGTTTGGAGACTGACATATTGTGAGCTCCACCAAGAGACTGAAGATAGTAACAGTAAACAGGACAAGTTAAATATGATATTTAAACAGAAAATGTTCCAAATGAGATAGATATGCTACTGAGCATGTTGCCATGGATACAGCAGAGAAGCTATGTTTAAATTACCATTGACTCTTAAATTCATTATCTTTGAGCATTACTGCATCAATATTTTAGAAAAAGACCATTTGTTATTGTCATAGTCATTATGAGAATGTCGTCTATATAGCTTCAGAGAATGTGACCAGAAAGTAAAAGCAGAAAGTTTTAAAGACACTGTATCTTCAGTTTGGACATGTTTCTGTGGGTAAACTACAGACATTGTTTTGCAGTTTTGGAAACAAGAACCCCATACCTCTCAACCTCTTAGTGCAGAAAATCTGGACAAAGCCTAACAAAATGGGGGAGGGGGATCAAAGGCCCAAAAAATAAGGACAGATTTTAAATATTGCTCTTATAAACTTAGAAAGTTGGTAGCTTAACAGTGTTTATTCTAACATACATTTCTGAAGGATTTGACGTCTGAAACTCAAATGTATGTCATTATTTAGTTACTTTAACCCTCAGATCATCCCTGTGACCTGCCAGAAAAGTACAAATTTTATGAGAAATAGACCAAAAACATGAGGCAAAAATCTGAACATTTTGTGAAAATCTGGACAGTTGAGAGGTATGAAGGACCCTAAATGCATTTCTGTCTTGGTACAGATTGTGATAGTGGTGAGGTTTGTCTGACCTTAACCTAGGCTCACTGCTGACACACTTCTAGTATAGTAAGACGGAAACTGTAAAGAACATTATTCATGCTGTTTAAGCATGCAAGCATGGTCTATCTCAGAAGCCATTCACTGACAATGATGTAGAATTCAATAATGACATAATTTGAAATATGGCAGCGAACTTCAATATTGAGACCATGGTCATGGCTTCACATAGTATTTAGACAAGTGGGATCCTAGAAAAACATAATTGACACTAACAGGAATAATGCTCAAAGTAAAAGCTAGTAGCTGATGGGACAAGGAAATGGCATTAAATTGAGGTCTGATGGAATAATAATAATAATAATAATAATAATAATAATAATAATAATAATATTAATAATTTGCAGAATGCTTTTGGCTGGAGTCCATATTAGGCTGTAATTGTTCAGAACCAAAATCTTCCATTTATTTGGCTTGATAAGTTGCCTGCTGTAGAAGGAACTACAAAAAGCATGGAAGTGGGAGAACATATTTCAGCATCACATGCATCATGGATAGCATTTGATGAGGCTGTTTGTTTGGACAGAATTTGGAAAGCACTATAGAAATTAGTTTATACAACAGATGAAAGGCATGAAATGGGACACAAGCTATGCTGCAAAATGGCTGACTTAAATATAGAAAGGACACAGAATCATCACTAGCAGGAATAAAGTTGTGGTATTTGTACTTGTGTAAGGACATATCATTACAAGCTGCATAATGTTGGGATGGAAATGGAAGTCCAGTAAAATGGCAATGGTGACCTGAGAGACAGAAATGACTTCAGAGAACCCAGAAAATGGAAATAAGATGAAATGGAGCATTCTGAAATGGCAAAGGAACAATTTGGTACAGATGGAGTGAAGCTGCTACAGGTGACACAATGAAATATTAACCTCAGCCTCAAAAATGATATGCAGACAAGACAAAAAAGGAATGCAACATACAATTAAAAATCTTAGCTTTGGCTGGTAAATGTACAGAAAGATAAAAGAATCACTACAACTTGAAACTTATAAATCCATTTGTTACTGCTGGCACAGAAAGATCTATTGACCGGTCTTTTGTGGAATATTTTCACTGTGAACTGGGAAATGATAGGATACAGTCCTCTGACTCACATATAGGTTCATAGGTTCATAGGTAGGTACTAGGCTATTGGCCCTAGAACCTATATAAGCCTAGCCAAAAAGGTACCCTGGCTTTCGCCACCCAAGAAAATTATTTTCCTGTGCCCCTGTCGAGCAGAGCCACAGAAGTGATCCCCTGGGTGAATTTCCTATTTCCCATCCAATCATCAAGATTTTTCTTGAAGAGTGCTAATGAGAAGCTTTTTTTGACATAGATAGGTAGTCTGTTCCAGAGTATGGGAAGTCTCTGGGACAGGAATCTATCCCTCCAACATGTTCTGTTTATTGTGGTGACAAAGTTTAGGTCCCTACAGCATGTAGTTTGGAGGGATTGGGATTTCTTTAAGTGGAGCATGTTCAACAGCTCTGGGTTTGACATAGCTTTGTATGTTAGGCAGAGATCGCCTCTGAATAGGCGATATGCAGAGTAAAGCTGGAGTTTTTTGAGACGGTCTACGTAGGGTATCTGTTTGAGGCCAGTAATCCTCTTTGTGAGGTATTTCAGTGGCCTCTCCGGTTGTTGTAGATGTCTTGTGATGTACATACCAAAAGGGGCGCTGTACTCTATAATGGGTCTAATGAGTGATGAGTAGAGGGGAACAATGACCTCTTTTTTTCTGGATGAGAAACATTTTGTGATGAGGTGTGCCATGTAGAAGGATTTCCTGACCACTGTGGTGATGTGATTATCAAAGGAGAGACTACTATCCACCTGTGTCCCAAGGTCTCTTATCAGACTTTCAGTGTTAAGTATACTACCACCTATGTGGTAGTTCATGGGTACAGAGTTCTTACCAAAGGGGATGACAATGCACTTTTTGGCATTGAGCTTCAGGCCATGGCTTTGTAACCAGGCATCTGTCTCAGTGAGGCCCTTTTGTAGGATGCCCACATTGTTAGGAGTTTCAATTACGGCTTCCAGTTTGCAGTCATCTGCAAACTGTGTTAGCCAAAGACCTTCTGTGTTAGCCTGTACTTCAGGGAAGTAGATACCAAACAGGAGAGGACCCAGGACTGAACCCTGTGGTACTCCACTTGTCACTGGTCTGAAGTCGGATTTGGAGTCTGCTGCTTTCACAGTGTGGGTTCTGTCCATGAGCCAGTTGGCAACCCATCTTGTAACATATGGATTTATACCTAGTTTAGTGAGTTTATCTATAATTCCAGAGTGGGGGGATGGTATCAAAAGCCTTGGTGAGATCTAGATAGGCTGTGTGAACCACCTTACCCTCATCTATAGCTTTGGTGACTGCTTCAAAGAAGTCTATCAGGTTTAGGAGACATGATCTGCCTTTTACAAACCCGAACTGGGTAGGGTCCAGAGTTTGGAGATTACCAATGTCTTTGTTTATGAGTTTCATGATATGTTCCATTGCCTTGCAGACCAGGCTCGTCAGGCTAATAGGGCGGTAGTTCCTGGGGTCCATCGAGGCTCCCCCTTTGTGGAGTGGGATAACTGTCGCAGTGTGCCATTCAGTGGGCACAAAGCCTGAGGTGAGGCTATGATTGAACATGGTACTTAGGTGGGGTACCAGTTTGTTCTGTAGTTCATATAGAATGCAGCCTGGGATATTGTCAGGTCCCATGAATGTTGTGTTCTTGGCTTTGGAGAGTGTGTTTTTTACCTGTTCAGCCGTGATTACAGGAAGTTTGCATTCTTCAGGTATAGAGATGGGCCCTCTAGGGGGTGAGAGGGGGGGGTAAAGTTAGCACTGAACCTATCTGCCAGGATGTTGGCAATATCAGTTGGTTCTGTATATTTAGTGCCATTGTGCTGTAACTCAGAGCAGTTCTGAGTGTTGCCATTGAGATTCTTGACATAGCTATAGAATGCTTTGTGGTTGTCTTTAGAGTCAGTGGCAAATTTGTTTTTGTAATTAGCTTTGGAGGATTTTATGAGGGATCTCAGCTTCTTACTGAGGCTGACCTGGGAGCTCCTCCAGTCATGGTATTGTACTCTTTTTTGCAACAGTTTCTTTCTTCTGTTGTATAATTTGTTTATGACAGAGGACCACCAGATTGGCTTCCTTTTTTTGGAGGATAGCATCTTGGTTCTGTTAGGGATAGCACGATCCATGCGCTCATGTAAGTGCTTATAAAGTGCATTTGTGTAGGATTCAGAAGTTGTACCTCTATTGTCCATCTGCAAGGGTGTCATGAAGTTTGCCATTTCTGTCTTAAGTAGTGTGAAGTTGGCTTTGGAGAAGTTTTTTACGGTGGTTTCCCTAATGGGGGGGTGGGGGTGGGATGTGGATGTCTAGGGTGATTAGCTTGTGGTTGGATCTGAACAACAAGGAATTGACCTCTGGCGTGGAACACCGGTTGCCCATGCTGGCAATGATCAGGTCTAGGATATTGCTGCCTCTGGTGGGGGTATGAATAAGTTGATCCAAGGCGTTGGAATTTATGAATTCCAGAAACACAATACTTTTCTAGCTGATGGCATATCACTTGAGTCAGAAAAACAAGCTTTGATTCAGAACTAGAAAGATGATGATGATGATGTTTTTAAAGAGGCTGGTAATGTTGGCCAAAGCAATTGATATCTATTAGGAGGTATACACCCTCCAAAAAAACACAAAAGGCTTAACAACCAAACCACATCTTGGGGCTAGACGGTTTAAATAATGTTACAGAAAAGAACCTCCAAACAATTTACCATCATGTGCTTCTGAATTAATTTTGTTTATAGCTATATATTTTTTGTTAAAAGCAATGGCAAATTCATTCCATGGACATTAAAACTGCATTTGCAAAACTTGGAACAGTCAAGTTATGTTATTGTCGGCTGCCACCCCCCTCCCCCAAGGCAAGATGTGGCAAATGGTTGTAGAACCTCAAGGAGTGTGTTTATGATCTGGCAGAAGTATCACTGTACTAGAATGACAAAGTCAGGAGGGAGAATCTCATACTTTGGCCCTGCTGTGTTGTTCTAGCTAGAGTGAAATAATGATGTCTCTGGAGTGTTTACATACCATGTGAATGACATTATATAGGATGGGTCACAAAGCTTTGCATCTTCAGGTATTCCCTACCTGAAGTCTATCTTTTATTATGTAGGAATTTACTTGTTTATTATTAATGGAATTGTTTTGTTATAGTAAGATAATTACATAAAAATGTCATTTTTATGCTGTGGAGCCATCAAGGTCAGTGTAGTGGAATGCCCTACTAACCCCAATTAAAATGGTATTTCTCAGGTTAAAAAGGTATGTTCTGTGGGTTACTAGGCACAGTAGACTAAGTGTCATCTTTGATGCTTCCAGTTTTCCATCTGGCATAGAATATGCCACTCTATATACTATTAATGAAACAAGCAAGACAGTTTGGAAAAACTCATTTTGCAAAAATTGCTCTAAAATTTCCACCACTGGAGAATGATGAAGCCTTGAAAGTATTTGTTTTCAGTAATTCTTCACATGAAACCTTACCTGATGGTGACACGCAAAGGGAATATTTGATTGGTTAGATGGGGCAACAAGTAAAATTCTCAGCCATCTCTCAACATCTTAGAACAAGAAATCTTAAGCCACAAATAATGGGGGACAAACGCCCCAAAATACAAACACTTTTAAATATTGTTCTTATAAACTTAGAAGGTTCATAGAACAACTGATTTTGCATGAATTTTCTGAAGGATATGAAGTCTGAATCTCAAATAGCTGCCATTATTTTCTGACATCAATCCTCAATGATTTGCCAGTGATTTGCCAGAAAACCATAATTTTATGAGAAACAGAATAAAAATATACACCTACATTCTGTGAAAATATGGGATGTTGAGAAGTATGGCTAGCAGTCAAAACTAATTAGAAGAGTGGCATATGGTACCCTAACAGAAGAAATTCTTGCAGATCTAATATTCTTTCTAACTATGCTTATTCTGAACTTGCAGCTGGGGAGCCAAAGCATGACTCTAGTCAGATAATCTGATAATTATTCTTTGGAGAGGCATTTAACACAACAAATCCTGCTGCTGAAAAACAAAAAGCTTCACCTGGAAATCAATCAAATATAACAGCTTATTCAAATGTAGAACATGTACAGTATCTTATGGTCAGCAGCAAATGCAATAGCTAGCAGATTGCCTTACTTAAAAGAAGGTTTCACATTTGATCTTCTTAAAGCATTTGATGAATGGATATGGCATACTATTGAATCTCTAACTAAAACATTAATCCCTTTTTTCCTCTACTAAACTACCATATATTGTGTATATGTATTATTGATAAGCTCACCAGCCTGGGCATAAACCCTTACGTCACAAGATGGATTGCAAACTGGCTCTCAGACAGATCCCATAAAGTAAGAGTAGCGGGATCTATGTCCGAATCCAGACCAGTAATGAGTGGTGTGCCTCAGGGCTCTGTCCTGGGGCCCCTCCTGTTTGGCATATACTTCTCAGAAGTACAGGCAAGCACGGAAAGGCTGTGGCTGACTAAGTTTGTGGACGACTGCAAACTGGGTGCTATAATAGAGTCTCCGGCTGACATGGAGATCCACCAGAAGGGCCTAAATGAGACTGATGCATGGTGTCAAAGCCATGGTCTAAAGCTAAATGCAAAAAAATGCGTAGTAATCCCCTTTGGAAAAAACAGAGTACCCGCAAACTACAACATAGGAGGTAATCCCCTGAAATCTGAAGAAGAAATAAGGGAGCTAGGGACCCAAGTAGATAGTCAGCTTTCCTTTGATAACCATGTTGCCAAAGTGGTTAGAAAAATCCTTCTATGTGACCCATCTGATCACAAAAGGGTTTGCATCAAGATCTAAGGATGTAATGGTGCCCCTCTACAGTTCCCTCATCAGACCCATTATTGAGTACAATGCACCAATTGGAATGTACCTGGCTAGACATCTCCAGCAGCTGGAGAGACCACAAAGGTACCTAACCAAGAGGATTACTGGCCTCAAACAGTTGCCCTATGCAGCATGATTTAAAAAGCTAAGACTGTTCTCTGTTGCATACCGCTTTCTCAGAGGCGATCTCTGTCTAATGCACAGAGCCATGTCCAACCTAGAATTGTTGAACATGCTCCATCTTAGCAAAACCAAATCTACTCGAGCTACACGCTTTAGGGATATAAACCTCAACACAACAATGAATAGAACATACTGGAGGGATAGATTCCCTTCGCAGAGACTTCCCTTACTATGGAACAGGGTCCCGATCTACATAAGACAGAGCCCCTCACTATCACTCTTCAAGAGGAACCTTGATGAGTGGATGGGTAACAGAAAGTTCACACCGGGGATCACACCAACAGCAATACTAGATAGGGGCCAAGGGTACTAGCTTCTAGTACAAGGGTCTAGGGAACTACTAAAGGGGCGGTGAATACCGCACAATGTGGCTGGGCTAATATATGTCTTCGGGCAGATAGCCCAGTTCCAACCTATGAACCTATGAACCTATAAAAAAGGGAGTTAGGGATTGTTAAGTCTTCAGTTATTTCCAGTGTTTGGGACTTTACTGTAGTATCTCTTTTTGGAAGATTTTTATTGTACCATGTATTCCACTTGCTCTTTGTCAGTTTTGGAGCATCATTTTAGCTTTCTGGTAATGTGCTTAGTTTCTGGCAATGACTATATGCTTTTTTACTGCAGTGTATCTTTATCTTTGTGGTGTTTGTGCAGTCCATATGTTCAAAAGAATGATCTCCTTGTATCTTGAAAGTTTAACAAGTTTGTTCAAACTTTATACTGATGACTCACACATTTTCAAGTGTATCGTGTGAAATAGGTACAGTTAATGATGTCATAGTTAATGTATTTCCCAATAACTTTATTTCAAGGTGGGCAAACTTCTTGCTAGAAGATGAATGAGTAGAAAGATGGCATGGCTATTTCTATCTTGTAGGGGAGATATTCTGGTTTTTTGAAAAAGGACAAATGATGCTCCATCTTAGGTATCATAATGTTGTTTTGGAGTACATGAAGAGAATTAGTGCTAGAAGTAAGCCCTGGGCAGCAAGTATGTCTGTCATCATGTTACAAGTGAAAAACTCCTCTGTCAAGTGATGGCTGATCCTGTACATCAAGAAAACTTACTTGCTTATGGTATACAATTTGTATGAGTCACATGTAAGTAATTTCACACTCTGGAAATATAGACAAAGTGATGAAATAAATAAAGATAAAAAGAAAGAAATGGAAATAGTGGCTGGAAACTGAATTACCAGAGCCAGCATTCATCATCAGTAGTCTCAAAAGCTATTGTGTTTCTAGCCTGGCTTTCACAGCCAGTAAATTCAGTAGTCAGATAGTATAAATTTGTATATAGGTTTTCATTAAGGAATTAACAAGTCATCCTGTATTCATGCTTGTCTGGGAGTATTGCACTAATGTCATTCAATGTTTACTGTCAAAAGTAACTGCAACAGATACCATACTGTTCTTAAACTACAATGCATGTCAGTTAGAATTTAACTGCTGCAAATTATCAACTTTTTGTGTCCATTAATTTTTTTTAGCTTTCACTTGGAAAATGTTTGTTGAGTGTTCAGGCCCTCTCTATGCCATCGTTTGGATGATGGACAACTTTGCCTGCATCCAGATAATGCAGACTCAGAAGATGAATACCATTTTCCAGACTGGTATATAGCTCCCCTGTATAGACTCTATACGTTAGCCCCATACAGATCATAGATTGCATAATTTAGTGAATGACTTAAATATGCTGCTGCAGAGGTAAGAAAGTAGAAAAGATGGAGCTGTGTGGTATTACATACAGAGCTGTGTATAATTAAACCACATATAAAATTGTAGGAGTATGCTTTAAAACCCTTTTAAAATAGTACAAGTCTCTATAGCCTGGAAAATGTTATCATAAAAAATGCATAAAGTAGCAATATACAGGCATTACAGATTCTGCAATGACATTTTCTCAAAACGTCAAACAAGTGTTATTAAAAAGATGTTGTTCAAAAAGATAATTACAACCTCTAAAATGTCTGACTTGGTTATCATATAAGTCACATGATGGATCATTAAAAGCTAAAAATATCTACTTCAGTGATGACAGTAGTGACTTCGTATCAGCATTGCAGTCAACCGGAAAAACATCTTTCATTTTCTCTACATTATGTTTTGTGTATTAATTAGTCAATATTATTAGTGAATTAAATAACTCCTAGTATGAATAAAACACTATGTGTAACTTAAACAAGTCTAAAACAAGGGATAATGTTACATCTTTAACTGAATTTTAAAAGCCATTGAATACATTGAAAGGATTTATTCAGAAGGGGGGTGAAAAGGAAACAACATACTGCATGTTTCAAAAAAAGTAATGCCTGAAACCATCCTTACAAATGCACTATAAACAGCTGTTAAGAAATGTTAAAGCAGTTTGCATTTTTTCTTGAATCTAAGCAATGTCTATATGTAAGACAAATGATTCTATTATTCATCTCATCAGGGTCAGTAGATTAAAGTTAATTCTGAAGACAAAACTGCAAGGGATCTTTTCTTATTAAATAACTAATTAGTTAGTACATACAAATTATATTTATTCTGATTTTATATTTTATTTTTTTTTTTTGTTTTAGAACTAATAGTTTTTTTTGGGGAATTTTTTTTTTTTTTTTTTTAGTTTTGAAGTGATTTGCAGAGCACAACTTACTTTTAAACTTAAGGATTCTACAGTTTTAAGAGTTTAAAATTAATTCTTAAGAAAGTACTTCTGGTGTGTTTTTCTCCCAACCACCCTACGCATCCTTGATGCTTTTTTTAAACTCAGTGCCTCCTATATATCTATTCACTAAGGTAGATGAAATCCAGTTAACCTTCCGACCTAGTCCAGTTTATGCCAACAATTTTCTAACTCCAAGACACACTCTAAGCCTGCTTTTCTTTCATTTTCTTACTTTGAGTCAAAACCTATTTTGAGGTAGATCTTGGTGTTAACAAAGCTTAATAAGTCAATTTAGGTAGAATTTATTGATAAACGACATCATATTGGTCCCTCAGGCTAAAAGTACATTGCTGCTGTCATTTGGACTATTTGGCTGAGAACTTATTGCAGTGTATTAGAAAGCAACAACAACCTTACAGAAATAGAATAAAATAGGGATAACGATATACATAGCCATGAGGGTGAAAGGCTAAAGTGATCATCAGTATAAACCCTTAAATAACTCCCTCTGACATGAATATCTCAAAAACCTTAGTGCAATGGCCCTCGTCTAAACCTACAAAGCTCTTCCAGGTATTATAAAGTTATTCAATCATTTCAGAACGGGCTCTCTCTTACAGAAAAATAAGTTGGTCCTCCAATGATTGTCAAAATATTCAATAGTTATATGCAGTTTTAACATCAAGAAAACAATACAATGGGGTGGTGTTCTAAGGCATTAGGCAAATGACAGTGTTCTTTAGAAAAAAAATGTTTTATTGATCCAAGAGTAAGAAAGGAATCTAGAAGATGAAAGGGTAGAAATGTTAAAGGTGATCATGAGTATTGTGCAGATCCACCATTCCCATCCTATTTGCATATCTTTTAATGAATGTACCGAGCAACAGATCTTTCTAGATTCTTGTCCACTGTGCCCTTTTACTTGGCAGAAGCATATGCTAAAGTCTCCTGTCAAATAACAAACTCCTGTTGAAAAAAGATCTATTCCCCAATATTAACATAATGTTCAGCTGGGAAGAGCAGGTGGCAACTATAGGTCCAGCATTGTAATTTTCAAATCATGTAGTAGACCCTTAAGATAGAATATGTACTGTCTTTGTCTATCATTTGATTAAAGTAACAATGGTACCCTTTCAAATCAAATAAATCACTCCTGTATGCCTGTCCCTCCCTGGATATGCTGAAAATTACCATAAAAATGCCCAAACCATAACAATTTAAAATCATCCTGATTCAAACAGGTTCTCTGCAACAGTACAAACCATGAAACACTGCTTCTTTTAATTGTATTTGCAATCCGTTTAATATTCCAAGATTTAAAATTATATGTGAGGAACCAAAAAAAAAGAGCTAAACCCTATGAGCCAATGTTCACCTAATATTTGTTCTAATGCTAGGGTTAAATACATAGCAAAACATGTAATTAATTACTTTGCATTGCAGTATCATCTCAGAACTGTTCCTTAATCAAGACTTGTACAATCCTATCCAGTGCTGCATGCATAGTAAAGGCAACCATATGCTGCATGAATGGAGAAAATCCTACTATAACAGCCCCATCACACCATAATATAAAACATAGAACAATCATAGCCAGACAATGTAAAAACAAATAATCCTCACAAAAAAAGCTTCCATAAAGGAAACAATAGTACTGTAAAAAGATTGTAATTTTACATGGGCAGACACAACATTAAATGCCATGAAAAAAGCTGCATTTAAAATTCAGTCTGTTTTCCCTTGTAAAAGAGCAAACTGAGCAAAGCATATACCTTAATCGATCAATCCAGGGCAAACAACTACTCAGTTATTGCAGGTCTCCATTTTACCTCAAGTTTTATACAGTTAAACGATTTAAAATTTTTAATTGTAGCAATAAAGAAGCATGAATAGTATATACATCAAAATCTCAAAAAAAAGCCTTAATATTCCTCACTACAATTTCTGCTCAAAATAAAGCATTCAATGCATTCACTACATTGTCACATTAAAAGTTTAAAGCTTTCATTAGAATTCTCATGCCTTAACAGAATCATCCAAATAGTGCCTGCTGATGTCAGTGACACACCGAGTGGGGCCCCCATAATAAATTAAACTTAAATGAAGACAAACTTAAAGTTATCTAAAAAAAAATCAGTTATGTGAGAAATAAATGCTTTATAACATCAGTGGATAAATTTTAACAAGAAACAGTCTCAATCCATACAACAATGTGTAATTTCTAAATATTTACTGTTAATGGCTGATGCAGTCTCATCCAGTACCACAGACACAAGATGATTCTGTATTTCAGTGAGCTGTACAGTGTTTTTCATCTAATCTATTATTAAACAGAGTAAATGGCTCAGGAGATTTCCCTTGCTATTCTTTCAGTCATACCAGCAGCCAATTCAATTTGCTGTAATGATTCTTGCAAACAGACACTTTTATGAAATAGCATCCTGTTCTTATCTCTGAAAGCATTCTCCAGTCAAAATAAGGTCCACTCTGAGTTGTGCTGGGTAAATGAGCCTGAAGTACCATTTGGTCAGTCTACAAAGTTTTATTACAATTTGAAAGGCTGATGTCTTTGCTCAAATGTCTGCAGAGCAATCATAATCACAGAAGAGCCAAAAACTGCCTGTTCTGACAGTGGTCCAGTGCCAACAGAATCTTATCTTGAACCACACTAAAAATCCATTTTAGCATGTGGGTCTCAAGTCCTAAGGGATGAAAACTCTGTGTGCCTTCTCAGTTCTTACATCAGCTACCAGGATGTGAGCCTAGGATGGCAACATTCCTCACATACATTCAGTATGGGTAGTTTCTTCATTTCAGGGATGAGAGTGAATCTTTCATTTTTTTTTCTGCATCCCCGATCCTCAAAATTTCAAATATTTTTCTTCAGTAATTCTAAGTTGACTTCTGCAAACCTGTGTCATGACTTATGTCTCATATCCTTAGTGTCACTCTCCACATCTGTGAAATGATCAATGGGTTTGTGAGGGTTTCCTTGATGCTTGTAGTTTTCTTATCTAATTTCTCAGTATAGGCAATTAGCAAAGAGTGTATCATTTTTAGCTCAGTCATAATCAGATACAGTCCATCATAGTTCTCCACAGACACCATACTTCCACAAGTAGTGTGATTGTCTTATGTGTGGTCTTGGGATTTAACTGTAGAAATCAGTCTCATTATTACAATTCTAATTCAGCAGTATTTCTCTCTTTCTTGCCTCAGTTTTTCTTGGACATACTGTTTTTCAATTAACTGCTAATGATAGATCCTTCATTAAATTCCAGTATTTTAATGGAGTTGGGAGGTGTCTAAGCAGAAATCCAAGCAGGAAGAGGAGAGAGGAAGTGGACAGAGCTCAATAGCTAAATGTTTCATTCTGTATCTTAACCAGAATTTAAAAATTCACGGAGCATTTGCTGGTCTGTATCAGAAAGTACAGAATTCCTGACTATTCCTTATCAAAACAGACAGAGAGACAGAGGTGACAGGCTGAAAGTATCATTAGCTAACAGTGCTCACATAAATATGACTTAGAGTGGGGCAAGAGGGAAAGTAGCAAAATTAAGATGATAGTGTGAGACTTCAGGTTTGTAGATTATAATGTGTTGGGGGAGGAAGGTCAAAGATATGTTAAGTTACTAGAGGCAACTATAGGAATGGATCAGGAATATAGTATTTAAGACTATGGGCAAGGATGGGAGAAGAAGTAAAAACATAAAATGATGAGAGGGCCATTGTGACTACATAGGTGTATGACACTAGAAACTGACAATGCAGAGGACATACAAGAAATGAATGAGGGAAGGTAGAAGAAACAGTATGAGGATAAAAGCAGAGTAACAAAGGTGGTGAAGATATTAATGATACAATTCAAAAGGAAGTTAACATTAAGAGTCAAGAAGAGAAATTAAATATTTTCAAAGCACGCTGTAGAAAGAAGAATTGGAATGACAAACCTTAGCAGGCTGGTAATGATGGGAGAGAGATCAAAGAAGGCAGGAAACACACAGAGGCATGGAATGAATACTTTGCCTCAACCATAATGAAGGAAATGGAGGGCAGGGTGTCTGGATAAAATGAAGGCTGTACAGAATGCAGACAGCTGGAAATGTACACAGGATAGAGCAAATAAGGTAGTGAAATCAGGCAGATTGCCTGTGAGAGCCCTTATGAATTTACTCAATGATCTATCAGATCCCTAGATTATCATTATCAGCAGGTTACTGTCCAACACAGAAGTGTCTAAAGGAATTGAAGATTTCAGTGCTGTCACCTTTTCATGAAGGGTGAGGCAGGATAAATCATGGAAAGTATACACATTGAAGCCTAACAAATGTGACAAGAATTTGCACACACAAGATAATAACAATCTGTATTACAACTGACATGGGCTTACGATCAGAAAGGAACTGTTATTTGAATATGATCAAGTTTAATAGCTCAGCTACAAGATAACTGGACTAGAGAATATGAGTAAACATGGTCTATATGGACTTCAGCAAGACGTTTGACTCACTCTCCCATAAATCGAGCTAAAAACGGCAGGAATTATGCCTAAGGTTTAAGACTGAGGAAAGTGACGGCAGCATGGTTAAGTGTTAAAACTCAGAGAACTGTGGTGAGTAGACATTGTCAGGAGTAAGGAAAGTGACCGCAGCATGGTTAAGTGTTAGAACTCAGAGAACTGTGGTGAGTAGACATTGTCAGGAGTAAGGAAAGTGACCGCAGCATAGTTAAGTGTTAGAATTCAGAGAACTGTGGTGAGTAGACATTGTCAGGAGTAAGGCCACGTGCATTTTCTGGGCCCAGTACTGCTCAACATGCTTTTTTGCTTTGTTTTGTTTTGTCAGCAAACACTGTTTTCAGTGAACACACATTTCATCACAAAGAGTAAACAAAATAAATAACTGGTGTTTAACTATTTGCAGATAATTTAGTACAATAACTTACATGGGCACATTAATTACATTAGAACTCACATTTTATTTAAGCATACAACAACATAAAGCTCAAATGGCTACTAAGGATTACTGCTAAGTAAATTATCCAACAATAATGGCAATATTCAGTGTATGACTTAATCCTTAGTAAGTCAAGAGTTCCAATTGAAAGACCAATCAAGCTTTGGCTTACAGCCAATTGTCTCCTGTTAGCTTTAAATATCCTCTTTTGCAACTGTGCCCATGATAAGTTTTCTGGTTCTTACTACATGCTAGTGACATTAGCTCTACCAATTATTGCTACCTGCATGAGCCACTGATTAGGAGTAGGTTAGCGGCCCATAGCCCAGGGTGTGAGGAAAGTTGTAGTCCTAACCTACAGTATGTTATGAGACAGGCATTTAAATAATCTCTTCCACAGATTGTATGACAGGTCATTACCAAAATTTATGCCAACTACTGTAAATTTTTTCCCACAGGCTGAGTGGCTTACATTAGACAAGTATTTACACTTAATGCTATCTGCCAGGGTCCACTACCCTTTGAGGAAAAAGGATCATGTTCTCATTATAGTAGGGGTACCTTCTTAAGATTCTTCACTATGGCTAAAAACATACTCTATTGCAAATTAACCATGACTATACAGTATTTTCTTAACACCCTAATCCTTTTGTTCTCAATAGCTTGGACAGCTCCTTTAAAAAGAGCCAGCAGAAGTGCACTGTTTTCATTTTGGGGTTTTCTCACTCCCTGGTACATGCTTCTGCTGCAGCAAAATCAATAGACATTTGCTCATTCACCATCCCTTAAATTCTGATCTCATAAGAGCATTAAATCAAATGGCTTCAGAATTAATTGATTTAGGGATCTAAACCTCTGCTGCAACATCAATAGAACAGTTTGGAGGGAGAGGTATGTCTTGTAGAAGATACTGCTGCTCTGGAACAGACTCCACATCCACATAAAATGAAGTTCGTCCCTGCTTCTATTCAAGTGCAACTTGGATCTATAGATAGGAAACAGAAAATTTACCCTAGGACTGCCCATGTACTATTAACGGACAGAGGCAGCTCCTAAATGCTTTATCCCATGCATGGGTTCATCAACTTATCTATGGTATGATTCCAGTTATTCTTGCTAGGAGTAATAAATAATTGTCTACCATGGTAAAGTTAAGGGGAGTATCTCAATAAATGGGATAAGTTAAATTGGCTAGGCTTAGAATGGCCCACAAGGATAGCTAGCCTAGTACTTACCTATGAGTCTATGAACCATCACAGTAATTGTAAATATTGCTTTAAGCTTGTTTTGTCTAAGGGCTACTATTGCTGCATATAGGTAAAGTCAGCCAGAACTCTATGCCAATGGAGTTATCTTGGTGATGTTGTGAAGACAGGTTATTCCCCTAATTAACCACCATGTAAATTGTATAGTTTGCTCATCTACAATAAGGTAGGGGCCTCCCCAAATAGAACAGCAGAACCCTAGATTGCTATTGATGAAATGATCTTATAATGCTTTCATTTATTGCAAAGGTTTAACTGATAGTGGATCGACTGTTTAGCCACTTGTGTAAACTTTTAAAGTACCAACTCAGTCAATATACACCCCTCTAGCTGGGCTCAGATGGGTACTTCCTTACTGCGCAGAGAGCTAACAAGGTGCTCACTGTGAAGGCCTGTGCATAGTAACCCCAATATGGAATGTCTAGGCCTACAATATTAGCAGGAGCTATAACCTCTGCTTTGAAAATCCTACACTGTTTACCCACCCATACAAATTGTTTAAATATAGCTGATATTTTGTGTAGCAAGGGGTGATTGGGTGGAGAGGGTATATGCTGGAAGACATAAAACAGTAGAGGGGATGCAAATATTTTGACTGCCAGTATCCTACCAAATAGGGATAAATAGATGTGCATCCCTCTATGCACCACCATACAGTTTATCCTAAATAGGCTGTAAGTTATTGTGGAGCATAACATCAGTATTCAGGTAAACCTTTATACCAAACTATGTAGGAAAAGACGAGACCCATCCATAGAGGCGTTGGGGGTGCAAATATTTTGACTGCCAGTATCCTACCAAATAGGGATAAATAGAAGTGCATCCCTCTATGCACTACCGTACAGTTTATCCTAAATAGGCTGTAAGTTATTGTGGAGCATAACATCAGTATTCAGGTGAACCTTTATACCAAACTATGTAGGAAAAGACGAGACCCATCCATAGAGGCTTTGGGGGTTACTCATCTTACATGTTTTGGGTATGGAATTAGCCAGATATGGTTTCATTCTTACTAATGCTTAGCCTAGACAACTGCAAAAGTGATTCCATCTTGGAAAGGTCATGATTTCAGTTGTGGGAGAATATCTTGCAGTCATCCACAAAGAACAGTACCCTAGTTTTAATCCCCCCAAAAAACTCTCTTCCCCTCAGTTTGAGTTATGTTTAGAGCATCCTGCTGAGTGGGTTCAGTAGCTAATAAAAATAATGTTGGGGACAAGGGACAGCCTTGGTGAGTACCTTTCTTGAGGTTGCATACAGGAGATAAGGCAGTATTAATCAACACTTTTTCTCCAAGTTCTCTATATAAAGCTTGAATTGCCCTAATAAGTTCAGCTGGGAGACCTATGGACTAAAGAACTGTCCACAGGTATTCACATCCTATTGAGTCAAACGAGTTTTTTTCATCAAAGCCAAACTTTATTAAACCTTTATTATTTATTTATTTATTTATTGACATTTGAGGACAGGGAAAGTCTGACTGGGTAGAGGCCTGATGAGAAAAGCTCTGAATTTACAAGCATTTTAAGAACAATAATTTTACTATCTTCAAAAATAAAACAAAAACATTTACAATTTAAATAATTATAACAAATTAGATCTAATATAAAAGCATTGGTTAAAACTGTATACAATGTATATGACAATGTTTTAATATTTAGAGAAACTTTAGACAGTTTGTATAGAAAGTAAGGTTAAGTTAGTCTAATACAAATAGGAATTGTAATATGAGGTGATGGAAAAACAAGCTTAAGGTATATTTAAAGAGAAGGTCAGGGAACAGAATTAGATAGCAGTAATGAAGTAAGTGGATAACAGGGAGTAAGGAAGTATAAGGAATGAAAATATACTTGTTCACATTTTGGGATATAGTTTATTCTGGATTTGAATAAGAACAGAGCCAAATTTTACCTAGGAAGTCTTTCAGAGGGGTTTTGAAAGACAGGAGAGAGGCTATAGACCTAATGGGTACAGGTAGGGAGTTCAAGGGCTTAGCAACCTTGTACAAGTACAGACAATGCTCGGCAGATTTGCTAGGCTTGAAAACAGACAGGAGTTTTTGGTCACTGGATCACAATGACCAACTGGAAACATAGTTGTGTAGAATGGTTTTAGTGCTGGACAGGCAGATGGATGCTGGATAATTTTATAGGTGGCAAAAAGTTGTGTATATCTTGGTTGATGTGGCAGTTCTAACCAATTTAGACTTTTCAGTGCTATACACTGGTGGGTTCTGAAAGGGATATGTGCTGCAGATTTAGCAACTTTGTTATAGCATCGTTCAAGTTTTAATTTTTGTTTAGCCTGGAGGTTAGTAAGGATAGGAGTGCCATAAAGAAGATTGGGGAGGAGATAAGTAGTGGCAAGTGTAGTTTTAGTTGCATCGGTGAGAAAGTTTTGGGCTTTGTAAAGTATCCCTAGTTTTTGATGAGTTTTTCCTTATGCATTTTTGTATATGCAGGTCAAATGTATGATTATCATTCACTATCATGCCTAATAGCCTGCTATGAGAAGGGACTTTAGTGGTTGCATTATCAAGAGAGTGGACTTTAAATGTAATGATTTATTTATTTATTGATTTATTTATTTATGAGAGAGGGATTTGAGGAAAAAAAGTTATGGTTTAGTTTTTGGGGGGTTGAACATGAATTGTGAGATACAAAGACAAGTTTCAGTGGCTGTTAAAGCTTCCTGAGTACTTTTTCAGAGTTGTACCATGTTGTCAGATGTGCAAATGAGAGTGCAATAATCTGTGTATTGTATTAGGGTGGCCTGCTGTGTGGAAGTATAGAAGGTGTTGGTAAAAATGTTAACGAGGAGGGGACCAAGAACAGGGACTTGTGGTACACCGGTGGTGACTGGAAGGTAAGGAGAGAGTATAGAGTGCCATTTTACTGGATGATACCTATTGGATAGGTAGCTTTTTAACCACAGAAGGGTTCGTTGAGAGAGACTTAGTGAAGACATTTGAAGTAGAGGTTTGCTGTGACAAACTGTGTCAAAGACTTTAGACAAGTCTAGAAATAAGGAAGAGACTAGTTTGCCATTATCTATAACTTTAATGACAGTATATTAGTTACAAGGGCAGTGCTAGTACTATGGGAAGGATGGAAGCCATGTGGTGTAGAGGATAGGAGATCTTCCTGCATTAGATAGTCTATCAATTGTTTTTGAATACATTTTCAATTATTTTGACAAGGGGAGATAAGATTGCTATAGGTCTAAAGTTATTAATGTCTGTTGAATTTCCTCCTTTGTGTAGAGGGATAATGTGTGACTTTTTCCAGAGAGAGGGAATGTGGGATTCCTAGACTGAATTATTTATAAGGACTGAGACAGGCTAGGCAATGCTACTGGCTGCTCTTTTTAGGTACTTGCTTGGAAGGACATCTGTTGAAGAAAAGCATAGTTTAAGTTTGTTTGAGAGTAGTTTTATATAGGAAGTGGACACAGCTTTGAAGGTGAAAGTGGATGTGGTGATATGTGGCTGTTGGGCAGGATTGGGGTTAGATGTTGAGGAATAGGTTCATAGGTTCATAGGTGTGTACTAGGCTAATGGCCCTGGAGCCTTTACAACCTAGCCTATAGGATTACCCTGGCATTGTGCCATCCAACCTTAGTTCCCAGTGCTTCTGTCGAGCAGAGTCACTGGAGTGATCCCTGGGTGAATTTTCTATTTTACATCCATTCATCAAGATTTATCTTGAAGAGGGCAGTGAGGTGCTCTGTTTGACATGTATGGGAAGTCTATTCCATAGCATGGGCAGTATCTGGGTTATGAACCTGTCCCTCCAGCACATTCTGTTGATTGTGATAATGTGTTTGAGGTCTCTGGAGTGTGTGGTGTGGAGGGATTGGGATTTCTTTGGATGTAGCATTTCTAACAGAGCTGGGTCAGAATCCTTCATTAGAGATGCTATACTATCTATAAAATTACAGTTTAATTGTATTGCAGTTTTGAGTTATCAGGAGAGGAGTTTGGGTTTAATTCTTGGCCAGGATGCAAGATTTCTTTAATGAATGTCCAAATTTTTTAGGGTCATGTTTAGTATTATTCTGAAATATATTATAGTATAGTTATTTTTGGCTTCATTTATTTGCTTTTTAGTATGATTGTGAAGCATTCTGTAGTTTTTAAGATATTGATGTGTTTTATATTTTTGCCATTTTTCCATGCTTTTTCTCTATCCTGAATCAGCATTCTACTATTTTTGGATAGCCAAACTGCATTATTTGTTTTCATTCTTTTCCTTCTTGGAGATGCAAGGCTGTTTAGGATATTTAGAAAAGTTGTATTGAATTCAATTACAGCATTGTCTAAGGGAAGGATTTTTAGGAAGTTCTAGTTAATAGATGAAAGTGTAGTAATGAACATTTGTGGGTTAAACTTGGAAAGGTTACATCTTGTTTTATAAATATGTTGTTTAACTGGATGTGTGAGATGTCAAGTCATATAGACTGGAAGATGACCAATGAGAGAGTCTGACACTGTACCTGTGATGGAGCATTTGCTAGGGTCTGATACTAGGATCCAGTGTAATACAGAATTTGATGTATTTCTATAATATGTGGGGCTCTTAATTAGATGTGTGAAACTATATAAGTTCATGATAGATGTTGGGGAGTTATAATTTGTGTCCAACCAACTGACATTCACATCAACTAGTAAGTTAGACCAACATAATACAGGGGAAATATAAGAGCAGAGTCATAGTAAGAAAGTGCATGTATGTAAGCTCAAACAAGTTTTAGCAGGAAGTATACCAATAAAGAACAGGCCTATATTATTGCTTGTTCGTCATCAGGGATTTGCCCTTATCTCCACTGTAGTGTGATCTCAGAGTTGGTATATTTAGTTAGGGGGGTGGGTGAAGCCCCCCACTATGTAGGGTTTGAATGTTTGTTTTTTGCTTATTAGGCCAAGCACTTTTTTCCCCTGGGAAAAAAGTCACTGATTTGGCCTTTCTCCGATTACAGAGTTCGCTGTTTACTTGTCGATGTAGACATGTTCGCTGAACAAGTCTTCTGACAAGATAATATAGACCCATAGAGAACCACAGTAATATAGTGTAAATATAGAGCTGTATTGAGCAAATTATCAAAACATGGCACTTCACTGACAAGCACAATATAATACCATCACTTAGAAAACATTGATGGGATTAACCAGTACACCAAAACACTGTAACACATATATATATATATATATATATATATATATATATATATATATATATATAGATCTAGGACTGTTGAACGAAAGTTCAACAGTCCGAATCCAACTTACCCAAACACACTTTAACAAAAGTGCTTTTACCGAAAAAGCACTTTTGTTAAAGCGTGTTAAAAACAAAACCTTAAACAATAAATAACAAAGCGTTTATGCAGGGGGGCAAGCCCCCCTGCACCCCCCATACCCCCCTACTTTATTATTCTCACTCCGAGAGTGCACTACAGTGGGGAAAAGGGGAAAATTCCCTTAACTGCACCTTAGTACGATCTCAGCAACAGTCACTCCCCCATAACTCCCTCTACCTCCAGGCATACTTACGCAAAAGTGCTTCTTTGGTGAAAAGCACTTTCACATAAATATGCAGGGCCGTTTCAGATTCTGTGAAATGGCCATTCGCTCATTAGTCCCAGACCCATAGATATATCTATCTATAGATATATATATATATATATATATATATATATATATATATATATATATATATATATATATATATCAATATATATATATATATATATATATATATATATATATATATATAATATATATATATATATATATATATATATACACACACACACACACACACACACACACACACACATATATATATATATATATATATATATATATATATATATATATATATATCTATATATATATATATATATATATATATATATATATATATATATATATATATATATATACATATACACACACAGCAGAACACCAGCAACTCACATTACATGCATATGTGTTAAAAGGAAGCACTCTCAGCATACATAAAGCATACCACCAAAAGATGAGCAAGCCTGAAACGCAGTGTCATAAGAACTCCACCAGGATAATCAAAAAACCTTTTATTGAGAACTTTCGTCAGGTTGTAACCAAAGACTTCATCAGAATACAACAAAACTTAATAGATTCTTGTTAAGTATACTAAAACCTGTGAGACCACATGACATAGTAAGCCAATGAAACTTCACATAACATTAATTATGAACAGGCTTTCTCTATCTAACACATCATACTTGAGTTCATAAACAAATTTTAAAGTAAAACAGCAAACAACACTGTTACCTAAAAAGCAACAGAAATGTTCTAATAAAATTTCAACAAACAGAAGCCATAATATACAGCTCAAACATATAAAAACTAATAAAAGCTATATTAGATAAAAACGCAGCCTTAATAGGCTACTAATACTAATGTTGCCATTGAGACCTGGGGGGGAGGGGGAGGGCACAGGCATTCAACTTAATTTGCCAACATAATTCCCTGAATTCTAAATAATCTTCCCAGGGACCCCCTCTAGGATCTATGTTGACCCCTTCAACAACAGCAAATAAAAAAAATGTGTTGAGTGTTTTTCTATGTACTTATACAAGGCATTGTTTTTGTCACCATTTTTTATGTCCCTATCTTAAAGAACAGCAGAAAGGGGTCAGAAATGAGCGAGACTGTTCATAGGTGTCCACATATCCCCACCAACAGTCCCCCTTGTGTACAACAGCAACAGTATGCATAAATTAAATGAAGAAACCCTTTATTTTTTTTTATAAAAATCCCATTAAAGCTAACTGTAGGTGCGCGGGTGTGTCCATCGCTTAGCTATGGTTAATGCAGCTTAAATGGCTGAAGAGGATAACAAGGAAGATATATGCAAATGAAGCAGTACAGCAATAGTGTATTGGGCAGAGCATTTGCCTTACGAGCAGGCATTTTGGGTTCGAGTCCCACTGCAGCACATTCCATTTTCCATAGCAAAGCATGTTATGATCAATATTTATGTTACAAAACCCACTAAATAGCATATTTTTATGAACTGCGGTACTGCAGTAAATGCACACGTGAGGTGTCAGTGTCAGAATGAATAAAGCACTAGTAAGCAGGTTTAAGCACCAATAAGCAGTAGTAAGCATATTTAAGCATTAGTAAGCGAGTTTAACCCCGTTTTCCAACACTCATTGAGCAATTCAGAAGATAACTCTCTGTAAGCAGATGTAATGGCAGGTTAGCAGTGCTTACCATCTCACAAACCCATGCAAGCATGCTTACAAGTGCTCAAAAGTGCCTTAATCACTCTATATCCAACAGCCCTTGTTCTGGCCATCAACAAAATAAACACCCATGCAGGTCTCGAACCCTATACACCATAGTCACAGTAGTTAACCACCAAGCCATCACAGAAGTACAGAAGAATGAAGTATCAGCAAACAAGTCCTCACCATAGGAAAACAAAACTGAACCAGTGAAAGGAATCAGTATACAGTCATATGTTCCATAACCCACTACAAAACATAAATATGTGAACTGGAGTACAGCAGTAAGCCCAGAAGTGAGGTATAATTGTAATAGAGTGTTGAAGTCCCCAGTAAAACACAAGGACCCCATACAGTGTATGTACACATGAATCATGGATACCAGGCATACATATAAGGTGTAATGAATAATAACTCAATGCCAAAAAGGAATTATAATGCAAAGTCTAATGGCATCCTGAGGAGGCCACAATGACAGTTCAGCATTAAATAACCCCCGAGTAAAGGCCTGCCACTCACAGTAAGGAATACTGCAGCGATGAATGTAAGGACATCATAAATTCTCAAACAATAAGAATGCAGCACTGACGTGATACTTGGTGCTAAGAATAAGGAAGCAGTAAAGCAAGGAGGAGTGAAAAAAAGTAAGGTAAATTACGGGTGCAAGGTTTGGAGACAAGAGGGATGATGAAATACAAGAGAGGAAAAATAGGTCAAGGTTGAAGTGGATCAAGTGACACCATCATTACAACTATAACTGTATATGCAGTTTGAACTCCAGTTGGATTTTCTGTTTTTTTAAAGACAATTCTACAAACAAGTTCTCTAAGGCAGAGCAAATGCTTTTCCATGGTGACACCTCACAGGTGTCCACAACTTTATGCAACATCTTATCCCACAAATAAATAATAAACAGTCACAGATTACCACAACACTGTCAATAAAAAGAAGCATCAACGCTGTCAATGAAGCATCAATGCTGAAGGACTGAAAAGGCAAAGGACATGCTACACTATGTTCTATAACTTCTTCATTACTGCACACAGGAGATGGCCAATCAAAGTAATAATCAAGCAGACTGACAGGTGACAGCTTGATGGAGCAATTCCAGTGTCTGCAGTACCATGAGGGAGTCACTAGGCAGGATACAAAAGCTTTAAGCATTACACACCATGCAAACTTTTACAGTTGTTTAGGGAAATAGAAATCAAGTTTTCTAATCTTAATAGCCAGTACATGCAGAATCTACCTACTAGGCATAGCATAAGAAAAGTAAATCTTACTTTCCACTGTCGCTCCACAGTTTTCAAGACTCTCTCTTTGTATAAAAGTTTTACAAGCACAGGTATCAATAAACATTTATTTTCAAATTGCAAGAGGAACTGGAAAGGAAAGACTACCACTCCTCATTTCACATCCAGTATAAACAAACAATAACCCCCATCAATTAATCAAGGTCACAAATGGACTCGCTAGTCTGATTAGATCATAGACTTGTAAGGTTGACAACCATCTGTGACATCGGAGAATTTAAAGCCCACAAAGCCAAGCTTCATGCTTGCACCAAATAACATCTTGTGAAATACAAAATGAGTATTTATGATAAGTATCTAGGTATTCTAAGCTAGAAGTATTTGTCCTACTGAATAACAATGTTATTTCATTATCAGAATATTATATGAAAAAGTATGGAATGTGTACTCTTGCACGGTTGGCAACAGTTGCCTGACAGCTATTAAGCAGGAGCTGTCTAATTGAAAGAAGCATCCTGAAGTACTTTTGCCACAATATGTCCATTTTTATAAGCATGCATGGGAAGTGCAGAAGTGTGGTAGTTATTCTCAATTCTACTTAGTTCTGAACACTATCATCTCTGCCAGCATGCATGTATGCCCATGAGTGCAGACACACACACACACACACACACACACACACACACACACACACACACACACACACACACACACACACACACACACCTAACAGCTGTGGAGAAAAAAATATATATTTGTTTTCTTCATCAATGTGATAACCTTAGATTTCAGCATGGTGTTTCTACAAACCCTTTGTTCATCTGTCAGCACAGTAGCTGACTGGGTGTCAAACTCTGCTTTCCCTTCTAGCCACTCTTGAGCTGAATTTTCTGAATCCATGCACAATATTCATAAAGGCTGGCACAGTTGTGCTGCTCAGCTATAATGCAACTCAGAGATGTGCAAAATTAGCATGCCTCAGGTTCCCATTAAGTCCATCTGAATATCTGAAATCCCAAATCACAATTACAACAACTGGAAAGAGTTTGTCCAGTCAGTACACTGTACTTGTGCAGCACTGAGATGCACAGCTGCAATCTGCTCCATTTAGGGAAACAGCATACCATATTGCAGTAAATAGGTACAACATGGTTAATAGCCATGTGCACCTTCACAGTAGTTATGTAGTACAAATATCTCCAAATGATTGTACTACACAACTTCTTAATGTTGATGTGGTCCATGGCAAGCATTTGCTTAATTTAGATAAACCACATCCATGTACTACACAACTTTTTAATGTTGATGTGGTTCATGGTAAGCATTTGCTTAATTTAAATAAGCCACATCCATGCACTATCACATTTGCATGCAGTTCCAGAAAACTGAGCAATCACTTTGCTGCTCACTTCTGGAGCCATGCAGAGATTCTTTCTGAATCATGTCCGGCTTGCATATGATTAATATTCAACTGTTTATGAATTGCCAAATTTCTCAAACACATAACACATTGCCCAGCAATTTAGTTATATAATTCCCAGGAAATGCAAATTACCTGTCCTCAAGCAGAGCTTCCCACTACCAAATAGTTGTAATAAAAACTATAAACAATGTCTACACTTTCTAATGTGTTTATGAGTTTAAAGAAAATGCATTAATCAAAGATGTAGTACTTAACAAGTGTTATTACTTACTTCAATTTTAAGGTCCAGTTCAAGTTTTTCAGTAAGAGTAAAGACAGCAGCTTTGACTCAGATACAGAAAACTATTCTGAATTGAACTTGTTTATAATGCAGCTACTGTGTGGTGGGGGCTTGTTTTACCACTGCAGGGGAACAGAGGAACAGATGGCATATACATGTAATTAGTAATATGAATTTTCCTGACCACTTTACAAATGAAATTTAAAAAGTACAAGTGAGTCAGCAAAGAAGACACCAGTGTTTAGAGTGATACTATGTTTGCTATGTTAGCAACTATCCAATTAAAGATTTCTAATTTAATAACCGTAATACATGTGCTGCATCCTTTATTCTGTATTTTTAAGAAATACTACCAAACAATACAGTTATGCAATGCCTCCTACAGTACATACATGTATGTATTTGTGTGGTGGGAAGAGAATGGTCTCAAAACGGGTGTTTAATTCCCCAAATCATGGCTGTACAACTTACACTCTGTCAAAAATCATAACACTCAGAAATGCAGCATACTGACTCATATGTTACACCTTGGTGCTCTCTGAATGCAGAGCTGTGTACTGATAACAAATTACAATACTTACTTTAATTCTGCACCTTCACTCTGTTCTTCTTTTCTTTCTTCTTTTTTCTTGTTCTTCTGTTCTTCCTTCTAGCACAGGCTGCAGCACAGCTGACAAAATCCACCCAAATAAAAAAAAAAAAAGTAAAATCCGATAAAAAGTTTAAAAAAAAGTCACGAAACAATCCACAAGTCAAGCCGACAATTGACTGATTGATTCTCACTCTTTTCCAAGCTCATGATAAAGCCTGGGAAGAGAGCGACAACCAATCAGCAGCATTTAGCCCAGCAAGCACGTCATGACGTGCCTGCGGACGTCGTAGTCCGAGACCCTTCCAATTCTATGCGGTTTGGAACCGCATAGACTTCTGGGCATCACAATGATACCTTCAATGACTCCACCGGGCTGCAATCAAAAAAAAAAAAAAAAAAAAAATATGTTTAAAACCGCCATAGCCCGAGGCGGTTACAGTGAGCATGCGCGGACTCGAATTTTGTTTTAAACCAAAAAAAAGGTATTTTTTTTTTTTTTTTACATTTTGATTGTCTCACTGTCTCACTTATAATTTAGCTGAGGGGGCTGCAGTCCGGCAGTCCGATGCCACGAGCCGCCCCTGGTCTAATGTAAGCAACACTAAGCATTGTACAGGCTAGCTTAGGAGGTGTAAGCAATGTGTAGGCCAGCTAACTCATTATGCTCAGTGGTATACCCCTTTAAACAATGCCAACCTTAAGTAAGCAGGTTTGCCCATGGCTTAGCCTTTTCAAAACCTGCCAATCACAGAAAAGTGAGGGAAATTGGCCCTACTTAAACCCAAGAGGTGAGAATACATCTCATAACTGGTTGTAGCTTCCCCTTGCAGGCACTATGGCAGTAAGGGAAAAAGGTGTGCGCTTTTGGGCACAGTGCTTGTGCATCCATGAGTCCAAGTAGGACTCCTCGTCAAAGACCATGATCAGAGACTGCTGCAGGGCCAGTACCAGGGCTCCCAATATAAGGCAGAGGTGTGGGACCATCTAGCCCGTGACCTCACTAGTGCCACTGGCATACCCCGAACTGGTGAGCAGGTCAGGCACCACTATGCCGACCTGAAGCAGCGCAAGAGGGATCTCTTGGAGGAATGGCTCCAAGAGGTGAGAGCAGCAGGGGATGTCCCAATTGTGTGTAAATATCATCCCAGTATATGTGTAATTATTGCCAGCTCAGGCATATCATGAATAGGTATGGCTAAATATTCCTCTTATGTCCCCCACAGGACTCCTCGTCAAAGACCATGATCAGAGACTGCTGCAGGGCCAGTACCAGGGCTCCCAATATAAGGCAGAGGCATGGGACCATCTCGCCCGTGACCTCACTAGTGCCACTGGCATACCCCGAACTGGTGAGCAGGTCAGGCACCACTATGCCAACCTGAAGCAGCGCAAGAGGGATCTATTGGTGGAGTGGCTCCAAGAGGCGAGAGCGGCAGGGGATGTCCCAGTCATGTGTAAGTATCATCCCAGTATGTGTGTAATAACTGCCAGCTCAGGTATGTCATGGATAGGTATGGATAAATATTCCTCTTATGTCCCCACAGCTGCAATGGAGCGGGCAGTGAACCAGGATGCCCACATCAGTTGCCTGGCAAGGTTGCGATGCGAGCCACATCGGTAATACTCATGCATTTACTGTCATAGGAAATAAAACTAAAAGTAGTAGTAAATTAATTGCCTGTATAACACCTGTATTGTTCAAGGCAAGTACTGCATACATAAGAGAATATGGCAGGAAAAGTCTCATATTGTTTGTATGTCAATAAAAGTGTAATAGCCTGACAAAACAGGTCTAACTGCTGGACCGCATGTGTATATTCTGGTATCATATGGTGATGTAGATTTGCAATTATGTAATAGTACTGTTGTATTAAGCACTGTTACCCACACTGTGCACCATAAATTGAATGTGTAGGAATGCCTGTATATGACAGGTGTAATCCCCAGAGGCCATTTTGTACAACTGAGAGACACATAGACAGTAAACAGGGACAATGCAGACAACAAAAACTGAATAGCACATGCAACTGAGATGTAAACTGTTGCTTTTTTAGCACACACAGCCACGGTTCGAATCCTGCCAGTGGTAGTAGTCTGCATACAGAATCATTCCCTACAACTGTACAGATATGTCCAGAATGTCTAGTAAAGTGACCCATATCTGTTGCCTATCAATCTGTCCCCCTGGGAAATCAGTGGGATGATCCCAGATGTATAGGTAGCAAACAGGAAATACAACTGACTGACATACATCTATGAGAACAAAGCTGGCACACTAGCAACACCGCAATACCTTATGTGACTAAGAAACAACATATGTCTCAATTACACCCCAACCTGTCAAGCTGTGGACAGAGTGTGTACAGTAACAGAGTGAGATGTATGTGCATAATAGTAATGTGGAATCTGGTATTGTGTGCGTGAACATTCAGGTAGTGCTAATAAACATTTCTCCCACAGGTCTGTCAGATACCAACACTGTGCCCAGAAATACAAGAATGATACCCAGTACTAGTACTGTTCACAGCGGTATTGTATGGCATTGCGACAGCTGCAGTTGCTCTGAATAATGAGGTATTACAAATCACTGTCATCCACACTGTCCTACAACATATAACTGTCTAGAAAATCTATATAAGAGTGTTGTAATACATGGTCAGAATGCAAAAGCACAGGGGATTAATAAGACAGAAAGCAGATTGGAGATATACAGCAATATCTATATAGCAGGCACAACTGTGATGGACAGTGTTTAGGTTGTAGCAGACACAGCCATGGTCTGAATCCTGGGAGTGGAATTAAGCTGCATACAGAATCATACCCCACAGCTGTACAGATGAGGCCAGAATGTCTAGTATATGGGCCCATATCTGCTGCCTGTCCCCCTGGTAAGTCTGTGGGATGATCCCAGATGTTTAGCCAGCAAACAGGGCATACGCATGATTGTTGAACATCTATGAGAGCACACCTGTCACTGTAGCAACCCCCGAAACTGTTAGGAGAGTAATATTTCAAGTATGTCCTAACCGCACTCACATGTTGCCAAGCTGTGACCAGAGTGTGTACAGTAACAGAATGAGATGTTTGTGCATAATACTAATGTGTAATCCAGAACTTTGTGTGGCAACAGTCAGGTAGTGCTAACAAACATTGCTCCCACAGGTATGTCGGATACGAAAACTGCGCTGAGAAATACAGACCATTATAACATGTACTGGTACTGTTCACTCTGGTATTGTAGGGAATTGTGAGTGTTGCAGTTTCTCTGAATAATAAAGTATCACTGGTCACTGTCACTCACACTGTGCTACATAATATAACTGTGTAGGAAAGCATGTATATGTGTGTGTCAGGTCACTAAAGGTGGAAGAGGGCAATATTCTAGATATGTCCTGGCACACCAGCATGTGGTCAACACATGGCCAGAGTCTGTGCAGAAAGAGTTGGATAGCTATGTGCAGAACATCAACCCAGAATCTGGGAGTATGTGTAGAAAGAGTCAGTGTTAACAAACATTCCCTCCACAGGTATACCAGGTAAGAGGTGTATACCACAGGTAAAACCAGTTCATGTATAATGATGACAGCAGCCATATCACTGTCCAAACTAAGACTATAGGGTAGTGTAGTAAGACTTGTAAGGTACAGATAGCAGCACTGACTAGGAAAGCAATGCTGACTACAGGAATATACTAGTTGTTAAGAGACATCTCCCCCCCTCCCACGATATCTCCAACATTAATCAACATAGCCACCCCAACTGGTATGCAATGACACCTATATTCTGATACTGTCCAATTGTTTGTTAAATATTTTAATGGTTCCCATGCATGTGCTATATTGAATTATTCCAACATTGGTAGCATGGTGCCATCAATGTACCTGCATGCTGTTCTTATTACCACTATGGTCCCAAATATGCATGTGTTCTGTTTGCTATGCAACTGTTCCGTATCTGGTGTCTGGGTTAATGAGAATATCTATGCATGCTGTTATACCTAACCCTAGAATGTGTTGACTATTACTAACCCACATATGATGATGATATCTAAACACTATAGCACATTTGGGAAGGCCGGTCACAGTGGACCCACCGATCCCAACTCAGCTGGCCATGGCACCAGGCACCAGCATGTCTGTGGCCCAACCCGGGACCTCCCTGTTTGTTGGTCCTGCACCACCTTTGGGTGGAACCACCTCAGGGGATGGAGCTCAACTCCCCTTGGGAGTGGGTGCGATCAGGCACCTGTCACCCATTGCCAGGTCAGGGTTGTGGTGCGTAGAGAGATCAACCAGCAGTTTGGTGACCTTCTACGCCAGCTCAAGGGCTGTGTGTTATGATTAGAGAGTCAGCCTGGCTCTGCAATGCAGCCCACAGTACAGCCACCTTTGGGGTTGTGAAGGTGCAGTAGTGACCGCCCATGTGTGGGGTCCTCAGTCTCACTGTTTCCACTAGGGGACTTGTGGGCTTCCGATTTTCCAACACCCCTCCCCATCAGGGTGTTTACCCCCCACATGTGTCATATACCGCCCTTTTATGCATCTTGTTTGTCTTGTCTGTTAACCTACCCAACCTACCTCCCCAAATATACCTACTACCCCTCCCCAACATCCCACTCTCACCTGAAAAAAAAGGCAATCAGTTCCCACAAAAGAATCTCACCCCATACATAGCTGTCCATTTTGCACACGTGTCCACTGGACACATGTAATCCAGTCTAATTGGCATCACAACTTATTTCTGTTGTCCTCACCCCCTCCCAGGGATTTGAGTGTCCAAATCTACCTCCAAATTCATTGTATATGCACATCCTCCATCCTTCCTGCACATCCCTGGCTATTTTCCCTACTGTCTTTCCCTCTTTGTGCCCCTTTTTTCACCACTTTCCTATCAACCCCTTTTTCTTTTCTTTTAAAGAAATTAGCATCAGGGTAAGTGAGAGTAAGCCCTTTTAAGCAGCAGTAAGTGGGGTTAAGCCTGTTTGCGTGGGGGCAAGATATGTCTACACAGGTTAAGCAATTACAAAGCTAATTGAGTATAAGAAACTGTAACTGGAAGCTAGCAGTGCTTACCTCCGTGCAAACCCGCTTCCAACTGCTTTAAAGTACCTTAATCACTCTGTATCCAACAGCTCATGTTCTGCCCAGCAGCAAAGCAAACAGCCTTTGCAAGGCTCAAAGCTAAGACCCTGTATGCCATTGCCAAGGTGACTGACCACTAAGCCATGTCAGATGTACATAACTCAGATGTTTTCAAAAACATCATCCAGCCCAGTCATTCAACAGTACAGGGAATCCATTCCAACATGTAGATGTATGTGTGTGTGTGTAAATATATTAATATCTAAACAGATACAACATATCTACATATGTAGATATGTATATATATATATATATATATATATATATATATATATATATATATATATATACACATATATATAAATATATATGAACATATATACATGCAAATGTCGACATCTATAGATATATATATATGTCTACACCTATATGTCTAAATATACACAGCAAGTTGCATATATGTAAGCAGATATATATCTATGTAGGTATATACAGACATAGTTTTATATATATATATATATATATATATATATATATATATATATATATATATATATATATATATACATGCATATATGGACATACATCTTTAAATAACAATGGGAAAGTAACTAAAACATATATGACCACATGCACTGTTAATGGGGTTGAGAGGCACCAAACAATATACGTCTTGTACAAATAGGTATACCCCACACAGCCAAACATGTCTGCTCTGCAATACACTACCAAGTGTTGCAGATCCCATATGCAGGACCAAACATGACATGGGCATCCCTAGGATACATATACACAGACACATATATACATATACAGATATACACACATATATATATATATATATATATACATACATATATACATACATATATATATATATATATATATATATATATATATATATATATATATACATATATATATATATATATATATATATATATATATATATAGATATATATATGTAACTACACATACACACGCAGAGATATGTACAGTAAGTTACATATGTAGTACATGCACACGATAAGGAACAGCCATTATTCCTACAGTTATCACCTTACCAACTGGAGAGTGTTTGAGTCACCCATAGATATGACATTCATTGCCTGCAACATATACCCACAGAGATATCAAAGGATATAACACCACACACAGGTGTGCATATTTGTGTACTATTATAGTTGTATATACCATGCCATATAGCTGTTTAGACACGGACATCCATATAAACTGAGTAATGCAAATGTGAAACAGTTATACTAATACAGTAGTCTGGAAAAGTTAACAAATGTTGATGTCCAGGCCAAAGCCATTAAGTAGTACAATAGTAAAGACAGACTGGCCCACAGGATACCAAACAATCATCAGTAAGTAATGCAGGAGTATAGTTCAGCAGCCTCTATCTACACTCTGTAGACAATCCCTAGGGGGTAAAGACCTCAGTTGACACAATGGGATTTAACTGTTACATAATAAGGCACAACTGACACCATCACAAGCACACTGACAAACAGAACAGTCTGTATGGCAGGTGGCAGTAGGCCTGCATTTAACCAAGGTGGATTGTATGGTAATGTACATCCATATACTTTAAGGCAGCTCACCCCTGATGGTCTCCAGGACTTTGGGCTTTCAGGATTATGTAGCACTCCCATATATATATATATGTGTATATATAGATATGTGTATACATAGATATACATATATGTATATATAGATATATGTTTATATAGCTATATATGTATGCATATCCTATGTGTACAGATGTGCCTAGTTATGTTGGTATATATGTAGCTATCAATAACTATATGTCCATACATATCTATTCTGATATACCTACTACTGTCAAAATTTATGTAGATATCCATATGTATATGTGCATATGTATCTTTATCTGTATATGTGTAGACAAATATGGCTCTGTATATGTATATATCTGGGTGTTTATTTGTATATCTATGTACATATACATATCCATCTATGTATGTCGATATGTATATCTGTATGTCCATATAGATATCTGGATAAGTATATGTACATATATCATCACCATATGTCCTAAACATGGAGTGTAGCCTTACCTCAGCACCTGTAGAGCCAACTTCGTAGTGCAAGGGGATGTCAGGTATGTATAGCAGGTGTACTTGTAGAGTATTGCTACTGTAATAGGGATTGTCTTCACAGACATGGTGTATGTGGGAGGTCACATCTGCTTTTAACATGTGCGCCATTGGCTGCTGACAGACATCCTAGGATATCATAGTACAGTACCACTGCTAGCACATAATGCTCCTGTGGATTACAGCAGAGATAATGGCCAATATATGTGGACAGTCTGACACACTCTGGACAGTCCAGAGGTATACACATAACCCCTTAGTGCAAGATATGTGGACCAATCCTGACAAAGGGGATTTTAACAGCCATGCAGATGAGTATAACATGTAACTAATGGTATACATTTGCCCCCATATGTTATGCATTCCCACATCCCTGTCTGTCCTGCCACATAATAACCGCTGGTAAGGGGGTGCCATGGCCACATACCACCCGCTAGATATTAGGATACAGCTGTACAGCATCACACTGCTCTGTCTCACTTACATGACTGTTATGGTGGCCCGGCAGCAGTACAACTGGCAAGTAACTGGACATTACATCTCACTGGGTAAGTACACTAAGCTGCTAGGCATGTAACAAAGCACTGTACAGGCTACAGGCAGACTGGCTCAACACTGGCCTACATTTCCTATGGGTGAATGCACATGTACCTGCACATAGATAGCAGGGTCTACAGGCATGCCACAGCACATAGTAACATACACCTGTGTGTTAGTGCATCACCACAACCAATGTGAGCACAGCCACAGTTACATATGGCATGCTAGCTTATTATTACAGTATATGGACTATCTGTTCAACACCAACCTCATATGTGCCACACACAAACTCACCCTACATATATTGGGCCACTAGACAGTGTGGTCCGCTGCCTGTCTGTGGTATGGGACATGTGCGTGTATGGCCTTACAAACATGTAAGCCGATAGGGTAACATACAGTGGAGCAGCATGTAACATCAGATAGAACAGGACCAAGAACAATGACATCTCATCTACCACAGTCTGTACACAGGCCAAGGTACATATTAACAATACACATACTGCCGACAATCACCATAAGTACACAGACCTCAGTACTGTACACACAACCACAGAATGTCCAGGTTATGTCATCAGATATAACCCCTACTATACATTACATGTGTAGCAGTCTGATATCTCACTGGCTTATCAGGTATGATGTCAGTAATTATGGTGTACAGTACATAAGCATCCCTTACTGCATGACATATGTGCAAAGTTGTCAATGTTGTGGCTGGAGGCACACACACAGGGCCAACATTGACATGTTGCTGTGATAACCTCATACATTTACTGTCATAACAGGGTTTGTTGCACAATATGTCCTATGAGGGATATAAAGTCAGTAACTCTCATGGCTGTCACCATCTACAGACTGCAATCCTCACACTACCTTCTGCAGTTCACAGATAGGTGCTCTGTGGGTAACACCTAAAACAAAAGGCATTACACAATGGCCAGTCTGCAGATGGCCCTACAGATGGGTGTTCCCTCATAAACATAGCACTGACATGGCAGGTATGTAAACATGTAGGACAGCCTTATCCACACACACCCTGTTAAACCAACATTACTCTAAGTGCAGCATAGCAGCACCTACAGTCTGTAGTCGGGTCAGGCACATCCCCCTCCTCTGTGTTGGCCTGTTTCCACAGTGTATGCTGTTAGAGGTAAACTCCAATCCATCTGAGATGCTGTTTACCAAACAACAGATCGAGTTCCTGCTCACAGTGAATGAAAGGCCCAACACCAACATGATGTTCCTAGATATTGGTGTGTTTCCATGCAATTGGCTATGGGAATGTTACCACAGCTGTTCTACATGCAATCAGCTAGAGGAGGGCTGCAATTCATGCAGAGACCATCAGCTGATCCTGAGCATCACTTAAAATACACATGCTGCTGCCTAAGCAAAGCATGTGTAAGTCTCCACATCCACCAGAGAGGGGAGTAAGAAAGGCAAACAGAGGCACAGAAAAGCCAGGGAGGGATGGGAGAGTAAAACATATGCATGTTTGTGTCACACACCTACCAGTACAGGGTATCAAACCCCCAAAGACTATCTAGTGCTATCACATATCCATGCAGTTATTGGATGCGCCACATAAGTTACATGTTGGGAAGCCCTTAGAATGTATATGTGATGGTGAGTGATATCTGCAACAGGGATATGGTAGCTATGTGGTAGGTGTAGTACACATACATGCCCACATGAACAGGTGTCAGCGTCAACACAGCCACACTCTCACAGGGATGCACACACACTGCCACACTTGGCAGGTCCAGGAATACAACTCACACTAGTGGTATTGCCACAACACAGTACTGTGCAGGTATCACATGAACCACAGGGGTCATATGGAGGTTATATGTGCAAAGGGTATGTGGAGGTGTCTGACATTGGACAACATGCGTCAGTATGCCAATGGGGGTTGTAGTGAGTGTGAATGTGGCTGTATGCATCATACACCACACACACACACACACACACACACACACACACACACACACACACAGACATAGGTGCCAATACTGACATGAATGTGTGCACTGCTTCATGGGTGTGTTGTGGTTGATGGTGCCATATGGCTATACAAGGCTAGGTGATTGGTATACCTTGGCATCAGGCCACATGACAATGGTCTGTATTGTGGCTCAGGGGTGTAGTGTCTGGGGTTGCCCAGACAGGTGGGTATTGTATTCACCATCCAGTCACCTGGGTGACTATTGTGTGTGGCCGATGCTGTGCATTGCTTGCCATGTATGTGTTCCATTGCCCATGATTTGGACAGTGTCTGGGATGTGCACACCTCCCACATGCATGTACAGTGACATGTGGAACTGTATCTGGGGTGTCTGGCCCATGTTGTGTACACAGATCATTATCATCAGATGTGCCAGTCCTGGCCTCATGTGTCTGGAACTGTTCATGGACAGCAGTGTGACCATGCACCTACATTGATAGCATGATACCAGTATTCCCTGGTGTCAGTGGCATCTGTTCATATAGGGTTTGTGTTTCAGGCATGTTATGTCCTTTGTGGGTCACATTTGATGGCACCACAGGTGTTGCAGTTGTCCAGTGAGGAACATGGGGGAAGTGCACTGTTGGCATGTACATGCTTATTGGACTGATGGACAGGGTGCCATGCCCTCTGAAGCCAACTGTAATCACACCATGGTTACTATCAGTGGGCAATATGCAGGGTACTACCAACATAGCAGCTGTTCAGCTGTTGCCTAGGCAAGTGTGGGTGTGTGTGTGTGTATGAGGCATGGGTTGAAAGTGTACCCTGGATAATACAAGGGTTGCTAACATTGTTTAGCTGGCATTGATGTCACATTTAGGGGTATGGATTTGCACCCCAGCCTCTTGGCTATTTCACATCTGTTATCCCTGTGCAGTGGACATTGTGATATATATACTTGGCACACCATATGAGAAGTTTGCAAAACCTGGTCTACATTGAGTCCAATTGTTACACACTCACAACCACCACCACACAGGATACAAATTACAAACACACACACACACACACACACACACACACACACACACACACACACACACACACCTGTCACATCTGGAATTAAAACTCCAACCTAACTAGTATATTACACTATAGCACTACACCATTGCAGGACACACCACAGAGATTACTGGAGTTTTCCTTCCCCAAAGGTATATTTCACAGTGAATGACATCAGCAGGATTGCAAAGTAGGGCATTTAAATTGTAGTGAATGTGACTAGCCTAAAATGCATTGCTCCCTACACAAACATAGAAACACACACAAAACATCCACAACTGCAATGTGTGGGGAAAGAACACCTACCAGAGGTCTATATCACACTACAGCATGATGCTGTTATAGGACGCACCACAGGAATCACTGGAGTGCCCCTTCTCCAAAGGTGTATTTCACAGTGAATGACATCAGCAGGATTGCCAAGGTAGCGCATTTGAATTGTAGTGAGTGTGACTAGCCTAAAATGCATTGCTCCCTACACAAACATAGAAACACACACAAAACATCCACAACTGCCATGTGTGGGGATAGACCCCTACCAGAGGTCTATATCACACTACAGCATGATGCTGTTATAGGACACACCACGGAGATTACTGGAGTACCACTTTCCCAATGGTGTATTTCACAATTAATGACATCAGCAGGATTGCCAAAGTATGGCATTTGATTTGTAGTGAGCATGACTAGCCTAAAATGCTTTGCTCTCTCTCTACACACACACACACACACACACACACACACACACACACACACACACACACACACACACACACACACACACACAATTGCCCAGTCTGGGAGTAGAACTTAAACCTAACTATTCTATCACACTGCAGCAGTACACAGTTATAGGATGCGCTATGGGGATTACTGGACTACAGCCTTCCCAGAGGTGTATTTCTAAGTGGATGACATCAGCAGCCTTGCCGAAGTAGAGCATTTGAATTGTAGGGAGTGTGACTACCCTAAAAAGCATTGATCTCTACACAGACAGAGTCAGACAGACACACACACACACATTTGCCAAATCTGAGATTTCAACTCCTACCTAATTCATTTATCACACTACAGCAGTACGTAGTTATAGGACACACTATGGAGATTATTGGGCTACACCCTGCCCAGAGGTGTATTTTTAGGTGGATGATATCAGTAGCCTTGCCAAAGTAGAGCATTTGAATTGTAGGGAGTGTGACTACCCTAAAATGCATTGCTCTCTACACAGACACACACACACACACACACACACACACACACACACACACACACACACACACTTGCTAACTCTGGGATTAAAACTCCTACCTAACTAATGTTGTCATACTACAACAGTATGCAGTTATAGGACATGGTATGGAGATTATTGAGCTACAACCTTCCCAGAGGTGTACTTCTAGGTGGATGACATCAGCAGCCTTGCCAAAGTAGAACATTTGAATTGTAGGGAGTGTGACTACCTTAAAAATTATTGCTCTCTACACAGGCAGAGTCAGACAGACACACACTTGCTGAGTCTGGGATTAGAGCTCCTACCTAACTAATGTATCACACTACAGCAGTATGCAGTTATAGGATGCGCTATGGACATTCATGGGCTACAACCTTCCCAGAGGTGTATTTCTAGGTGGATGACATGAACAGCCTTGTCAAAGTAGAGCATTTGAATTGTAAGGAGTGTGATTACCCTAAAAAGCATTGCTTTCTACACAGCCAGAGTCAGACAAATACACACACAAACACACACTTGCCAAGTCTGGGATTAGAACTCCTACCTAACTAATTTATCATGCTATAGCAGTATGCTGTTATAGGACAAGCTACGGTGATTACTGGGATACAGCCTTCCCAGAGGTGCATTTCTAAGTGGATGACATCAGCAGCCTTGCCAAAGTAGAACATTTGAATTGTAAAGCGTATGACTACCCTAAAAAGCATTGCTTTCTACACAGACAGATTCAGACAGACACACAAACACACACACATTTGCCAAGTCTGGGATTAGAACTCCTACCTAACTAGGTTATCACACTACAGCAGTACACAGTCATAGGACACGCAACAGTGATTATTGGATTACAACCTTCCCAGAAGTGTATTTTTAGGTGGATAACATCAGCAGCCTTGCCAAAGTAGAGCATTTGAATTGTAGGGAGCATGACTACCCTAAAAAGCATTGCTTGCTACACAGATAGAGTCAGACAGACACAAACACACACACACACACACACTTGCCAAGTCTGGGATTAGAACTCCTATCTAAATAATTTATCACACTACAGCAGTATGCAGTTATATGACATGATATGGAGATTATTGGGCCATAATCTTCCCAGAGGTATATTTCTAAGTGGATGACATCAGCAGCCTTGCCAAAGTACAGCATTTGAATTGTAGGGAGTGTGACTATCCTAAAAAGCTTTTCTCTCTACACAGACAGAGTCAGACAGACACACACACAAACTTGCCAAGTTTGGGATTAGAACTCCTTCCTAACTAATGTATCACACTACAGCAGTACGCAGTTATAGGACGTGCTACAGAGATCACTGGGTTATAACCCTTCCAGAGGTGTATTTCTAGGTGTATGACATCAGCAGCCTTGCCAAAGTAGAGCATTTGAATTGTAGGGAGTGTGACTACACTGAAAAGCATTGCTCTCTACACAGAGTTGGACAGACATACACACACACACACACTCACACACACACAAATACACCCACACACACACACACACACACACACACACACACACACACACACACACACTTGTCAAGTCTGGGATTAGAACTCCTACCTATTTTATCACACCTCAGCAGTAAGCAGTTATGGCACACACTATGGAGTTTACTGGGTGTCAGCCTTCCCAGAGATGTATTTCTAGGTGGATGACATTAGCAGCCTTACCAACATAGAATAGAGAATTTGAGTTGTAGGGAGTGTGACTACCCTAAAACGCAATGCTCTCTACACAGACAGACAGACAGACAGACAGACACACACACACACACACACACACACACACACACACACACACACACACAAACACTCACAGTTGGCATGGCTGGGATTGGAACTCCTACCTAACTAGTTTATCACACTACAGCTGTATGTAGTTATGGGACTCGTCACAGAGATTACTGGGCTACAACTCTCCTAAAGGTGTATTTCACAGTGGATGACCTCAGCAGGCTTGTCATAGTAGGGCTATGGGGAGGGCAGTGTGTGTGCATGGGCCATAACCCATTCATCTAGAGGTTGACACACCACATGCGGGCACACAGAGGGTCATATTTCACAGGTACGTGCATACAGCTGCTAGATGACTATTTCCCTGTACAGTCATGTTGCACAGCTAGCGTGTGCACCACATAGTTTGTAATGCTGACTGATACCGGTGGCAAGTATCTACAGTGAGTGACATTGGAACCTCATGTGGTTGTGGCCCTTTGGGTGTGTGCTATGTGAGACAGGCTTGGATGTCTTCTTGTCACAGTCTCCCTCTTCCACACATCTATGTATGTCTACCTTTGGCTTATTATAGTGTGTTGTCCTTAGATATATATTTGTATTCCTATCTCCTGTGTGTGCAAAGCATGTGTGATGCATACTGAGGAGTGTCTGCACTAACATCTGCGACTGCCAGATATGTCTGGTCCACTGGTGTTTGCAGACATGGTCTTCATGTGTTTAAGTGTGTGAGCATGCCCAGTATGACCTTTCAGTATGTTGTTGACTAACATTTCCTTCATTTCTCTAAATGTGTGAGCATGCGCAGTATGCCCATCTGTACTGAATGTGTGGATCGAGTCCAGGTAGTTTGTACTGCAGCTCTGACCTTTGTGTTGTACACCTAGAGGTAGCATACTGTTTCTGCAGGGTATCCATCAATCATTTGGTATTGAATGTTACTACATTGCAACATAGGATGGTGGGGCACACCTGACTATTTCTACATTTCTACACAGGCTTTGGGGGGGGCACAACTGACTGTTACTACATGTCTACGTAGGATGGGGGGCACACCTAACACTTATAGACATTTGCTATGACTGTATTAGTATGTCAGGTACTCCCTTTCATTCTGTATTCTTACCTATCATGCTGACTCGAGGCATACCAGTGTACTACAGATTTTAGCTTTGATTTACCTACATATTAGTTTCTGACTTCATACCCTTCAGAACTAATGTCCCACTGCTTGACCTGCTGTAGTCTGTCTATGTAGGCCTGGAAGGAGGTTACTCATAGGCATCATTCAGAGGCCATAGCACAGCCTTTGTTTGCGTTTGTTTACATCTGTCCTGCCGGCTGTGACTGTTGTTGGGTATGTTTACCCCTCTGTCTGGCATGTGTGAGTCACTTACCTTTCAGGTGTCCCAGTATTGAGGGTGGTGCTGCAGGGCTGCCTATGTCGGGTGCACATAGTACACTCCCTACACATGGTTGAGCACAGGTAGTGTAATGTTTGTCATCCCATTTACTGTATGTGAGAGTCAGAAAGAGGTGTTATTCCCTGAGTCCCTCCTGTGTCAGTGTATGTGCTATGCGTTGCCTCTTTGCCAAGGCCAGGGCATACTGAGCATGCCTCCTTCTGTCTACTGGGGCAGGCTCAGGTTGTTCCTCCTGCAAGTCACTCTGTGCCTGTGCAGACCTTGGCAATGGTGAGGGGCTGTGTGGCCCTGCCCCGTGCTGTTCCTGCTAAAGCTGTTTGCACAGGATCATATTGTGTAGCATCGCACATACGAGGAAAATTTGGGTACATGTAGCTGGTGAGTACTGCAAGGCTCCACTGGATGTGTCCAGGCACCAGAACCATGACTTGAGCATCCCAAACACACGATCTACTATAATTCTGGTCTTTGTGTGTGCATCATTATGGAGTTCTTGTTTGGGTGTGTGTGCATTTCTGATAGGTGTCATCAGCCACAGCTCCAGTGCATATCCAGCATCCCCCACTAGGTGACCATGAGGGATGTCCCCATTGGCAAATCTCTGGTACAGCTTCATCAGATGCCAGATGTGGAATCGTGATAGCTTCCAGGGCAGCCAGCACACACATTCATTATTATGTCCTGGGTATCGCACATGACCTGGCAGTTGATGAAGGGGAAGCCCTTATGGTTGATGTAGACCCTACCCCATTCACAGGGTGGTGCTTTGATGTGTATCTGCATGCAGTCTATAGCACCCACTACCTCAGGGTATTCTGCTATTAGGTGGAACAGTTGCATATTGCTGGCCAATGCCTCATGGGTGTTGGGGAAATATATGTGCTTACCAACATGTGCTGACATGGCATCCAGGAACTGGTGGAGTACCCTGGATGCTGATGCCTGTAAGATCCCCATATCCCCAGTTGGCCTTTGGAAGGTACCTGTAGCTAGTATTCATAGTCCTACACATACCTTGGTATCCACTGGGATTGGTTTCCCTCTGTTAGTTCTGTGTGTGAGGCGTGGTCGGCACAGCTCAACAATTTGCTGTAGGAGGTCCCTGTCGACCCTATAGTGCTCCACTCTCTCCAGCTCATGTAGCCTCTGGTAGGTTACCCTGGGTCTGTAAACTCTTCTCCGTCTCCTCACTGTGGGTTGGTTGACAGCATTCACATCCTCACCACCCTCAGCCTCTTACACAAGTTGTTGTAAGATAGGTATTGCAGCCCCTATCATTTTGCTGTTGTGAGTGTTAAAAGTTTCCCGCTTTTTTACACCGGTGGTATAGCGTGTGGGAAAAACCAGAAGGGAAGGTGTTTGCATAGTTTATAGCAGTGTTCTGGGCTGGGTTGGTTTGATGCCTGTCTAATTGGCTGATTCTGATACATTCCACCTGCCAGCTGTGCTAGTTCTCCTAGATTACCTTCCTATTGCTGTTTTCCCTGCCCATTGCCTTCCTGTTTAAGCCTGGGGGCCCACTGCACAAACAGAGTACTCAAATGTGCACAGTGCTGCTATTTCCTGGTTTAACTATTTTTAAAACCGTTAAAACCCGGTGTGTGGCACACGCACCCGCTTAGGCAATTTACAGAGTGCTAGGCAGAGTCAGACACACCCCCTTGCTTAGCTGTGCTTAGCTAGGAGCAAACCTGAGCCACAGGGCTCCAGTCTGCTTACAGTATGCCTGACACACCCCGCCATGATGTCAGCTAACTCCTAGGCTTGCACCAAGCTATTCCTACTCTTACACTGTTGGGACCTGTCTAGCATGCTGGGGAAAACTGGGATTCACTATCATTCCTCTTATTTGCATAGGATTGCCTGCTAATGCATAGTTACATGTCTCACACTGAGCCTCCCCCTTAGCAACCACTACTCACTGTCCATGTTGTCTTCTGCCTGCCATTGGCTTGCATGGCAGAATACTGATTTTAGTTAGAATGCTTATTTTAGTTTTATTTTCTTATTTTCCCCCGATCCCATTTCCGTGTCACTGCCCCACGCTTAAACAGCCGAGACCGGCTAAAAAAAAATAAAAGTTGATCTTTTTTATTTTTTTATGTTGATTGCAATGCCAATAGCCTTATACTTGGCCATTGGCATGCTTCCTGACTGATATGCAGCCTTTATTTAGAGCTGTCACGGCTCCATTTTGGATTTTGCAGATTGCACTAGTCCTGCACGGCTGGTTGCAAGCTCCCTGGATCACAAATTCACCTCATTTGCATGGATTTTTCCTGCAAATGGGATGATTTGCATACAGGAGCTTAGTCCATGCAGAACTAGTGCAGGAGCGCTCATGCACGCCCCTGCAGGCTGTTCCTGGATTGCATGGCAGACATATTGCCTGCTAGAGCTCTTGCACTGATCCTGCACACCGTGCAAAGCATACAGAATCTGGGGGACTGTTTTACACAGTCTTAGAACAAATAGAAATGTAATAATATATGACACATAACTGCTTTATGAAGGAAGATAGTGACTGAGTATATAAGATGAGACAATACTGAGGAGGTATTTACCAATACATTCTACTATAGTGAATCAGTTTATAGCCAGAACAAAGCAATTAACAAAGAAATGCAAGTAAAACAGGTTGTCTGTCACTTCCTGAGACTAAATAACTGGTATATGCAGTAAAGACCCAAAAGCCAGGAAATAGGTTTCTTAATAACAAGAAGACTAGCCTGTGCTGACCAACAGATGGAATGACATAAACTAGACCGTACAGGGACTATAGCAGAGCAGGACCAAATCATATGGAAATAATTTGCCTCAACAGCATTGCATCTCCAACATGTGTTACGTGGCAGCTAATTTCTTTGACATACTCTATAAGGGTAATGCTGCCAACTATTGACCATTTTATAGAATTTAAATGAACAAACAGAGGCAAAACTTGGATCACTATGTGTGATAAAAACTATGAAAATATCACTAGCTGAGATATCAGTTTGAGCCCAACTTGCCTGTCTTTTCCTAGGATTATCAAGGCAGTTACCCGAAGGACTCATATCCTAGCTATACAAGTCAACTATCACAGGATGCCCGGAAAGAAGTGTCAAAACCACAACTGGAATTTCACCAGACCTAGTTTTGTCTTGATCATTAGACCTAAATTCATTATAGGCTGATTGTATTAAACAGGAAAGTTACAAATATTGCCACCAAAACAAATGCCTACATCCATTTCATTGGTTAAAACTTTTTCCCCAAATATAATTAATATAAATAATACTTTAATTAATCCAATACATCTAAATCAAGTGTTTATGTCCAACTTGAAATGTGGGATTGAACCAAATTCTGCTACATTTAAATAAGCAGAGGTCCAGGATATGCAAGGAACATCTCATAATTAACCAATATTCTAGCCTTCCAGGATTCCGAGATCTGGTGGAATGATTACTCTTAGGGTTCAGTAAAAGAAGGTAGAGCACCTCAAATTTACTCCAAAACCAGACCGTTCTTGTAAAATTTCTGGCCCTCAATACTTGCCATCCCCTTGATGCTTCCATGTATCCCTGAAGGTTAAGAACTCCCAAAGCTCCTAAGACTTTAGAAAAATCAACTTATTTTGAGTTACACCTGTAGGCAGAGTATTCCATAAAAAGTGAATGATTAGGTTTCTATAGCATTCCACCCCACTTAGGTTTACTAATGTGGGACAAATGATGAAAAAAAAATAACTATATTATTGTTTTATTCTTACTGATGCTTAGCCCAGAGAATTGCAAAAACCTGCAAAAGTGATTCCAACTTGGAAATAATACTATTTTAATAGCTTGGATCTTGTACATAAATGGGAGATGTAGACTGGTTCAAGAAGATGTTTTATCTCTGATGAAAACAAATGAGGCCTTAGCATTTAAGTTAGCATACCACTAAATGGGTACATCATAACAATTCCTAAATAAACCTGTTCTTTGACAATGATAGTCTCTTTAAATGCTGGTTGTGAACCAAATGCATCAATGCAGGCTTTAATGAGTGAAAGCAGGACCATTTTAGCAATACAGGGAGTCTCAATAAATCATAAAATGGGTCTATATTACTACAACGAACGCTTAAATGTTTGAATCTGTAAAGGTCGACTTTTACAGATTGAACACTTAAACATTCGAAATAGTAAAAAAGTAAATAAAAAATATGTAGAAAGGGTTTAGTCAGGGGGGCAAGCCCCCCTGAATCCCCCACATGGGGGCTGCACCCCCACACCCCCCGCTACTTAAATATACCTACTCCGAGACTGCACTTCAGTGAACTGCAGTGTGGAAATGGGAAATTTCCCACTCCCTACACTGTAGTGCAATCTTAGAGTTGGTATATTAAAGTAGGGGGTGTGGGGGGTGCAGGGTGGCTTGCCTCCTGCTTAAACCCTTTAGTTTTTTTTTTTTTTTTTTTGTGTTGTGTATTTTTTTTTTTAATTTTTGTAAATGTTCGACCACTTACCTGTTCCATCTCTAAAGGTCGACCTTTAGAGATTCGAACTTTTAAGCAGTCATGCATCTAATATAGACCCAATAAAACTTAGTCAAAAGAGAAAGTATTTTAGGAATAGCATTGACATGGCCTCTGAGCCAAATCTCACCATCTTCAATACATGATACAGATAATATAGACAAACTGTAGTTAGAATGAATAGCAAACTCAGAGGCTTATTTATCCAAGAAATTAGCCAGAATTTAAGCAACTGGAATAAAAAGTAGTGGAGAAAAAGGAAACCTTTGTCTCGTTTCCCTTCTAAACAGTCACGCTCCAGTAAAACCCCATCTGTATGAAATTGTGCTTCTGGTATCTGATATAATATTTGAATACTCCTCATAAACTCAACAGGAAACTATAAGCTAACAGGATTTCCCATAAAAAGTCCATTCTACCTAATCAAATTTTGAGAAGTCTAGTAAAATAGCCACCCTATGTACTAATATAAAGGAACTAATCTGCAGCAAATTTAGCCAAAAATGTACCATATCTGATTTTCTCATTCAGCCCTCAATCAAACCAAGATAAGAAATGATTTTCTATAACCTGATTTAATATTGTTGGCTAAATTTTATTATCTAATGACAATAATGAGATACGTTTATATGATGCCAGGTCAGTGGGATCCTTTCAATGCTTAAGTAAATAAATTCCCTTGGTTTTGTACATTGAATCTGAAAGAAACTGCAACTCATCTGCCACTCTGTAGAGTTTCAGTAAAACTGGGCCTAGGAGTAATTTAAACCTTTTATAAAACTCAGGAGTGAAATCATCAGGTCCAGGTGCTTTCTCCAATTTAAGAGCATCAGTGGTGTTATAATTTCCTTAATGAAATTGGTTCCCTGAGAGCATCTCTGTCCTCATTCAGAACTCTAGGCAGATTAAAGTACTTTAAAAAGTTAATAATCTGTTCCAAATTACAGCTTTCCTGAAATCAGTAAAATATCTTGCAAGCGCTTAGTCATGATCTTATTAATTTTTAATGGGTTGAGTGTGACCAGCCCATCTGAGGCTCTAAGACCCACAGTAGATATTTCTTTTTGCCTTTCACTGATTTGCTTTGATAACAACTTAGTAGAGGTAATCCATTTAGCCCAAAACACAGTTCTAACTCGTTCCTACTTTTCCTGTAGCCATACATACTGTAAAGCTTGATATTCAGTGGGCCAGGTGTGTGAATAGCCCATATGTGACTCTAAGACCCATAACAAATATTTGTGTTTGCCTTTCACTGATTTGCTTTGATAACAACTTAATAAAGGTAATCCGTTTAGCCCAAAACACAGTTCTAACTCATTTCTGCTTTTCCTGTAGTCATACCTGTAAAGCCTGATAGTCTTGCTTACATTGCCTGGTACTCTAGTACAAGAACCGCTTTGAACAGTGCCCCTTTTCATAAGCCTGGTCCATTAATTTTAACTACTTTTTAAATTGAGATAATGCATGGAATTCTACAATCTGCTTCACACTTCTATTGGAATCATATAATGCATAATGTGAATTTTAAATCTTTCCCTTTGGTCCAGAACCCGTGTTCCACCCACATGATCTTCCCAATACTCCAGAAAACACTCCTCATATTTCTTAGCCCACTTATCATCTTTGATAGGGTCAAATGCCAAACTGAGTCATGGGACTAGAAATAAGGAAAGAGCAGACAGTAATCAGTGTAAGTCAGAACATGGGCTGTAGCATGCATAACCTTAATTTTAGGTTAGGTAATGCCTGTGGATGCAGCTGTTGATTTGGGGATATTGTTCCTATCTGGATGGTTAAACTTAATTTTTTGAAAATATACATAGTTTTGTATGTTTGTTCTAAATTAATAGGGGTTGAGATGTTTTGAAAATGTATTTATTTTTGTTTGAGTGTTTTCATTAAACAAAAAGTCTTGCAAAATATGACATAGGTCCAAATGAAGATGAGAAGAAGCAACTGTATTAAAGATCAGCCTGACAAACAGAGTGTGCGTGCAACACAAAAGTTGGACATACACAGTCAAAACGTATCATGTATAATAGGTGGCAACATTAGCTTTGTATCATAATGGCTGTGCTACCCATATTATCTTGGAAAGTAAATGACCATACAAATATAGACAAAAAGGAAATAGTACTGGATTATATTAAGAAATGTAGAGTGCATATAACAATGATACAAGAGACATATTTGGAAAGAAATGAGCATGGGAGTTTGATAAAGAAAGGATTTCAGGATGAATATTCAGCAGAATATCAGGGACAAGGAAAAGAGGTGTAATTATACAAGATGCTAGAGGGACTCCAATAGTGATAGAAGAGGGGTAAAAATACAATAGTGGTACATTTATGATAGTAAGAAGTTGTTGGCATGGGAGGAGAATTACACTGGCATGTTATTTATATTCCACCAAAAAATGTGAAGATGGAGTTTAAGAAAAGTTTGGAAGAAAGCATCAGCTTTCAGCAGAGAATATCACTTATAGCTGAGGTCAAGAACTTGATTTGCAGTAATGAGGATGTATCATGGGGAATCTAGAAGGGAAAATATAACAAAAAAGGATAGACTTCTAAAGAAATGTATGAAAATATTTGGTATGTAATATGTGAATTCATTAGTGGGAAAATAGGCAGAATTTACATGTTATTCCCCAAGGGAATATAACTGGGCTAGATTAGATAAAAATTATATTTCACAGGAACATTTGCATTTAATTAAAAGTTTTGACACACATCCAATAACAATTTCAGATAATGCACCAGTAAAAAATAAGATAAAAATGCAGGATAGTGAAGTAAAAATGAGACACTTGCTCTTTCCCACCTACCTGTTAAAAATAGGACTTTATGAAATGGATAGTAGAAATTATTCAAGAGTTATTGGGGAAGATTGGTGGTGCAGTGGTGTAGTGGTTAACGTTGTCACCTCACAATAAGAAGTTCTCTGGTTCGATTCTCGGCTGGGGTGCCTTCTGTGCAGAGTCTGCATGTCCTCCCTGTATTCATGTGGATTTCCTCTGGGTAATCTGTTTTCCTCCCACATTTAATCTGGAGCATTTCTCTCTGAGCCTCCATTGAAATAGTCTCTGTCCCAGTCATACTTTCCTGGTCAACAAATGTTAAATAAAGATAGAAATATTTTTGGAAGTTATATCTAGTGAGTGGGATAAAAAGAAAATTAAGTTTAAAACTGGGGTAAAAATAAAAGAGCAAGAACTCAAGGATATGAACAATGAATTACAACAAGAATAGTTTAAACCTGTACAAGCAGATGAGTGAAACAACATGTAAGAAATAACTTTAAAAATAGGAGCAATAACAAAACAGACAGGGATGAATAGCAGACAAAGAACTCTAACCAGCACAATGGATTCCTCTCCTCATATGCAAACATTGAATTTAATTGCAAAATACACCCCACAACTACATAGGTTCATAGGTTCATAGGTAGGTACTAGGCTATCAGCCTTGGGGTCTATACAAGCCAAGCCAAAAAGGTACCCTGGCTTTTGCCACCCAAGAAAATTATTTTCCTGTGTCACTGTTGAGCAGAGCCACAGAGGTGATCACCGGGGTGAATTTCCTATTTCCCATCCAATCATCAAGATTTTTCTTGAAGAGTGCTAATAAAGAGCTTTGTTTCATATAGATAGGTAGTTTATTCCAGAGTATGGGAAGTCTCTGGGACATGATATATAAGAGATCAATTAAAAAAGAGACTGGTCCTGATCTTCCTCTTAAACTAACTAAAGTAAGTCTCTTCCCATTATCAAGTCAAATGAAATGTACATTAAGTGAATATAGGCAAAAAGATCACTTATCTGAAAAAAAAAGTCCATAGAAAAAAACAGGAAAGTTCAATCTAATTTGATAGATGAAATCAGAGGCTCCTCCAGAGATAAGGCAACCCTATCTTGTTCAATCCAAGAAGTTTCGACATCAGTGGGTCAGGTGTAGAAAAACCATTATCCAATCCCTTTCTGCTTCATCAAGAGGACAATAATGGTTTTGAGTAGAAGTCATTGAAGGGTGGGTAAATCAAAAGTTACCTTAGGTGGAAATTTAATCTGTAAGGAGACTGGGGCTCTTTGAACATCACCACTTTCTCATATGACATTTTGATACTTAGTCTTGTGTTCACCAAAGAAACTGTCCAGTGATGACTCTGCTTCTGAGTTGTCTAAAGACATTGCAAATCAAACTGGTGAACCAAACAAAATGCAAGCAGAAAACGACCACACAGGAACCTAGGTGAACCAAGTTTAATGTCCAGTTTTTAGCACTTTCATCTGCATGCAACACAAGACTTCTTAGAAACATAGCACCATTACACAAATTCAGTTAAATACCATACATTCCCCTCCCCCCAAAAATATGTTCTACAAAAACCAATAAATTGCAAGTTCCAATTAAAAATGCAATTCACCAAACTAGTTTAAACAATGACACATCCTTGTTAAAAATCACAGACTTAAAATCTATTTATACAATCTAAGAACAAAGTTTCAAAAGGCTAACAATTGATACAGATTCATTGAGTCCAAGTGGCAAAAAAGCATTTAGCCATTCAACATCTTTACCATTGAATACAATTCTAAAATTCTTCTTTCGCAAAAACAGCTTCAAATCAAGAATTAAGTCTACTATGTTAGTTTAGAAGGTTGGAATAAAGTTAAAACCTTTACTCAAAAGCTCTATAATACTCTCCTCAAATTACTTGGAATAATTATAAACATGAAATTCACCTTTTTGATTACTCATGATATTCAGGCCATCTGCTTCAAAGTTGTTTGGACTTACAGAAGGATTCTCTTCATTGCTTAATAATCCCAATTCATATTGGCATTCCACCATTGCTGACATTGAAATCCACTATTCGGTCTCCCTTGACCATTGCTCTGATTCTTTCTGTGGTAACATCGGTTCCTTAGCCTCTCCAAGCATCTCGGATGCTCCTCCCCTAAAGGGGCGACACCTTGCTGGTTGTCATTCTGATCTTTTTGCTCCTCATATAGTGTAATGTCATCAGTAGGTGGAACAAAGGAGTTGGAAGGTTCTGGATAAGCAGTAGTTGACCTGGTCCCTTTCAAACTTCTTTTCTTTCCTTTTTTGTATGTCAGCAACTATTTTGTCGACAAAGGAAAAAATGTTAGTGAAATTCTCCTTTTGCTGCTCAAAAAAAAAAAAAAAGATCAGACATGATAATCTTCTCCAGGTCAATAGCCTCCTTTGTGAGTTCATCAGTCGACCTTTGGTTATGCTTGGCTAAGACCTCTAATAATTTGCACACCTTGCGATCAAAGAGGTCGATAAGTTCCAAATGCAAAGGAGAACTATGGACCAATCCATTAGGGAGCTTCCAAGAGCAAAGTCCTTTCAGTACTCTTTGCACTTTGACACTCTCTTGGAAATAACAATTTTCCACCTGTAGCTTTCTAATTTTCAGTAATTTATCTTTCAACAGTTCAATACTCTGTTGTAATGTTCCATTTTCTCTAGGAACACTGTAGTGAAAAGACAGGTTCTGTTTAAACCACAAAGAACAATTGATGTTAATGTCACAAATGTTTGACCTTAGAACTTCTGGTGTTCTCATGTATTCGTTAACAGGAAAACTACTGTTACCATTTTGTCCTGGGGGAAGGTTGGTGACTTGAGAACCATTTGCACAGTTGTATCCAGTGTGTGTAGCCATATCAGATATCTGCTGAGTAAGTTATACCAATTGAGTAAGTGCCCCAACTTGTCCTGATAATACTTCCAGTCCACCTGGTACCTGGGAATTGGTTCCAACTCTAGAGTTGACTAAAGACATTGCAAGACAAACTGGTTAACCAAACAAAATCCAAGCTGGAAGCAACCACACAGGAACCTAGGTGAACCAAGTTTAATGTCCAGGTTTTAGCACTTTCATCTGCATGTAACACAAGACTTCTTAAGAAACATAGCACCATTACATAAATTTGTTTAAATACCATACTTCCCCTCCCCCAAAAACACATGTTCTACAAAAACCAATAAATTGCAAGGTCCAATTAAAAATACAATTCACCAAACTAGTTTAAACGATTACATATCCTTGTTAAAAATCACAGACTTAAAAATCTATTTATACAATATAAGAATGACGTTTCACAAGGCTAACAATTGATACAGATTTGTTGAGTCCAGGTGGCAAACAAGCATTTAGCCTTATTTGCCATCTTAACTCCTTACATTCGGTGGTGTCAGTCAATGGACCACCTCTTACATTTTGATGTAAACAATGTAAGGGGTTCTATACTGGGAAGACTCAGAGAAGGTTTAAAGACTGTATATATGAACATATTAATGACATCAGGAAAAAGAACCCAAATAATGCACTCTCTAAACGTGTGGGTGAAAATTAGGGCATGGATTTGGATTCCTGGGTTTGGAAGTGATCAATAAAAATGTTAGAAGTGGTCCATGGACTGACACCATTGAATATAAGGAGTCAAGATGGCAAAAAGGCTAAATGCTTGTTTGCCACCTGGACTCAACAAATCTGTATCAGTTGTTAGCCTTTTGAAACTTTGTTCTTATATTGTATAAATAGATTTTTTAAGTATGTGATTTTTAACAAAGATATGTAATTGTTTAAACTAATTTGATGAACTGTATTTTTAATTGGAACTTACAATTTATTGTTTTTTGTAGAACATGCAAAGACTTACCCAGCAGGTATCTGATATGGCTACACTCACTGGTTACAATTGTGGGAATGGTTCTCAAGTTGCCAACTTTCCTCCTTGACAAAATGGTAACAGTAATTCTCCTGTTAATGAATACATGAGAACACCAGAAGTTCTAATGTCAAATGCTTGTGACATTAACATCAATTGTTCTTTGTGGTTTAAACGGAACCTGTCTTTTCACTACAGTGTTCCTAGAGAAAATGGAACATTACAACAGAGTATTAAACTGTTGAAAGAAAAACTACTGAAAATTAGAAAGCTACAGGTAGAAAACTGTTATTTCCAAGAGAGTGTCAAAGTGTGAAGAATACCGAAAATACTTTGCTCTTGGAAGTTCCCTAATGGCTTGGTCCACAATTCTCCTTTGCATTTGAAACTTAACATCTTTGAGGACCAGGAGTGTGAATTATTAGAAGTCTTAGCCATGCATAAGCAAAGGTCGATTGATGAACTCACAAAGGAGGCTATTGACCTGGAGAAGATTATCATGTCTGATCTCCTTTTCGAGCAGCAAAAGGAGAATTTCAGTAACATTTTTTTCCTTGCTGACATAAAAAAGGAAAGAAAAAAAGTTTGAAAGGGACCAGGTCAACAACTCTAAGGGTCTGGCCTATCCGAAACCTTCCAGCTCCTTTGTTCTACCTACTGATGACATTACACTAAATGGGGAGCAAGAAGATCAGAATGACAACCAGCAAGGTGCCACCCTTTTAGGGCAGGAGCTTCCGAGATGCTCGAAGAGGCTAAGGAACTGACATTACAACAGACAGAATTAGAGCAATGGTCAGGGGAGACCGAATGGGGGATTCCAATGGCAGCAATGGCAGAATGCCAATGTGAATTGGGATTATTAAGCAATGAAGGGAATCCTTGTGTAACTCTGAACAACTTTGACGCAGATGGTCCTGAAAATCATGAGTAATCAAAAAGGTGACTTTCATGTTTATAATTATTCCGACAAGTCATTTGAGGAGACTATTAAAGAACGTTTGAGTAAAGGTTTTAACTTTATTCCAACTGTCAAAACTAACACAGTATACTTAATTCTTGATTTGAAGATGTTTTTGCAAAAGATGAATTTTAGAGTTTTATTCAATGGTAGAGATGTTGAATTTAACAGTAACGCTATTAAAAGGAATAGTATTTTCAACCCCTCTTTATCATGGCCCTTATTACTATTTGAAAAACTCTGTGAATTTGTATTTAGGAATTTTTTGAACAAACAGTGTATGTCAAATAAGTATAATTTATCTGACACAGAAATTGTTGCAAAGAATTAGTAATGACAAAACTATAATGGTCATGAAACCCGACAATGGTGGGTGGTAGTTTTAATGAGCTCTACTGATTATTTCAATAAAATGTTGCTTTCTTATTTGATGGTGACTACTATGAGGAAACCTCTTTAAATATGGTACATGTTTCATATGCCAGAGTTGACTGGCAACTTCAGGATATGCTTGATCAAGAACAGATAAGTGTAAATGAATGGGCATTTTTGGTTGTAAAGTACCTAGTTGTTCCTACCATATTTGGAATGCCCAAAATCTACAAAAACTTAAGGGATCCTCCCATGACGTCAATTGTGAATGCTTCTAAATCAAAAGCACACCCCTTGGCTAAATATGTGGATATTAAACTAAAAAAAAGTACTGGAAGGCGGACAGGACATTTGTATGGACCCCTGGGATTTTCTCACAAAGCTGTCCTAAACTGCATATAGTGATGATTTGATCTTGTGTACTGTGGATGTGGTCAATCTATTTAATGTGATACCCCATGAGGAAGGTTTGGCTTGGTATCATGACTTTCTAACTGAAAGCTGTCTTTTTTCTAATAATGAAATTAGCACTTTGGATGTGTTAATGGAGATGGTGTCGAAGAACAACTACATTTTTATTAATGGGCACTACTTTTTAAAGAAAAAGGGAGTGGCAATGGGGGCGGCATGTGCCCCCATATTTGCGAACGTAGGTATGTTGCAATGGGAGAACCTCATATTTGAGAAATATGGAGTGGCCCCACATTCGGCCCTCTATTTGTGTTTTTTGGATGATATTTTTATCATATGGAAAAAAGTTTGGATGAACTGAAAGTTTTCCTGGAATATATTAACCAGAAAACCCATTTTCTTGCCTTTATCACCCAGTGGAGTTAACAAAACATCTCATATTTAGATGTAAAAATCACCAAAGATACAGTCAACAAAAGATTGACCAGTAACATTTACAGGAAACCTATGTTCTCAAATTGCCTTTTACATTACAGCAGTTGCCACCCTGAACATCAAAAACATGGCATTGTGAAGGAACAATTTTTACACTTGACAAGGATGGCTTCTGAAGAAGAAACCAACCTTCATGAAGGTGAAGTACTGGCCAACATGTTTTTGGCCAGAGGTTATCCCCGGAATCTAGTACAAAGTGTAAGGACTGAAGTAGATAAGAAAAGACATAAATAAATACTTTGGTTATAAACAATGACTCTGTCGGTGGAGACAAACCTGGGTATAAGCTAACATTCATTACTATCTACTCCCCTGACTGTGATCATATTTACGAAATTTTAAAAAAGAACTGGAATATTTTTTCATGTTTTCAGGAAATACAAAAACTGTTCGGGGGAGGTTTTAAAATAATTTATAAAAGAGGGAGAAACATTAAAGTAATATTAGAGAATGGAAAGGGAGGTGGTCTGTATTAGACAAATGTTAGAAATGGTACCCGCAAATGTGATTGTTGCACTTTATGTAAGTATATTTTAGAAGGTGAGGAGGTTATTGTTAATGGATATCACATTCGATCCAGAAATTTTTCTTGTAATTGTAATAGTCCAGGTATTATTTACCTGGCAATTTGTAAACAATGTAAGGGGTTCTATATTGGGAAGACTCAGTGAAGGTTTAAAGACCGTATATATGAACATATGAATGGCATCAGGAAAAGAACCCGAATAATGCACTCTCTAAACATGTGGGAGAAAATTTAGGGCATGAATTTGGATTCTTGGGTTTGGAAGTGATCAATAAAAATGTAAGAGGTGGTACGCGGACTGACACCATTGAATATAAGGAGATAAGATGGCAAATAAGGCTAAATGCTTGTTTGCCACCTGGAGTCAACAAATCTGTGTCAATTGTTAGCCTTTTGAAACTTAATTCTTATATTGTATAAATAGATTTTTAAGTCTGTGATTTTTAACAAGGATATGTAATTGTTTAAACTAGTTTGGTGAATTGCATTTTAATTGGAACTTGCAATTTATTGTTTTTTGTAGAACATGTGTTTTTTGGGGGAGGGGTACGTATGGTATATAACTGAATCTGTGTAATGGTGCTGTGTTTCTGAGGAAGTCTTGTGTTACATGCAGATGAAAGCATTAAAACCTGGACATTAAAGTTGGTTCACCTAGGTTTCTGTGTGGTTATTTCCAGCTTGGATTTTGTATGACTCTGCTTCTGCTGTTTAATGAAAAATATGCAACTACTCCTGAAACCTGAATCCATAGGGAGGTTGGAAATTGCAACTGTAATTGAAGCCTTCTCTCCCAACATTTCTTGATAAAGTACATAAGCTTTCCTTAAGGAATACAGAGCAATGGAGTAGTCCAGGGCCACTCTGATTTTATTTCTTCCAATAGCAATATAGACCCAGATTTTCTGCTTTTCTGCAAATTTCTTTCCCTGTCATTGTGGTCTAAGCACTGCAGAAATGAATCACCTGTGGGCATAATGGTTTCCAATCTTTGGTGTAATCCTGTGTGCTCTCTCAAAAACTAAAAGAGTTGCTGCTTTGAAGAATCTCTTTTAACACATCCATAATGAGTATTACAGGATTGTCCCGCTCTACGACCTCCAGCATAGCAATCAACATGCCTTTCAATAGCAAAAATACTCTTTCTAGCCCTGTTTAATTATATTATACATCTTATTCTCCAAAAAGTAACAAAAAGCATGACCCTCTTTCAGTTTAGGTGAATGTGCAGATATGTTTCCCATTAAACATACAACCTGAGTTTGATGCTCTGCCTGCCTTTTTTCAATTTTGGAAATTTTCTGTTCATGAATAACAAGAGATGCCCTTGATGTAGTGAACATCTTGCAGAATTGTCAAGGCTGCAGTAGAAAGGTTCTCAGTGCCTGCACGTAATATACAAAGTTTCTCTACAGCTGTGGAAGAGGACTTCCAAATTGCTGATCTCCACCATGTTTCTCTAAGCGATGCAGACCTCCCATTTAAACTCAACACAAAAAAGGTACCCAGCATCACAAATGGTTCACTTTAATAGAAATCTTCTGATCAGAAGTCCTAAAATATAACAGGATACTAAGAATGATCAGGATGCAGGATGAATAATACAAAAATAAAAACTTAATCCATGAAAGCAGGATGGTCAAGTGAATGATTAGCTGTGCATCATTGTGAGTCCTCAAGGGTGTTCCTGGAATTGATTGCCTTTTTGAAATCGATTTGGAGCACAATAGCAGTCTCACATACATTCTTTAAACCATGAATATAGACTCGCAGTGCACTTGTCTACACTGCTCCTGCCCATAATCTACTCAGCATGTTTGTTTCAGAAACATTTGTCAGAGTACAGCGGTTTAATAGGTAGCAAACTTTTTTTGAAGATTGGTGATCAGTAGGCTGTGGCTCTAGGCTGTGTTTCTACTGCAGGTAATTCAACTGATTTGCCATACTGATACTGAAGTACAGGATGGAGAAGCTGTTCTAAGGTTCTGTCCTTCAGGTGAGACATAAAACTGAGGTCACATTTACTTCAGCAGGTGGTATCTCAGGTGGATGCAAATGTCTCATGGCACAGCCAAAAAAAAAAATAGGGGACTTTATTTTAAAACTTAAACATTCATGAAGGTATTTGTACATTCCTGCATACATTGTTTGCATATGGGAATAACTGCACAATGTTTACACAACTTGTTTACAATAAATACGATCTCAGTTTAGATTCATCAATGTATCATTAATGCTAATGCCATAACTTAATCTTTCTTAAAAGTTCATTACAGTTTCATTTCTTGTTGCACAATAAATCTGAAAAATGACCATGCCATATGTCACATAAACAAAATACTATCCTGATGCTGAGTTCTACAATCATATATTTTTGTATATATTTTATAATAAGCAAAGAAAATAATATTAATTTCTGCATTAGATATTTTCCTAGCAAACATGTCTATAAAAAAACATTTACCAAAAAACCTTGTACACTTTTACAGTCAACAAAAATGTGTTCCAATCTATTTTACTCCACTACCTTTCTTGAGTAAACAATTTTTTTTGCACCTGTTTGCATTTTATTTAGGCTTTCACATGTACCTTTGTAAAAAAAACTACTACAAAAAGTTCCTGTTGCAGGTTTGTTTTAAATAATTTTCTTTCTTTGTAAAATGACTTTATATCTGTTTGATTATATCATTTCAACCATCTGTTAAAATACCCTTTAAATATTTTATACAATTTCTTTCTGTCTGGACATGTATTTATAATATTTAATGTCCGTGTGAGCATCTTTCTTTGTTATTCATGAATATAACAATTCTTATCACAAGTTTGTAATCTGTTACTCAAGTAACATCAAAATATAGTTTATGTTTAAATAATACTGATTAAAAATATTTCTTAGTTATCTTTTTTCAGAACACTATCAAACAAATGAAACAAGTGTACATTTATAATATTCTAGCCGTCATTATATGACAGACTCTATTTATGGTATTTAATCAAGAACCCCAAAAGAAACTGGAGATATGTTCCATTGTTTGTTTTACTAGATTTCTGGAAGCTGAACACCCCAGCATAATATGACAGAACATATAACAACAAAGTGTGTATTAATCATCCTTTATTTTTAAAAGAGACTGTAAAAAGTTTCCACATTTGCACACTTACTTTTATTATTTTTCTAGATTTTCATTCTAGCCTTTACTTTCATGATCCGCCTGCTTAGGCAGAATCTCTAAAATCTGTTGTGTTTTTTTTTTCAATAATTTTTATTTTTATTTTTACATCTGTTGTGTTTTTTAAGTAGTTTCCAGCTGTTTTAACTCATCATCATTCATCATCAACCCCCTTTTTCCCATTTTCTACATGGGGTCTGGATGTTGTCGTAACTGTCACTCTTAGTTCTCAACCTTCCATCTCCTAAATGAGGAACACTGCCTCTCACAATGTGGAACAAATGAGCAAAATGTGGAAACCCTTCAAACAGCTTACTAACAACTTTAAATAGGAAGGTCACAGGATGGTTACAATGTGCTACTTTATACATATAAAAAGTTCTTTTGATTAGTTAATAAGATTCACTACTACTCATCATGGATAAAAAAAATGCCTAACACTAAATATGTGACAGATCCTTTCAATGTGGAACTTTGAGGAACATGGACTTTTTAAGACCCAAAGTGAGAAATGTCCCTTGTAACGAGGAACAACTGAGAAGCATGCTGTCACCATCTCTCTCTATTCAATGCCACACTTCTGTCTTCTTCGACACTCATGCCTGACTGTTGCTGATCTTTATTAAACACAATCCATCCACCTCTTTGCTGGGTATTCTCATTTTCTCTTATCTTCCTCTTCCTATCTGTCCCAAATATTCTTCACCAGATTGTCTTCTGCTTTTTTGCATGTGCCCAAACCTGTAACCGTTCCTTTTGAACTTTTCTGTAATTGGAGCTACTTTGGCTTCTGCTCTTATGTCCTCATTTCTTCATCTGCCCCACAGTGTGTATTCTGCCACCCTTCTCAGGCACTCAATTTCCATCACCTCTAGCTTTCTCATCTGCTCTGCCTTTACTGCCCAGGTTTCTGTACCACATAGTACTGGTTGTGCCACTGTCTTGTATACCTTACTTTTTACCTTCTTTGGCATTCTTCTATCATAGACTACACCTGAGACTCTATGCCAGTTGGTTGCAGCCACTCTAATTCTAGATTTGACATCTTCATTCAGATTTCCCTTCTCCTCAACCACCCCTCCCAGATACTCAAAGCTATTAAGCTGTTCCACTATCTTTCCTTCTGTCTCAGTTCTCAGCTTTTTCTGATTTCCCCAATCTGTTGCCATTACCACTGTCTTAGCTATATTTAGTTTCATGCCATGTATCTTCAGTTTTGCATTCCAATCCTCTATCCTTCGCTGAAATTCTTACTCAGAGTCTGCCTGTAATGCCACATCATCTGCATACAGCAGCTTTGTTGATCTATCCCATCCAGCCTGTTTGATAATGTAGTCCAGCACCAGTATGAACAGCAGTGGGATCAGATCTGAACAGTGGTGCACACCCAATCCCACTGGAACCCCTCTCTGAGATAGAACACTTTTTGCACTTGAGTCATTGGGTCCTTCTACATAGCTTGCACTAATTCTACTAATGTTTTTGGGACTTCAAACCACAGCAGTTCTAGCCATATCATCTTTTTAGGGACCTTGTCATATGCTTTCCTCCAATCTAGGAATCCCCAGTGGGATTCTTTCCTCAGCTCTACAGTCTTCTTAACTATCTGTCTTATTGCAAATATTGGGTCAGTTCTGGTGCATCCTGATCTGAATCTGAACTGCTCATCTCCCATCTTACTTTCTACTACTCTGCATATACACTTATCAATCACACTCCAGAACTTTCATGCAATGTGACAGGAGTTATGTACTTTTGTACTGCCCACAGTTGTGGATGTCCCCTTTGTTCTTGTACACTGGCACTAGTATGCTTACTTTCCAGCCATCTGGGGTACACTTTTCTCTCCAGAATGTTATGAGTACCCTCAGAAGCCATTTCTGCCCTATCTCACCCAGCATCTTTATCATATCTGCTGTGACCTCATCTGCTCCTGCAGGTTTTCCTATCTTCCTTTTCCTTAGTGCTATTCCAACTTTGTCTAGGGTGGGCTCCTCTTCTGTCATTGTAGGCTGTTTCTGGGGCAGTACAGCTTCTGTGGGGTTTTCTTCATTCAGAAGCTGCCAGAAATACTACTTCCATCTGGCTTTGATGTCCTGTGGGCTGGTGAGCAGGTTGTTGCTGGCATCCCTTATGAAGGGTAACTGACTATCTTCTTTATATTTCTGTGCTTGCCTTGCAACCTGATATAGTTTCTTTGTGCTACCTGCTGAGTCACTTTCTAGAAGCTGGAAGAGTGCCTCTGATGTCATGTTCTTTGCTATTGCAACTCTTTTCTTAGCTTCTTTGTTAGCCAACTAGTGTTCCTTCCTAGACTGGTCCATATTTTCTATCTCTCACTTCTTCCTGCACTCCTCCTTTCTTTTGATGACTTCCTGGATTTCTGCATTCCATCACCAGCTTTCCTTATGTACCTTACTTCCATACCTGGCTCAGCCACATATCTGTTCTGTAGTCCTAACACATGCTGTGTTAAGGTGCTGCCATTCTTCTTCAACTCCACATATTTCCTCCTCTTCTTGGTGTGCTAGAACCATGATTAATTCCTAGAATTGTTGTACTTTCTCTCCAGTCAACTTCCAGGTTTTCAGCCTGGTGTCTGTTGATCTTAGAGCCTTCTCTGACCACTGTTTGCACCTGATTGTATCAACCAGTGATTTTATGTTGTGGGCGGATTGTTTCAGTGGGGATGACTATGCAATCACTGATTTTACCCAGTGCCCTTCCATACTAGAAGGGAGTCTACCTGAGTTGCAAGTTGGCCACCCTTGTATGTGATCTTGTTACTGTCTCTCTTTCTGAACCACGTGTTGGCTACTATCAAGCCACTTGCTAGACAGAAGTCTAGAATGGCTTATCTTTCTTTATTCCTGTTGGACCTAGATAGTCTTCATATCCTATTCTGTCTGTCCCGATATGGGCATTCAAATCCACCTGTTTTAACTACATCTCCAAAATTCCCACTTTTTATTTATCAAGTTCTAATTCAACTTTCATTCATTCACATGCAAAACTTTACAATAGCTTCATCTGTATTGCATTTGTAGAAATCAATATCATATCAGTGACATATATTAAAACCAAAGAAATTCTTAACTATGGACTAAACTCCTACCTGCTCTGCCTCACTTAGTCTTTACATTTTTATAATAGCATTTACACTTGCCATTTATATGTCCCCTTTATTTCTTCTTGTCCTCATATTATTTTCCATAACTAGCCAGTAATGAGATGAACAATTCTGGTTACTTCACAACTCATGAAATGTATATTTAAAATTTAAAGCCAAAAAATAACACAAATGAATGTGTAAAGACAGTGGAACAGACCAAGGCTCAGCAGGACCATAAATGCAAATTCAAATGAATTAAAATATATAAATTAGTTTAATGTGTCAGCAATAAAAGAGAGGTAAGCACTTTCACCAAAAGGCTTCTTCAGACCATACAACTAATTTAGCACTGCCTATATAAATACATCCCCCAAACCAATCAAAATAGTTTGCTAATTAAAGAAATTACCTTAAATCAACATTCCTAAAACAAGAAATACAAAGCACATCATGCCATAACAAAGCAAGCCCACTTGTATATATAGTCAAGCCTAACTTTCTATAAATAGATGAATAAAAATAATAAAAATATGCATTAAAATATATAAACATATATGAACAAAGGGTTCATTTAATATTAAGGGCTCTGGACTTCAAAATTGGTTTTAATGGCACTTTCCCATTGAGGTCAAGTCCTCGATCTGCCCTCAACCTAATTATCAATCTCACCTCCCTACTCTCTGTGTAGTTCCTAATATCCCCTCCATGTGGGTTAGGTACAATAACTTCAATAACTAGGAATTTGAATACATGTTCAGCATCCTTCTGTAATACGTGTTTAGAAAGTGCTTTATTTTCTGAGCAAGTCCTAATATGATATAGGTGCTCTCTAATCCTGTCCTTCAACATACTGTCAGTCTTCCCCACATAGTATGACCCACAGGATGTTCACTTTGTGTTAGACAGCTGTTACACTAAATATATATTTATGTTTCATCTCCAGATGTATGAAGTAACTACTATTATCTATGTTCCTACAAAAATTGCAATGGTCACATGGAGTTGTAGAACAGTTGCCATCAGTAACAATATTACTTATATTATCTTTGGGGTAGCATAGCATCCTATTCAAATTCATTTTGTTCTTATAGAGAAAGCCTGGTGTATCCCCTTACAATTCATCTAATCTCAGGGTCCACTGTTAAAACACCCCAATTCTTCTTGATAATGGCTCTAATGACATTAACATCATGGGTATAAAACAATGGTACCTTTACCTCCTTCCTACCCTCTTCCTTACTAGAACTCTATCAGTGAAGTATGGTCGAGCTAGGTTCCCCCTAAGAGCTCATATATATTCAACTTATCAATTTCTATATCATTGTACCCTCTCGCTAGCAACATGTCTTTCAGATCCAACAATTCCAGACGAAAGCCCTTATCAGTGGCATTCAGTCTTGAAGCTCTCATCCCTTGTCCTTTAATAACATTCCTGAATAAATAATTAGGATGCATACTATGCCTATGCAATAAGGTGTTCCTATAGCAAGGCTTCCTATGCACCCCCTTATTGACCATGCCATTACCCAATCTCTCTATTAGGACATCGAGATATTCAATCCTAGTCTCAGAGGAAGCAACAGTATACTTCAAATAATTAGTCATCCCATTCAAATTATTAAAGAACATATCTAATTGTTCTATCCCATCAGTCCAAATAAAGAACAAGTCATCTACAAAACGTCAATAGAATGGGATAACTGTTGTAAAAGCTCCCATCCTAAACATATAGTCCTCTTCCCAAGTGGCCATAAAGATGTTGGCGTAGCTATTGGCAGAAGAGTTGCCCATAGCTATGCCATCTTTTTGTAAATAAACATTATTGTCAAACATAAAAATATTATTTTCTAGCACAACCTCTAACAATAAACATAACAAGTCAGTAAATGATTCAGTATAGACACTATGTCTAGATATGTATCTATGGATACTTTCAACCCTTCTGTATTCGGTATAACTGTAAATAATGATTGTACATCTAGTGTGACAAAATGGTAGGTGGCACAGACAGGCAGGATCTTAGTAAAGCAATAAAGATCTACCAAAATTGATTTGAATCTTTCAGGATTTATAAATTCTTAATCTAGGACCGTTCGTAAAAACTTCTCTTACATTAAAAGGTAGTCGTTTTACCTCCATCTTCTGTTCTGCTTATGCTATCTATCACTTAATTTTCATAAACAATTACTTGTTTTCTTTGCTTTGATATTCACGTATCTCAATGTTTTACTTCAAATGGCCTTATTCACTCTTGCTTGTAAAACTTTAACAAAATTGACATTGCACAACAAACTATATCTGCAATTTATACATTTTCTTTCTCTTTTTTTTTTTCAATATAATTTTAACCCAGAATTAATATTTTGATTTTATAATCTCTGCATGTCACTCTTCCACTACTTGAAGAAAACAAAAAATACTTTGTGCTCTTCTTTTAATTATTTTTTCATAAAACTTAATCCATCTAATCCAAATTATTTACTGTGCTTTACTTATTTATTCGTTATTTCCATTTGTTTACTGGCAAAGTCTGACTGGGCAAACAAGCTCCCTTTCAGCTGAGGCCTGGGGAGATAAAGTCTACAAGAAATAATAATAGTAGTACAAGTACAAAATGCAGAATACTAAGGTAACATTACACAGCATTACATGCAAAGCTCCACAAGAACTGTTTAGGGTAGTACAATGCAATGCAATGCTTGGGTAACATTAGCAGCATTACATACAAAGTGAAAATAAATAAAGTAGACAATATGAAATGAATAAGTATATTTTGTAGCAACATAGTCCGCCCTGATTGCAGTTATGTAGTAATACATTATCTCAGATATATATATATATATATAATGATATGCATTTTGTTGTAAAAGAGTAGAAGACAGATAAAGAGAGATAAAAGATAGTCACTGACATATATGTGTACATAGAAGAGGTAATTTAGGAATAATTTAACCTGAGGAATAGTATGGGGCATAGCCAGGAGTCAAGCAGGAACAGTATTAATTTGCCTTTGAAGAGATGTGCATTGTTAAAAAGTCTGATTGGAGGATCAATTGAGTTCCCAGGTTTGTGTGATATAACTGGAATAAAGAGCATCTCCTGATTTGTCGTGAGCTTTGTGAACTGAGAGAATTTTTTTGTCGGTAAAGCAGAGAGCTCTATTAGTGGAATGGAATATGTAGTATACTGTTTAGGTCTAGGCATTTTTCAAGGTGAAAGGCTAACCTTAGTGCAAATTGAAGTTGAGAGGAGGTGAGGTAGCTCAAGCCAATCCAGGTCCCTGAGGGCAATACAGTGATGTGTAGAGAATGTCTGGTTGGAAGCAAATTTAGCTGCTTTATTATAGCATGTCTCTCCTTTAGCTGTTAGGACGGACTTGAGGTTGGTAAAAATAATTATTATCTATAGTACAAGCTCTGACACTCCAATTATTATTTCCTCCCAACTCCTGCTTCATAGTTTCTTTATATTCTACTTCCAGCTATTTAACTGCCTAGTTTTAGTCATTTTTTCATCTTCTTTCATCTATAAACATTGGGTATTATTTTCCACTATGTCCATTATTTGTTTTGCGTGCAATATTTTTCCCTCTAGTCACAATTAAACAACTCATAGTCAGTTCTGTATTTTATTAAGATTTGCCAAGAAAGGCTTACTCTCTTCCTTTGTTTTACCTTTACTATCTCCTGCCTATACAAAACTTTCTTTATATTTAACACATTTTTCTCACAGATCTTGCCCTCTCTAATAAAATACTTCCCATCACCATCAAATTTAAAATAAATAAAATGATTGCTTTTGTGCATAAACATTTATTTCTGTGCTCACGTTTCTAATTATAAATACATCCCTTTTATTTTTTGCTTAAAAGGCTGTCCACCAAGAAGTCTAGTTTTGACAGTACATCCTGATTTGAAGATATTCATCCCAGAATCCCCTTGCTTATGTACTAAAAATATTAATTTGCTAAAGTGCCATTTAAGTGTTTTATTCCTTTTCCTGTCTTCATCTTATTTACTTTAATATTTTTTCCTTATAGTATAATTTACCCAAATCTGTTTTGCTCTAGTTGCTGTTATGGCTGCTGTTCTTTCACAATGAATACATTGGGAAAGTTGGCAATCAGGCTGCTTGTACTTCTTGACATCTGTTGTACTAAATCTGATTGCCATAAATGTGCCTTTATTAAAACACTGTCATCATTGGCTGTATACTATTGGATTTCCATTTATGACCACAATATGTCCTGTTCTGTGAAAACATTTTCACTGTCATTAAATATTTCAGTCAGGACATTATTGGTAAGATCTTCAGAACTTAGGACTGTTAATTTCAGTACAATTTCTAGAAACTGTTTCAGCAGTACTTTGGCATGTATTAGAAGATTCAGAAATATACACTTTACATTCCTTGTTCTTCCATGCTTACATGTCAGTTGAAGAAGTTCCCTGGTTTTGTGATTAGATTTCCTCTTTTTAGTATTACTACCTTGAATCTCCCATAAAACAAGTTATGTCTTGAGGACGGAGCTGGTAAACAATAAATTAAAAACAAGGTAGTACAGAACATGGTCATCCATTTTGCAGTTAAGACAAAGAGACATATGTTTGTGGAAAATGTGGCAAGAATCTGTGGATAGATTTGAATATGTTGATCAAGTGAGCAGATTCAAGCAGAGTTGTTATAGATCAACGTAAACTAGTGTGCTTTTTATACAACAACCCAGGTGTGATGTATCAGCTATATAACATGGAAACGATCATTACAGATCAGAAATAATCTAGGGGAGTTTATTACACATTAATGTATCTTCTAAGAGGAGAATGAAAGAGCAGTCATTGCAATAAACAGAAACCTGGATGTATGCTTAAGGGACAGACTCCAGAAGCAAAGATGTTGCTCTTTCTCAGATGGGTCTTGAGGACTCTCTATAGGCCATACATGAAGTCATGCAGTAGTCTACTGGAAGGAATTTAGATAAAAGTGACTTGAATTGTGTTTCATATGGAACTAGGTGAGTCTAACAATGGATTAATGAGGCTGTAGAGTATAGCCATGATATGGGTATAAATTATCATGTCTGGGAGATAAGAAGTTAATTCCCAAATGAGAAGAATGATGCTGAAGGAGAGGTGCAGGAAATAGACTTTGAGGATCATCTACTTCCTGGAACTGTGAAATTTGATTTTCTTGATGAACAGTGTAGACCCATGAAGTGGAATTTATATATAGCATGATGGACAAGCAATTCAGAGAAGAATTCCGGGGAGAATTTGGCAGGTGAATAAAGATGAACAGAAAGGAGAGATGTAAAGCAGCTAGAATGTTATATGCAATAGAAGGCAGATTAGACTAACTGTATACTTCTGTCTTCATATGAATGTAAACTATGCACTTCTAACTGCAATGAATAGATAATTGAAAGCTCATTGGCTTGTCTGATAAACCTTACACTCAAAACCTTTCTCTTAATCTTCATTTCATCCAGTTATACTTTAAATTAAGTATGTGTTTATTCATTTCTCTTATCTTTTTTTTGCATAATAGTGGTCATATCTTTCAACTGCTCAGTTTTTTGCTGAATATCCAGATTTTTGCCTCATATTTTGATTTGTTCCTCATAAAATGTGTGGCTTTCTGGCAAATCACTGAAGATTGAAGTCAATAAATAATGACATATATTCAGTTTCAGACTTCAAATTCTTCAGAAAATGCATGGTAACATGAACCCGGTTATTCTAGCTTCTTTCTAAGTTTATAAGATTAATATTTAAAATCTGTTCCTATTTTTGGGTTTTTGTCCCTCCAACAGACTTTGTTCAGATTTCTTGTGCTGAGGTTGAGAAGTATGATGGTAGTGGTTTCCTACATTTTAAAATTAAGTAAAGAGAAAGAAATATTAATTCCAATACAGTTATATAATAAACCAGCATTTCTCTTCCTTGTACTCTGATCTGTTCTAATATTCACATATTTTAATGAGTTGTCCACTTTCTTTAATAAATTTCTTGTCTGGTATTTAGGAAATGCTCCTTTTGTGTGTTTAATTTTGATGAAATGGACAATGCAATCAAGTCCATTGTCAAAGATGGAAAGCATTCATTTCTCATGCTGCTGACCTAGATTAGATTAGCAGGCATTTCACTAGGGTACAATGGCCAATGACCAGCTGTCTTGTCACATTCAGTTAACATGACATTTTGTATGGTCTGCCAGCCACCTGGAAGAAAGCAGATGGCTTGCAATTTATGAGCCAATATGTGGACAGGTGCAGTCAAATGCTTGCAGCTGGGTATCTGTGTTAAAATATATGCATGTTTTCTAGATGTGTATCATTGTAGATCATAAACTGGCTGAAGGGAAGTCCATCAAAGAAGAATAAACCTCAACAAATGTGGTCCTTTGTGGGGTATCAGTGTTTGACCTCTTAGCTTTCATCCCTAGAGAGATACATCCTACAACAGTGGGTAACAGACAAACTCCTCTAAACTGCCTCATTTAAAAAATGTAGCCTGTTTGACAGCACTCTCTGCTATTTCATAGGATATTTTGGTCATATAAGAATTGTATCCACAGACTATGTGAATCATTGTCTCTCTCATTCTCTGTCAGTCTGCCTGCTTCTCTCTGAACCAGTCAAGTAAGACAAAGCTGTGACCCCATCTATCTTATTAGCATATGCTTTACATTCCTGACTGCCTAGTGGCATTCTAAATAACTACTAAGAAGCTTCTGCCAGCTATCTTTTTAAAACTTATCAGTATACTCATATGCACATATCCACTTAAAACAAAATAAATAATAAATGTGTGCTTTCCAAATTCAAAATGTTTATTAGCACCAAACTGGGAAAGCTATGAAAACATGCAAAATAAAGCTTGCATGTGGAATTTACTTCCTGGCTTCTAATAACATTCAATATCCATCAATTGACATAAATTAGCCCATATAAGCATACTTAATGTCTTGAACCAATAAATGATGCTATAACATTACTTTATAGCTACTCTGTGTCATATGTTATGGTATATTCACAGTCGCTGAGATTTACCCCAACAATGAAGCCAGGGTGACCAAACACAGCAGGACTGAGGACATTATAGCATATCCTATATACTAGCAATTGATTTATGCTGCTAAACAGTGGATAATCTGGTTTGTACATTCATTTTTAAAGTAAATGTGTTTGTATTTTCAGATACTGTTGCATGTGTACATGCATAGATAGTTATATCATCATTTTGTTCCCTATTACAAGAAGCCCTGATGTTGTTTGCATAACCTTTCACTTCTAAATTGCACAGAACCTACATGATGGAAAAATACCTAAAATCCATCTAATTCAGGCACAAACAATTGTTAATTCCAGTGTAAAGTTAGGAGGGTACCCGTGACTATAACAGTCTTACTAGCAAGGGGTTATGATACTAATTAAAATAAGTTATCTGCAGAATAAAAACCAAGTAAACTCCATACTAGGAAACATCGAGTTCAAGTAACCAAAAATATCAAATACGTGCGGTCTGAGGTATATAATACACAAAATATCATGAATGCAGATTTAGATAGTGAGTTTCATGACAAGCAACAAGGCCACTAGTCATTAACAGAGTCCCTTAATTCGTTATACAAGAACATTCATGCAGCACACAAATCAGATCACAACATACTCTGTTTATTCATTTTGTATCTTTTTGTAATGTTTCCTATATAATTTACTGACAATATTAACAGCATATGTTTCTCCTGAATAAAGCATTAAGTAGTTTATACATTTGTATATACCAAGGATGCATACCTCTCAACTGTCCAGATCTTTGCAGAATGTCAAGATTTTAGCCTTATGTTTTATTCTGTTCCACATATAATTTGCAGTTTTCTCTCAAATTGTTGATGACTGAAGTCACTAAATAATGACATACATGTGAGTTTCAGAGTTCATATCATAGGATCATAGGAGAATACTAGGCTATCATCCCGGAGGTCATTTTAAGCCTAGCCATTTCATCCCAAAGTAATACCATAGAAATGCTAGTCAATACCTAAGTTTGCATTTAGTCATGACTGCCCATATCCAGGAGGGTTGTGGGCTCTATCCCCGGTAAGAATTAATGGTGCCCCATCCACTCGTCCAGATTCCTCTTGAACAGTGTCATAGAGGTGCTCTGTTTCACATGAATTGGTAGCCTGTTCCAAAGACGTAGGAGTCACTGGGAGATAAATCTGTCCCTTCAGCATGTCCTATTTAAAGTGCAGGCCATATTTAGGTCCATGGAATGGGTAGCCCTAGTCGCATTTGATTTATGGATATGCAGCAAGTTCATTAGGTTTGGGTCTTAGATTGCTCTGTAGGCCAGGCATATGTCTCCACTAAGAAGTCTATGTGATTGTGAAGACTGGTAGAGATGGGTGAAGGCTGCCAGCCTAGTCAGATAGGATTGTGCAAATAATTCTACCATTTGTAAATATGAATGTTGAACTTAAAAACAATGTGGCAACATTGCCATCTGCTTTAAAGAAAGTTAAGTCAAGCATTTTTTGTTGGTCCTTTGAAATTAAAATTATTTCATCATTGCCTTTGATGTTTTACAAGTCAGCTCCAGTCTGGCTAGATGAAGGCTTCCTGCCTATTGTTTTAAGGCTAATGTTAATGACCAGAATTTACATGTGGAATGTCCTTTATTGTTCTAAGTGTAAAAGAATGTAAATGCAGTTTCTGTCAGCTTGGGAACACCAGGAAAGTGTGAAAGATAATGTAATGTTTAGCAGGACTGCAGTTTCAATTTCAACAGTGAGAACCAGAGATTATTAAGCATTTTGTCTGACTATCCAACTCGGCACTGCTTTATACTCTCTTTATGTAAGTAGTATGTTAGAACTGTGTGTTCTCCTAGAAGTAGCTAGGAATTAGAAAAGATCAGACTAAGTGTTTTTCTGTTATGTAAGAACTATACTACTGATTTATTTTAAGTATTTCTGTGTGATCTCTGAACTTTTGACCTGTACTGTATAGTAGAAAGTATTGTCTTGTGGTTTTAATTATTTATTATTAAACATTTTAAAACCTTTTAACTATGGCTGGTTTATGTAGAGATAATTTAATCTCTTTAGAGTACTTGTATGCCTTTGGTAACATGGTACATAGCCACTCTAATAAGCCTTGACTGTAGTCACACATACTAATTGGATAATAATATTGCACAGTAATAATTGAACACCCTTTTAAGGGCCTTTGAGTAGCTGATAATTATTAGTGGGTGGTGGCAGCTGGTACTACATATAGTCCTGGAAAAAGGGGCAAAGCTGGAGAACCTGTGCCAGCCTTCCCCAGAAGTGTCTGTGTGGTTGTGTAAACTCTTATCTCAAAGTGTGTGTGTGTGTGTGTGTGTGTGTGTGTGTGTGTGTGTGTGTGTGTGTGTGTGTGTGTGTGTGTGTGTGTCTGTGTGTCAGCTACTTGGGCAGGGACAGGAAGCACTGGTTGGACAGAGCTAGTGCTTGAGATTTCAGCTTGCCCACTAGGCTGAAATCTAGACCCTATAGCTGTGCCAGTGGGGAGTCTTATTCGGGGAGCAAGGGAGTGACCAACCCTGGACTGACTCTGATCTCTGTGTGCTCTTAAGGGAAATTGCACTTTACTGTGTGTATTTGTTATCCTTTCCTCATATATGAAACACCCTCTCTGGTGTTAGTGGTGAGGATTGAGGCTCCTTGATTGCTGGGCCAGGGCATGGACGTCACATAACAATTGGTAGCAGTGGTTGGGATATCCACAATATATTAATTGGTGGCAGTGGTTGGGATATCCTCACATTTGTGTTTGGCAGAGGTGGGATATCCACATCACATATTAATTAGTTGTCAAATACTAATTGGCTTGTAGTGGTGTGGGTAGAGTGAATCCTGTAGCTTGTGTACAGTGAACTTTGAAGGTGTTTTGTACTCTAAAACAGCCACATAGTGAATACTCAGAGTTCAGATCACAATTGTTTTATTTCTTTTGTTAGCTTAGTTAGTCAGGGTGAGCAAGCAGCATGTCAGCAGAGGAGTATAGAAAGCTGACAAGGAGCCAGCTGGTGGAGATGTGCCAGGCTAGGGGACTGGTTCATGGAAACCTGACTAAGGCAGACCTGATTGCAGCCTTAGTTACAGCTGCATCAGAAAACAGCAACAAGGAGGACAATCAGACTGGCAGTGGAGATATAATTCCCTCGGAGAATGGACAGCTCAACCTTTCTGCAGTGGACTTAAAAATCCAGCTGGAGCAAACGAGACTTGAGTTGGAGGCCAGGTGTGTGGAATTAGAAACAAATGAGAGACTGCAACATTTGCAGTCTGAGGAGAATGAGAAACTGTTACATCTGCAAGCTGAGGAACAAGAGAGGCAGAGGCAGCATGAGAAGGAGATGCTGTCTCTTTGCCAGAGTCATGTAGGTAATGGGAAAGGGAGTAACTGGACTCCAAAAGCACAAAAGGTCAGTAAAGTTCTTTCGCAGTTTAAAGAGGGGATCATTTTGATAGTTTCATTCCTATGCTTGAGAGGGTATGTAACCAGTATGAAGTTGACCAGGGCTCTGGGTACGGTCCCTGACTCCCTTACTCCACGGTAAAGCTGTAACTGCATTAGCTAAAATGTCTGATGTTGCATGTTTTAATTATACTGCTGTTAAGAAATGTCTTTTAGAACCATTTAAGCTAACACCAGAAACATATAGTAAAAAGTTTTGTGAGCATAGATGCAAGGCAGATGAAAGTGTGTGTGAATATGTTGCTGCATTGAGCACTTATTTCCATAGGTGGGTGAATGGATGTCAAGTCACCACTTTTGAAGGGCTGGCAGACTTTTTGGTGAGGGAACAAACCCTTAGCACTTTACCTGAGGGCATGAGGATCTAGTTAGCTGATAGAAAATGTGCTACTTTGGATGAGTTGGAGAAGAAGGGAGACCTATCCCTGGCAAGCAGGGCAGACCTGCACAGGAAGCAGACCCCCAGTACTGCTCATGGGTCTAAAGGAACCCACGGTGGGCAGCACAGACTGCACCAGCAGAATTTACCAGTAGCAGGGGAAGCCACTAGTCCAGGTACACATCCAGGAGCTAGGGTTAAATGTTTTGAATGCAACCAGCACGGCCATGTGGCATTCAGATGTCCACAGAGGCAAGTTGGGGAACCAAAGGTGAGGGAGCCAGTAAGTGGGAAAGACAAAATGCCAATAGTAGGTTGTCTTGGGACAACAAGGGTACCAAACTACCACCAGAGGCTATGTCCTATTGTAGTGAATAGTAAAGGGGCCATTGCCAAGAGAGACACAGCCTCTGATATAGCCAATTTAAAGCCTGCATTGGTTACAGAGGAGCACTGCTTGCCTGGGCACTCTAATCCAGTCAGGGCTTTAGGAGGGATCCCATTCCATATACCTTTGGCTAGGGTTCACCTTGACTGGGAGGGTGAAAAAGGAAGTCAGCAAGTAAGTGTGTTTGAGGATATATCTGCAGATGTCTTCATAGGGATTGATTTTGATAGTGCAGTACTCTGTGCTTGTGCAGTTACACGCAGTCATGCTTGGAGACAAGCAGGCAAGTCTGGTAGCCTGGTGGAGACCCAGACAGACTGCATACTTGCAGCCAGGACTGGTGAGGTGGTTACTTCAGGGAGGGAGCTAATCTGTAGTAGTGAGACTGAAGGTGAGCCACAGCTACTCGTGGGTACTGATGGTCTCTTGGACAGAGCGACTGCAAAGGTAGAGGTGAGTAGTAGTACCCAGGCTGACAGTGAGGCACCACAATCAGAGGATGCCAGACTTCCTATGGAAGGGGAGCTGGGAAGGGTTACAAGGAGAGAGTTGAGACAGGCTCAGCTCTCAGAGCCTACATTGCAAGGCCTGAGGCAGGTAGCTAGGGAGGCACCTGATTTGCAAGAAAAGGAGCAATCTGTATACTGGGACAAAGGGTTACTATACAGAGAGTGGACCTCTGAGGGAGGGCTAGAAGCTGAGAGATTACAGCAATTGGTAGTGCATAGAGCCTACCATCTGGCGCTTCTAGCCATAGCCCATGATATTCCCTTTGCAGGATATATGGGCATAAAATGTACAAAGAGGCGTATTATGCAGAACTTCTATTGGCCTGGAATTTCCAGAGATGTAACAGCATAGTTCAGGACCTGTGAGCAGTGCCAAAGGGTAGGCAAGGCAGGAGACAAGGTGAGAGCTCCTTTGATGCCTTTGCCTGTGATTGAGGAGCCATTTCAGAGGGTAGTTATGGATATTGTGGGTCCTCTGAGTACCCAAAGTTCCACAGGGAAAGTGTATATCCTAGTGGTAGTGGATTATGCTACACGATACCCTGAGGCAATGGCTTTGTCCTCCATTGAGGCAGAGAAGGTGGCAAATGCTTTGTTAGATATTTTCAACAGGGTAGTTTTCCCAAAAGAAATACTGTCTGACAGAGGTGCTGATTTCATGTCAGACCTGCTGGCTTGTCTGTGGAAGTCCTGTGGGGTGAATCACATGAAGACCACCCCCTACCATCCCCAGACTAATGGTCTTGTTGAAAGGTTAAACTCTACAATCAAGTCCATGCTACGGGCATTTGCAGATCAGTTTAAGAGGGAGTGGGACAAATATTTGCCCCATCTGTTGTTTGCTTACAGAGAGGTTCCCAGGAATCCACAGGTTTTTCGCCCTTTGAGTTGCTGTATGGGCATAGGATGAGGGGACTTCTAGATTTAATTCGAGATGAGTGGGAAGGTGAGTGCGGGTCTCACAAGGAGTCTGTTGTGGCATACATCCTAAACCTCGGGACAAGGCTCAGGGAACTCATGGGCTCGGCCCAGGAGAACCTGGCAGAAGCCCAACAACAGAAAAAGGTGTGGTATGACAGGAATGCTTGAGCTAGAGAGTATGCTGTGGGGCAGCAGGTAATGGTTCTCATTCCTGCCAGACACAACAAACTGCAAGCAGCTTGGGAGGGTCCCTACAAGGCGGTAAGAAAGGTAAGTGATGTTAACTACATGGTGAAACTGCTAGGCAGACAGCAGGGGCACAAATTGTACCATGTTAACATGATGAAACCTTACCATGATAGGGAGGATCTTGTGCTGAGCATTTGCAGTGGATTGCAGGAGGAGTCTGAGGGAGATCTGGGGACTGATCTCCTCTGTGAGGCGTAGGCTGACACCTCGGTGGAAGGGGTAGCAATGTCCCAGCAGCTATCACTTACCCAGGTTCGAGAAATCCAAGCAGTATTGCAGGAATTTGGGGACATGTTAACTGGAAAACCAGGGTGCACCCACCTAGTGCAGTACCAGGTGGATACAGGATCCCAGAGCCCTATTAGGCAGACCCCTTATAGGTTGCCTGAGAGAGTCAAACAGACTCTGAGGGAGGAGGTACAGGAGATGTTGGAACTAGGGGTGATTCAAGAGTCCAACAGTCCCTGGGCCTCCACAGTGGTGCTGTTGCCAAAGAAGGATGGCAGCACAAAGTTCTATGTGCACTACAGGAAATGAAATGGTCACACAGAGTTGGATGCTTATCCCATGCCTAGTACAGATGAGGCCATAGAGCAGCTGGGTGGGGCTAAGTATCTTACAACCATTGATCTTACCAAGGGTTACTGGCAGGTGCCCTTGACTCCAAGTGATAGAGAGAAGTCAGCCTTTGTGACTCCTTTTGGCTTGTATGAGTTCACAAAGATGCCCTTTGGGATGAAGAATGCCCCAGTGACTTTCCAGAGGCTGGTAGATCATATCCTAGTAGGAGCAGGAGGGTTTGCCCTTGCTAACTTAGATAATATTGCCATCTACAGCCGTTCCTGGCCAGAGAACTTTCAGCATGTCAGGGAGGTCTTGGGCAGACTACAGAGGGCATGGTTGACCATTAAGTCGAGCAAATGTCAGGTGGGTATGGTGGAGGTCTCCTACCTAGGTCATAGAGTGGGAAGTGGTAAAATAAGGCCAGAACCTGCCAAAGTGGAAGCCATTCAGGCATGGCCTGCACCTGTTGCTAAAAAGCAGGTGAGGGAATTTTTAGGGACAGCAGGGTACTACAGAAAGTTCAACCCCAGTTATAGTACCATAGCTGCTCCCCTCACAGACCTCACAAGGAAGAACAAGCCAGATAAGGTGGTGTTGACTTCAGCATGTGAGCAAGCATTCCAGAAGCTTAAAGAAGCTTTGGGAGGACCCCTTGTGTTAGCCAGCCCAGATTTAAGCAAATAATTTGTTGTGCAGGTGGATGCTTCAAACCATGAGGTGGGGGCTTTACTTAGCCAGATTTCTTCAGAGGGGTAAGAGCACCCAGTGGTTTATCTCAGTCATAGGCTCCAGCTCAGGGAAGAATGCTATGCAGCTGTAGAGAAGGAATGTCTAGCCACAGTGTGGACATTGCAGAAACTCCAGCCTTACCTGTATGGAAGGAAATTCTCTGTTATGACAGATCACAACCCCCTAATATGGTTAAAAAGAGCCAGCCAGCAAAATGCCAAGTTGCTAAGATGGAGCCTAGGGTTGCAAGCATATGATATGTCAGTTTAGCACTGCAGTGGGGTTAGCAATGCCAATGCAGATGGGCTCTCGAGACAGGGAATGGGGTAGGTATACTCGGATAGACCTAACCCTCTCAAGCAGCATTTTTCAAGGGTCACTTGAAAAACTAGCTTGAATTCTCCAGGGGTGGGGGAAATGTGAAGATTGGTAGAGATGGGTGAAGGCTGCCAGCCTAGCTAGATAGAATTGTGCAGCTAATGCTACCATTTGTAAATATGAATGTTGAACTTAAAACAATGTGGCAACATAGCCATCTGCTGTAAAGAAAGCTAAGTCAATCATTTCTTGTTGGTCCTTTGAAATTAACATTATTTCATCACTGCCTTTGATGTTTTACAAGTCAGCTCCAGTCCGGCTAGATGAAGGCTTCCTGCCTATTTTTTAAGGCTAAAGTTAATGACCAGAATTTACATATAAAATGTCAGTTTATTGCTCTAAGTATAAAAGAATGTAAATGCAGTTTCTGTCAGCCTGGGAACACCAGGAAAGTGTAAAAGATGATGCAATATTTAGCAGGATTGCAGTTTCAATTTAAACAGTGAGAACCAGAGATTATTAAGCATTTTTGTCTGACTATCCAACTCAGCACTGCCTTTTGCTCTCTTTATGTAAGTAGTATGTTAGAACTGTGTTTTCTCCTAGAAGTAACTAGGAACTAGAAAAGATTAGACTGTGTTTTTCTGTTATGTCAGAAATGTACTACTGATTTATTTTAAGTATTTCTGTGTGATCTCTGAACTTTTGACTAGCACCGTATAGAAGAAAGTATTGTCTTGTGGTTTTAATTATTTATTATTAAATATTTTAAAACCTTTTAACTGTGGCTGGTTTATGTAGAGATAATTTAAGCTGTTTAGAGTACTTGTATGTCTTTGGTAAAACTATACATAGCCACTCTAAAAAGCCTTGACTGTAGTCACACTTACCAATTGGATAATGATATTGCACAGTAATAATTGGACACCCTTTTAAGGGTCTTTGAGTAGCTGAAAATTATTAGTGGGTGGTGGCAGCTGGTACTACCATATAGTCTGGGAAAAAGGAGCACAGCTGGAGAACATGTGCCAGCCTTCCCCAGAAGTGTCTGTGAGGTTGTGTAAACTCTTATCTCAAAGTGTGTGTGTGTGTGTGTGTGTGTGTGTGTGTGTGTGTGTGTGTGTGTGTGTGTGTGTGTGTGTGTTTGTGTGTGTCAGCTACTTGGGCAGGGACAGGAAGCACTGGTTGGACAGAGCTAGTGCTTGAGATTTCAGCTTGCCCACTAGGCTGAAATCTAGACCCTATAGCTGTGCCAGTGGGGAGTCTTATTCGGGGAGCAAGGGAGTGACCAACCCTGGACTGACTCTGATCTCTGTGTGCTCTTAAGGGAAATTGCACTTTACTGTGTGTATTTGTTATCCTTTCTTCATATATGAAACACCCTCTCTGGTGTTAGTGGTGAGGATTGAGGCTCCTTGATTGCTGGGCCAGGGCATGGACGTCACATAAAAATTGGTAGCAGTGGTTGGGATATCCACAATATATTAATTGGTGGCAGTGGTTGGGATATCCTCACATTTGTGTTTGGCAGAGGTGGGATATCCACATCACATATTAATTAGTTGTCAAATACTAATTGGCTTGTAGTGGTGTGGGTAGAGTGAATCCTGTAGCTTGTGTACAGTGAACTTTGAAGGTGTTTTGTACTCTAAAACAGCCACATAGTGAATACTCAGAGTTCAGATCACAATTGTTTTATTTCTTTTGTTAGCTTAGTTAGTCAGGGTGAGCAAGCAGCATGTCAGCAGAGGAGTATAGAAAGCTGACAAGGAGCCAGCTGGTGGAGATGTGCCAGGCTAGGGGACTGGTTCATGGAAACCTGACTAAGGCAGACCTGATTGCAGCCTTAGTTACAGCTGCATCAGAAAACAGCAACAAGGGGGACAATCAGACTGGCAGTGGAGATATAATTCCCTCGGAGAATGGACAGCTCAACCTTTCTGCAGTGGACTTAAAAATCCAGCTGGAGCAAACGAGACTTGAGTTGGAGGCCAGGTGTGTGGAATTAGAAGCAAATGAGAGACTGCAACATTTGCAGTCTGAGGAGAATGAGAAACTGTTACATCTGCAAGCTGAGGAACAAGAGAGGCAGAGGCAGCATGAGAAGGAGATGCTGTCTCTTTGCCAGAGTCATGTAGGTAATGGGAAAGGGAGTAACTGGACTCCAAAAGCACAAAAGGTCAGTAAAGTTCTTTCACAGTTTAAAGAGGGGATCATTTTGATAGTTTCATTCCTATGCTTGAGAGGGTATGTAACCAGTATGAAGTTGACCAGGGCTCTGGGTACGGTCCCTGACTCCCTTACTCCACGGTAAAGCTGTAACTGCATTAGCTAAAATGTCTGATGTTGCATGTTTTAATTATACTGCTGTTAAGAAATGTCTTTTAGAACCGTTTAAGCTAACACCTGAAACATACAGTAAAAAGTTTTGTGAGCATAGATGCAAGGCAGATGAAAGTGTGTGTGAATATGTTGCTGCATTGAGCACTTATTTCCATAGGTGGGTGAATGGATGTCAAGTCACCACTTTTGAAGGGCTGACAGACTTTTTGGTGAGGGAACAAACCCTTAGCACTTTACCTGAGGGCATGAGGATCTAGTTAGCTGATAGAAAATGTGCTACTTCAGATGAGTTGGAGAAGAAGGGAGACCTATCCCTGGCAAGCAGGGCAGTCCTGCACAGGAAGCAGAGCCCCAGTACTGCTCATGGGTCTAAAGGAACCCACGGTGGGCAGCACAGACTGCACCAACAGAATTTACCAGTAGCAGGGGAAGCCACTAGTCCAGGTACACATCCAGGAGCTAGGGTTAAATGTTTTGAATGCAACCAGCACGGCCATGTGGCATTCAGATGTCCACAGAGGCAAGTTGGGGAACCAAAGGTGAGGGAGCCAGTAAGTGGGAAAGACAAAATGCCAATAGTAGGTTGTCTTGGGACAACAAGGGTACCAAACTACCACCAGAGGCTATGTCCTATTGTAGTGAATAGTAAAGGGGCCATTGCCAAGAGAGACACAGCCTCTGATATAGCCAATTTAAAGCCTGCATTGGTTACAGAGGAGCACTGCTTGCCTGGGCACTCTAATCCAGTCAGGGCTTTAGGAGGGATCCGATTCCATATACCTTTGGCTAGGGTTCACCTTGACTGGGAGGGTGAAAAAGGAAGCCAACAAGTAAGTGTGTTTGAGGATATATCTGCAGATGTCCTCATAGGGATTGATTTTGATAGTGCAGTACTCTGTGCTTGTGCAGTTACACGCAGTCAGGCTTGGAGACAAGCAGGCAAGTCTGGTAGCCTGGTGGAGACCCAGACAGACTGCATACTTGCAGCCAGGACTGGTGAGGTGGTTACTTCAGGGAGGGAGCTAATCTGTAATAGTGAGACTGAAGGTGAGCCACAGCTACTCGTGGGTACTGATGGTCTCTTGGACAGAGCGACTGCAAAGGTAGAGATGAGTAGTAGTAGTACCCAGGCTGACAGCGAGGCACCACAATCAGAGGATGCCAGACTTCCTATGGAAGGGGAGCTGGGAAGGGTTACAAGGAGAGAGTTGAGACAGGCTCAGCTCTCAGAGCCTACATTGCAAGGCCTGAGGCAGGTAGCTAGGGAGGCACCTGATTCGCAAGAAAAGGAGCAATCTGTATACTGGGACAAAGGGTTACTATACAGAGAGTGGACCTCTGAGGGAGGGCTAGAAGCTGAGAGATTACAGCAATTGGTAGTGCCTAGAGCCTACCATCTGGCACTTCTAGCCATAGCCCATGATATTCCCTTTGCAGGATATATGGGCATAAAATGTACAAAGAGGCGTATTATGCAGAACTTCTATTGGCCTGGAATTTCCAGAGATGTAACAGCATAGTTCAGGACCTGTGAGCAGTGCCAAAGGGTAGGCAAGGCAGGAGACAAGGTGAGAGCTCCTTTGATGCCTTTGCCTGTGATTGAAGAGCCATTTCAGAGGGTAGTTATGGATATTGTGGGTCCAATGAGTACCCCAAGTTCCACAGGGAAAATGTATATCCTAGTGGTAGTGGATTATGCTACACGATGCCCTGAGGCAATGGCTTTGTCCTCCATTGAGGCAGAGAAGGTGGCAAATGCTTTGTTAGATATTTTCAACAGGGTAGTTTTCCCAAAAGAAATACTGTCTGACAGAGGTGCTGATTTCATGTCAGACCTGCTGGCTTGTCTGTGGAAGTCCTGTGGGGTGAATCACATGAAGACCACCCCCTACCATCCCCAGACTAATGGTCTTGTTGAAATGTTAAACTCTACAATCAAGTCCATGCTACGGGCATTTGCAGATCAGTTTAAGAGGGAGTGGGACAAATCTTTGTCCCATCTGTTGTTTCTTACAAAGAGGTTCCCCAGGAATCCACAGGTTTTTCGCCCTTTGAGTTGCTGTATGGGCATAGGATGAGGGGACTTCTAGATTTAATTCGAGATGAGTGGGAAGGTGAGTGCAGGTCTCACAAGGAGTCTGTTGTGGCATACATCCTAAACCTCAGGACAAGGCTCAGGGAACTCATGGGCTCGGCCCAGGAGAACCTGGCAGAAGCCCAACAACAGAAAAAGGTGTGGTATGACAGGAATGCTTGAGCTAGAGAGTATGCTGTGGGGCAGCAGGTAATGGTTCTCATTCCTGCCAGACACAACAAACTGCAAGCAGCTTGGGAGGGTCCCTACAAGGCGGTAAGAAAGGTAAGTGATGTTAACTACATGGTGAAACTGCTAGGCAGACAGCAGGGGCACAAATTGTACCATGTTAACATGATGAAACCTTACCATGATAGGGAGGATCTTGTGCTGAGCATTTGCAGTGGATTGCAGGAGGAGTCTGAGGGAGATCTGGGGACTGATCTCCTCTGTGAGGCGTGGGCTGACACCTCGGTGGAAGGGGTAGCAATGTCCCAGCAGCTATCACTTACCCAGGTTCGAGAAATCCAAGCAGTATTGCAGGAATTTGGGGACATGTTAACTGGAAAACCAGGGTGCACCCACCTAGTGCAGTACCAGGTGGATACAGGATCCCAGAGCCCTATTAGGCAGACCCCTTATAGGTTGCCTGAGAGAGTCAAACAGACTCTGAGGGAGGAGGTACAGGAGATGTTGGAACTAGGGGTGATTCAAGAGTCCAACAGTCCCTGGGCCTCCACAGTGGTGCTGTTGCCAAAGAAGGATGGCAGCACAAAGTTCTATGTGCACTACAGGAAATTAAATGGTCACACAGAGTTGGATGCTTATCCCATGCCTAGTACAGATGAGGCCATAGAGCAGCTGGGTGGGGCTAAGTATCTTACAACCATTGATCTTACCAAGGGTTACTGGCAGGTGCCCTTGACTCCAAGTGATAGAGAGAAGTCAGCCTTTGTGACTCCTTTTGGCTTGTATGAGTTCACAAAGATGCCCTTTGGGATGAAGAATGCCCCAGTGACTTTCCAGAGGCTGGTAGATCATATCCTAGTAGGAGCAGGAGGGTTTGCCCTTGCTAACTTAGATAATATTGCCATCTACAGCCGTTCCTGGCCAGAGAACTTTCAGCATGTCAGGGAGGTCTTGGGCAGACTACAGAGGGCAGGGTTGACCATTAAGTCGAGCAAATGTCAGGTGGGTATGGTGGAGGTCTCCTACCTAGGTCATAGAGTGGGAAGTGGTAAAATAAGGCCAGAACCTGCCAAAGTGGAAGCCATTCAGGCATGGCCTGCACCTGTTGCTAAAAAGCAGGTGAGGGAATTTTTAGGGACAGCAGGGTACTACAGAAAGTTCAACCCCAGTTATAGTACCATAGCTGCTCCCCTCACAGACCTCACAAGGAAGAACAAGCCAGATAAGGTGGTGTTGACTTCAGCATGTGAGCAAGCATTCCAGAAGCTTAAAGAAGCTTTGGGAGGACCCCTTGTGTTAGCCAGCCCAGATTTAAGCAAATAATTTGTTGTGCAGGTGGATGCTTCAAACCATGAGGTGGGGGCTTTACTTAGCCAGATTTCTTCAGAGGGGTAAGAGCACCCAGTGGTTTATCTCAGTCATAGGCTCCAGCTCAGGGAAGAATGCTATGCAGCTGTAGAGAAGGAATGTCTAGCCACAGTGTGGACATTGCAGAAACTCCAGCCTTACCTGTATGGAAGGAAATTCTCTGTTATGACAGATCACAACCCCCTAATATGGTTAAAAAGAGCCAGCCAGCAAAATGCCAAGTTGCTAAGATGGAGCCTAGGGTTGCAAGCATATGATATGTCAGTTTAGCACTGCAGTGAGGTTAGCAATGCCAATGCAGATGGGCTCTCGAGACAGGGAATGGGGTAGGTATACTCGGATAGACCTAACCCTCTCAAGCAGCATTTTTCAAGGGTCACTTGAAAAACTAGCTTGAATTCTCCAGGGGTGGGGGGAAATGTGAAGATTGGTAGAGATGGGTGAAGGCTGCCAGCCTAGCTAGATAGAATTGTGCAGCTAATGCTACCATTTGTAAATATGAATGTTGAACTTAAAACAATGTGGCAACATAGCCATCTGCTGTAAAGAAAGCTAAGTCAAGCATTTCTTGTTGGTCCTTTGAAATTAACATTATTTCATCACTGCCTTTGATGTTTTACAAGTCAGCTCCAGTCCGGCTAGATGAAGGCTTCCTGCCTATTTTTTTAAGGCTAAAGTTAATGACCAGAATTTACATATGAAATGTCCGTTTATTGTTCTAAGTATAAAAGAATGTAAATGCAGTTTCTGTCAGCCTGGGAACACCAGGAAAGTGTAAAAGATGATGTAATATTTAGCAGGATTGCAGTTTCAATTTAAACAGTGAGAACCAGAGATTATTAAGCATTTTTGTCTGACTATCCAACTCAGCACTGCCTTATGCTCTCTTTATGTAAGTAGTATGTTAGAACTGTGTTTTCTCCTAGAAGTAACTAGGAACTAGAAAAGATTAGACTGTGTTTTTCTGTTATGTCTGAAATGTACTACTGATTTATTTTAAGTATTTCTGTGTGATCTCTGAACTTTTGACTAGCACCGTATAGAAGAAAGTATTGTCTTGTGGTTTTAATTATTTATTATTAAATATTTTAAAACCTTTTAACTGTGGCTGGTTTATGTAGAGATAATTTAAGCTGTTTAGAGTACTTGTATGTCTTTGGTAAAACTATACATAGCCACTCTAAAAAGCCTTGACTGTAGTCACACTTACCAATTGGATAATGATATTGCACAGTAATAATTGGACACCCTTTTAAGGGCCTTTGAGTAGCTGATAATTATTAGTGGGTGGTGGCAGCTGGTACTACCATATAGTCTGGGAAAAAGGAGCACAGCTGGAGAACATGTGCCAGCCTTCCCCAGAAGTGTCTGTGTGGTTGTGTAAACTCTTATCTCAAAATGTGCGTGTGTCATCTACTTGGGCAGGGACATGAAGCACTGGTTGGACAGAGAGGGTGCTGGAGATTTTAGCTTGCTCACTAGACTGAAATCTAGATGCTATAGCTGTGCCAGTGGGGAGTCTTATTGGGGACCTGGGGAGCAAGGGAGCGACCAGTCCCAAACTGACTGTGATCTCTGTGTGCTCTTAGGGGAAATTGCACTTTACTGTGTGTATTTGTTATCCTTTCCTCATATAGGAGACGCCCTTTCTGGTGTTAGTGGTGAGGACTGAGGGTCCTTGATTGTTGGTCCAGGGCACAGGCGTCACAGTGATACGGAATATAGTGATAGGGACTTTAGTTGGTCTGTTTATGGCACATGCTGGAGCCCCTTGATCTTTATTAGAAACCTCTGTGATCTCTCTAATTGCTGCAGGTGCTCAGTATGGTACATGGCAAATGGGGGGAGGTTATACTCAATTATGGGCTAGATAGGTGCTGAGTATAGGGGGTTATAACTTATTTTGCTCTCAAGGTGATGCCTTTACTAATCAAGTGTGCTATGTAGAAAGCTTTCCTTACTACAGTAGACACATGGTGGTTGACGTTAAGGTCACAGCAACTTGTGATACCAGGTCTCTTACCCCTTCATGGATACTTAGGGTATTGTTGTTGATTTGATAGTGTGAGGGGATATTGTTTGTGCCAAAGGGAATGATGATGCATTTCTTTGCATTCAATTTGAGACCATGACTAATACACCAGTCTTTGGTCTGCATGATACCCTCCTGGAGTATACTGACATCATTTGGGGATTCAACGATTGCACCTAATTTGCAGTCGTCTGCAGACTTGGTCAGACACAACCCCTTAGCTATGACCTGAACTTCTGAAAAGTATATACCAAACAGAAGGAGGCCCAGCACTAACCCCAGCACCCCACTGGTAACAAGTCTGCTGCTTGATGTGGTGTCACCCACTTTGATAGTGTGTGTCTGGTTTGTGAGCCAGTTGTCAACCCATCTTACAATGAAGGGGTTTATATTCAGTTTGCTAAGTTTATCGGTAATGGCTGAATGTTGGATTGTGTTGAAAGCCTTGTATGCTGTGTGCACAGATTTGTACTCATCAATGGCCTTAGTCACATTTTCAAAGAAATCTACCAAATTTAACAGCCAGGATCTGTCTTTCACAAAGCCGAATTGGGTAGGATCCAGGGTTTGGAGGCCACCTATGTTTTTATTTATAAGGTCCATAATGATACATTCTGTGGCCTTACAGATGAGGCTGGTCAGGCTTATGGGTCTGTAATAACCAGGGTCTGTTGCTAGGCCACCGTTGTGGAGGGGAATAACTGTTGCTGTTCTCCATTCCACAGGAACAATTTCTCTGGTCAGGTTATGATTGAAAAGGGGATTTAGTGGTAATGCTAGTTCATGTTTCAGCCTGATTAGAAGACAACCTAGGATGTCGTCTGATCCCATAGAGGCTGTAATTTTTGCCTTGGACAAGGCTTTGAGGACCTGCTCTTCAGATATGGAGAGTGGGAGGGAAGTTTGGGCAAAGGTTTGTTGTAAGCTAGGAGGGGATAAGGGAGTGAATTTTTCACCAAACCTATCCACTAACATGTTTGCTAGCTCTGTGGGTTCAGTGTGTATGATAGCATTGGCCACTATTTCTGCACATGCTTGGGTCCTACCCTTTCATTTACATATGTAGCTGTAAAAGGTGTTATGGTTATCCTTGGTTGTACTTGCTAAGTTTCTCTCAAAAAGGCCCTTGCAGGATGTGGCAAATTGTCTTATTTACCTGTTGAAGCTGAGGAGGGTGCTTTCCATTGTTGGGGTTTTGCATTTGTTTTCTTGCACAGCAACTTTTTGCATTTATTGTAAAGTTTGTTGATGCTGGATGTCCACCATGGTGGCTTGTTTTACTTGGGGCTCTGGCTTTGATTCTGTCAGGTAAAGCTGAATTTATACACTTATGCAAGCGATTGTACAGGGCTTTAGTTTAAGGTTCATTGTAGTTAACACTTCCAGCTTGGAGTGGGGCTTGGAATGCATTTATGCCTTCACCTAGGAGAGTATAGTTTGCCTTGGTGAAGTTTTTTAGCCTGATTTCACCCGTTGTGAGTTCTGGGGCTAGTGCCAACTCAAAGGTGACTGATTTGTGGTCAGTTTTAATGAATGAGGGTTCAACAGTTGCAGCAGTGCACCTGTTTGATATGTTGGTGAGGACCAGATCCAGAATATTTGCTCCCCTTGTCAGGGTATGGACAATTTGTTCCACACCATTTGAATTACAAAGTCATGGATTTTTTGTGCTAGCAAGTTAGGGCTAGTGTAGGTTTCCCCGTTGATGGTAGGATAATTGAAATCCCCAATAACCAATGTGTTTGGCAAAATTTGGATTGTCTCCAGTTTGGTCAAGTAGGTTTCATGGGCGTCATGACCCATGGAAGGGGATCTATAACTGGCTATGACTTGAATGGTGGTCTTACCCACTGTAACCTGGACCTAGAGTAACTCCATGGAGTTGTCCAGTCTAAGTAGACGGGGAGGTGAATTTATATCTAATATAGATTGAAACACCACCTCCTTTGGTTTTCACATGTTCCTTTTTGCGGTCTAAAGGTCTGGAGGGCATTGTAGTCTTGCAAGCCCAGGGTACTCTCTGAGGCCCTGAACCAGGTTTCTGTGACTGCACAGACATCTATATCTTCTAGTGATAGAAGTGCTTCCAGGGAGTGCAGTTTTTGGTTTAAACTCCTGGCATTTGGCAGCATGACCCTTATTTTGTTCCAATTGGTTAATTTCATGTCGGTAGTGCTTTTTGAGACCTTACCTAAAAAGGCACTATGGGGGAGGTAAGAACCTTTGCCAGCAGCTGAAAGCCTAGAGGTGCTAGTTGCAAATCATCTTTGGCAAAGCATCAAGGTTTGTCAACCATGGCTTCTCAGGCTAACAGGAACTGGATCCCCTTTGAATGACACCAAAAACTGAGCCAATTATTGAAATCAATCATTTTTTTGGTTATACTGTGGCATCATTCTAGTTGAGGGTAGTATGTTGCCCAAGACTACTGACATACCTGCCTGAGAATCATACTCAGAGATCTCCACCATGTCTCTCTTCATATAGTCCACTGAGGTACATCTCAGGTCATTCACACCAACATGAACTATGACAGAATCATAATGGTACTTGTTGCTGAGAGACCTGAGTACACGCATGATCTGATGAATCTTGGCACCGGACAGACAGCTGACCGTGATTTTTTCCTTGTCCATCCTGGTGAGTGGGACATCCATGTGTATCAATACTGAGTCTCCAATGACAAGAAAATTTGGCTTTTGAGTATTATGCCTTACTGGCTTGGTGAGCGAGACACTGGCGTTGCTATGTGTCATGGGTGCAGTGGGGACTGTTTTAGTTGTAGCAGTCTTATGTTTTGTAGGTCTCTGGTGTCTCACTAAGTCTTTCAAGAGAACCTCCACATATGTTGATTTATGAGTTTGATATATACTATGTGTATGAGTAGTGGTACTATGAGCATATGTAGTAGTGGGTAAGTTGACAACCTTCTTCGTGTTACTGTTTTGAGTGACAGAGAGCATGGATTCTAGATTCTTGGTGTAAATACATCTCTCACACTCTGTACTAGAGTGTGTATTAGTAGAGGGTTGTCTGTGTACATGAGACAATTGCTACACTTCCTTAAGAGACCCAAGTCAACAAGTTTGGCAAGAGAAACAAGGGTAGTCCAACTGTCCATAATGCTAGATTGAAGACTGTTGTCATTAGGGGTGGCTATTCAAAAGCAATCATGGAGGAGCTCATTGAATGGATATTTCTGCCTGGATTTTAGGGAAAATTTGTTGAATTTAACTGTCCGGCTTTGGCACACAACTGTGTAGCTGTGAGCAGTGCTGCATGAGACACAAAGAAGCAGAAACTGCTCAAATGCAGGGCTTAGATGCCAGAAGCTAAAAACTAAAAAAAAGAAACATTAAAAAGATTTAAAAGGACCAATGAGGATGCTTATTCCAATCCCTAGACCAGCCTCCCTTTACCAGATAGGGCCTAATCAGCACAATGATCTCACAAAAGTGCAAATATGCCCTCTCCATTCTATGATGGCCTGGAAAACGTGCTCAGAATAAACAAACCACTACAAATAGTCCCAGAAGCAGCCACCCTGTATCTGGACTATACTACAGCTACTAGCTACCCTAGTTTCAGTGAGAAACAATAGAGAATGTTTAAAACAGTGGAAAAATAGCAGTGAGCCCTAAAACATGTTTAAAACAGCAGAAAATCAAAAAGGAGGCTATAAAGAATGTTTTAAATACTTAACAGATATCTTTCAGAAAATGCATGCTAATGTTAAACCCATCATTTTAGCAATGTTCCATTTTTTTCTAAGTTTATTAGAGCAATATTTAAAATTTTTACCTGATTTTGGGCATTTGTCCCATCCTCCATTGCTTATAGCTTTGTCCAGAATTCTTGTGCTTAAAGGTTGAGAGGTATGCAACAATGTAATAAATTGCTGATGGCATAACAAGAATGCAGATAAACATCTAATAGTGTGCCAAGATTGAACAAAAATTATCTACACCAGCTATATGTTTCACTTCACTTTTATCTGAGGTCTACCATTTCATAAGAATATTTATTTTTAAGCTATAGAAAAAAAATGTTTGTTAAAATCCATTCTGCATTATCAGACATGTATTAGTCAGTGTGGTGTTTCATTGCAAGTTTATTATCCTTGGTGCATTACCAGTTCTACTGAAAATCAACCAGTTTTGTCATATTAAAGTTGCTTGATAAAAGAAACCCTATAACTTTGCATACTTCATACAAAAAGCACTGATCACACTCATTTAAAAGATCCATAATAAGCAAAAATGTTCTTCCAAAGCAAAATCTAAGTACACTTCAATAGAAGGAGTAGAATGTAATAAAGTAAAACCTGGACGACATCATACATTCAATTCCTTGTGAAAATAGAAACTATATACAAGGCACACAAAAATGCACACAGAACTGCAAAAAACATACTATGAACCTAAAGCAACACTACAGAAATGAAGTCCATTGTTATCAAAGTAAATAAACTTTAACATTCACTGCAGCTAGTCTATCAGAAAAATACAGTGAATTCAATTGTAATTATATAAACTACAGAGATTAAACAAATTAAAAAGAAACAAAAATATTAAATAAATGAATTAAAACTTAATTATCAATAAACAGATCCTCTTCAGGTGATCGACCTTCCAAAATGCCGAACGTCATATGTCCGAGACCATATGACTGACATTTTGGAAGGCTGAAACTAAAAAATAAATAAATAAATAAATAAATAAAAACAATGTTTTTTTTGTTCTGCTTTTTGCAGGGGGGGAAAGCCCCCTGCACCTCTCACACCCCCTAGTATTTAAATATACCAACTCCAAGATCGTACTGCATTGAGAAAAATGGCAAATTTCCCATTCTGCAATGTACTGCGATCTCCATTACCACTGTTTGACCTTCCAAAATGTCAGTCATATGGTCTCGGCCATATGATGTTTGGCATTTCAGAAGGTCAGTCAACTGAAGGGGATCCCAATTAGCAGCTAAAATATATTAAAAGTAATTAACATTGCCAGCAAACCCACCCATTTATGTGAACACTCCTGCTTACATCTTGCAGGGACTAAACAACAGCTTGACTATAGTGCTAATTGTATCCCCAACAACTTGTACCAGGACAGTTGGTCCACACTTCTGCACTTCATACTGGTCTGCAGCACAGTGAGCAACAGCCACACAGAGGCAGTTATAATAGAACAGAAAATGGAAACATGCAATGATAATTAAATAACACAGGAGATGCTTCTTCTTTCTTTCGGCTTTTCCTGGTTAGGGGTCACCACAGCGGAACTCCGGTCCGCTAATGATTGGCAATTGATTTTTACGTGCCAAGTTCCCAGCCCTGATGCACAACCTGTAACGAAGGTACGCCCATTCACGCATGTCTCCACACAGAAGACGCTCTAGCTGAGAATCAAACCGGACAGCGTCTTACTGTGAGGCGACCAGAAGTAATATTAACTTACAGAAAATGAAACAGAAAACCAGAACCTAAATCCCTAATACCTCCTTCTTTTGTAAAGATTCAAACAAAAAAACAGGCAGGTATGACATGAACTCAATGTAAGTACCCACCTATGGCATGGCTACAGTAACAAACAAAGGTGACTAGAAATTATATATATATATATATATATATATATATATATATATATATATATATATATATATATAGTAATTCTAGCAATAAAACTTGAAGCACACTAACTCACTCATAATGGTGGTAAACCGATTATGCATATTAGTACAAGTAGCACAAGATGGTACATTACAAACTGAATGGAATTCCATTTACAGTTTAGATTATTCTAGATGCCTCCATAGGAGAGACTCTACACCCCTGGAAGGGTGTTAATTACACATTAACACACACCGTGGAGGGCATCATTATGCTTAGAGAATGGGCTGTCTGTAAAATAGTTGTGTTGAACTTACTTTTATTTTTTGAAGCACTACATTATTTTTTATATACTATTGATATAAAATAGTTCCTCTGCCTAATATTTCATACTTGCTGTAATATATGTTGATGGTGTTGGAGGAAGCATTTTATATCCAAAATATAACACTTAAAAATATCCAGGCATTTACTTTATTTTTTAGTCCCTTACTCCTAAAGGTTTGTTGCCAGTCATTGGAGATTGAAGTTACTAAATAATGGCATACATTTGAGTTTCAGACTATTATTTTCTTCAGAAAATTCATACTAACACAAATCCTTTTATTTAAGCCAGTCTGTAATTCTATAAAAGCAGTAATTAAAATCTGTTCCCATTTTTGAGCCTTTGTTCCCTCTTTATTTTAGGGTTTATCCAGATTTCATTAGCCGAAAGGTCCAGAGATGTGCAAACCTCTTTACTGCCATTCTTAGTCACTCTCTCACACACACCTCTGTTTCAGAAAATATATGCTAGCACAAATTCTATTAATCAAGTAACATATGTCTCGATTTTGAGCCTTTAGCACAAATTCTATTAATCAAGTAACATATGTCTCGATTTTGAGCCTTTAGCACAAATTCTATTAATCAAGTAACATATGTCTCGATTTTGAGCCTTTAGCACAAATTCTATTAATCAAGTAACATATGTCTCGATTTTAAGCCTTTAGCACAAATTCTATCAATCAAGTAACATATGTCTCGATTTTGAGCCTTTAGCACAAATTCTATTAATCAAGTAACATATGTCTCGATTTTGAGCCTTTAGCACAAATTCTATTAATCAAGTAACATATGTCTCGATTTTGAGCCTTTAGCACAAATTCTATTAATCAAGTAAAATATGTCTCGATTTTGAGCCTTTAGCACAAATTCTATTAATCAAGTAACATATGTCTCGATTTTGAGCCTTTAGCACAAATTCTATTAATCAAGTAACATATGTCTCGATTTTGAGCCTTTAGCACAAATTCTATTAATCAAGTAAAATATGTCTCGATTTTGAGCCTTTAGCACAAATTCTATTAATCAAATAAAATATGTCTCGATTTTGAGCCTTTAGCACAAATTCTATTAATCCAGTAAAATATGTCTCGATTTTGAGCCTTTAGCACAAATTCTATTAATCAAGTAACATATGTCTCGATTTTGAGCCTTTAGCACAAATTCTATTAATCAAGTAAAATATGTCTCGATTTTGAGCCTTTAGCACAAATTCTATTAATCAAGTAAAATATGTCTCGATTTTGAGCCTTCATCCCTCATTTATCTTCAGTTTATCCAGATATCTTGAGCTAAGAGTTAACAGAGCATACCTTTCAACTGCCCAGATTTTTGCAGAATGTTCAGATTTTTGGCTCGTATGTTTGGTGCCATCCCCAAAAAATGTGTAGTTTTCTGGCAAATGGCTGGGGATTGAAGTCATTAAATAATTACAGCATTTGAGTGTCAGACTTCTTATCATTCAAATAATACTTTTGTATAAATGTAAATATGTTACAAGTGATAATTCAATAAAGGAGATGCAGAAAACAATCATTCAGATGATAAACATGCCAATAGAAACCCTGCTGTTCTAGCAACTTTCGAAGTTTATAAGAGCAATATTTAAAAATCTGTCCTTATTTTTGGTCATTTGCGGCTCTGTCCAGATTTCTTGTGTGGAGAAGTTGAGAGGTATAGTTGAGAGGTATGCAAACCTCTTAAATGATGATGCTGCTGCTGCTGCCGCCAGGGATCACTTTCACACTCTCTCTCTCACACACACACACACCACAAAACACACAAAAACACACGCACACACACACACACACACACACACACACACACACACACACACACACACATAAAACAACACACTCCCACCAGATCACACTGATAAACTCATCCATGCACACACACACACACACACACACACACGCACACACACAAAATAACACAATCCCACCAGATCGCACTGATAAACTCATCCATGCACACACACACACACACACACACACACACACACACACACACACACACAAATACAAAAACAACACACTCCCACCAGATCACACTGATAAACTCATCCATGCACACACACACATACGCACACACGCACACACGCACACACGCACACACACGCACACACACACACAGGATGAAATATTAGTTTAATTAGCAGCTATTAGTCATGGCTGCAATTCATGACACATTACCATGAGATCATTGTGTACAATAAAGAAAAAAAAAACTTCTATGAGCTTAGATCTTTTTTCCAAGCAGGTTAGAATTGAGACAAGCTGTGCATAAAAAAAATCTGATAATTAGAAAATGGACTCAGAAAATGAATGATCCTGTATAAAGCCATGCAGTTGATAATCCTGTTTGAGTAGAATATGCCACGATAATATGGAATTCAAATATGCTATGTGGCAGGACTGGTCATGCCTGCTTTACTCTCTTTGTTTTCCTTATGAATTACAAAATATAATTTCGACATTTTAAATGGTGGTCTTCATTGTTATCTAGACTGCACTGCGGACAAGCTTTTCACAATTTTGGAAACAGGAACAATGAATGTGCACTTATATTTTGCCAGCCATGGTAATTATTTATCTGCAGTTTAAATAATTTTAGCTGCAACAGACACTGGTAGAAAAATTCCACGTGCACTACTGAATTGGTTCTTAGGAGCTCAGTGACTGGGCACAAGTCACTTGTACTGTGGTACTACATAAAACCTGCTATGGAGGGAGATGTTTGCTATTATCTCTTTCAAGTGTGCCTCACACTGACACATTCAAACATGAAAAAAAGTGCAAAGAACTGAGAAAAGATATTGCAAAAACAATAGCTTTGCAAGCTGTTAGCAGGAAGCAGAATTGCCAAGATATTCAGGATGAATCAGAGAAGTACCTCAGTTTTAAAAGAAAATAAACTACAGTGACAGCAGCTGTGCTGACTCAAGGAAACTGTCACCTCTGTGGCTTTCCGCAAGCAGGATGCTGCACTTACTTGTCAGGGGCAATTTATAACTGTTCATAGACTTTTTTATATTGTAACTTTTATTTATGCCTCATTTATAATGTGCACAATGAGATACAGACAAAAGACATGCACTTTAGTCATCATTGTATAAATAAACCTGAAGCATTTGTTTTTACCATTACCTTCAAGACAATGTTGCTGTTGCTAAACAGTTCTGCTTCATGATTATTTGAGTTTTGCAAAACATAAGCAAAATCTACAAAAGTTAAAACCATCACTTATAAAGAAAATAATAATGTGCCTCATAACTGTGACAAATCATAGAAGTCGGGTAAATATAAACAGTAATCCAAATGTAAATGCACAATGAAATATTACTATACCTTTGTTTCAATGTTGGTGTTACATTTTCTCCCAGCTGCTTTTTGTGTTCCATCTTCATCAATGACAAATATGTGTTGTTTCTTAATGTTGGGAGGATATGAAACCAGAATCTTGGAAGGTCTTGGTATGTAGCAAATTCATTCATATAGCAAAGATCAGACCAGATATTTACAAGAGCTCTGTGATTATTCATATGTGTAATATTAGGAGTCTTTGGGACTGTCATTGCTCACTCTTTCATAAAAATGCCATGAACATTTCAGGAGATCCATTATGGGGTAAGGGAGACAATGTAATGCAACTGTTTCCTTACATACTCATAGATAAGACACCTGGGCAGTCAGGTGTTTGCTTTAAAACGCATATTATAAAATCCTTTGGTGCAGTACCAATACAAGCATGTATAGTGAGAATTTTTTATTATTCTTTAGGTGTATTATCCACACCTGAGACCAAATTCTTTCTGACACCATTTTCACTAAAAAACAAAAAATGCCAGCAAAATGCTTGGTGCTGGCATTTTTTGTTTTTTGGATCAACCTACTTGCTTGCCGTGCACCAAGCCTAACTTGCTAGCTACATCCTTACAAACCATTTTCACTAAGCCCGGGTATATCTGAAGCACTTCCATTCTATGCAAAACTTAATGAGGAACATGTAAGAAGAGAGTAGGGTTTATTTAAACATGGGTTACTAGCACTGTGCCTTGTCTTCTTGTAATGTATATATATTTAAGAACTAATTTTAGGAGGTCTCAATTTAATTATAATTTGCTGGATGATTGGATAGTCTCCTTGGTGCAAACTGAACTGTGCATGTACTGCTGGTGTCTGGATGAAAGAATCTTGCCTTTTAGTTACCATTGTGGTATTCCCATTTCTGTGACAGGTACAAACTGAGGAAATCACATCATGTTATTTATTTACTTTTCTGATATTTGTTAATTAGTTAAGCAAACTGTTCTAAGGATCCATTTCTGCAACGACCCAGGTCAAACAGGGCAGTAAAAGGTACATACAAAACACATACAGCAGATGCAGATAAATTACAAAAAATGGAAGCAAAAAAGGTTTCACGTAGTCATACATACAGTATAATGCAAGCTGATTAAATATACAAGTGGTATGAAGTATAATTAGGAAGTTAAAACAGCCCATTAGATCTTATGCATGTCTAAAGAAGGACTGAGACAAACGCCAAATGCAGAAAAAGGAAGCACTTGTTAATAAAAGGATGGAGTACCTCAGTTAGTTTAAGTTATTATGAGATGTGAGAGTCCTTTGTGTGCTATTTGTTTAGTGTATGGTCTTATGAACAGAATGTGTAGGAACAGAGTGTTATGCTGTAATGTGCAGTACAATGTACAGAGTGAAGTAATTATAACGTCTAAGGATAGTGCAAAGAACAAGTGGAGACTGGCTGTACACAAATATAAAACAAAAAGGGATTACTATAAAATTAAGGCTTTACCCTGACATCTTTCCCCTGGAATGATATGTTTAGAGACTGGCGCTAGAGATGGAGAGATATTAACAAGGTTAAGAAAAGGAATATCATTATCAGAGTATGTTGTTAGAGTAAGCGAAGCATAAAAGTGCTCCAGCCAGTATCTCTGAAACACTTACATTTGTTTTCCTGTATCACGTGAAAATGGAGAGACTTCTCAAAAGAAGTAATGTTTTCAACTTGTTTAATAGGTTCTATAGAGAATTCCAACAAGCTGGAGCAAATTTAGGGAAGGACCTTGTTGGACCTGTTACAACACTAGTGAATGTCATATAGCATGGCATTGTAGTTTCAACCATTATGATAGTCATGTGACAGTTTTTAAGCTGGACTGCCACACAATTCCACTGCATCAGTGGACTCACTGTTTTTAACACAATATTGCCTGTTTTCTTTAGAAGTTATTAGCAACATTAATGTATGTCCTACTGGCATATAAACAATGGGGTTTCCATCTTTCTTTTGCCATTGCACAAAGCAATCAGTGATCTTGTGTGTCACAGGTTCATAGGTGAATATTAGGCTAACTGCCCTGTAGGGCCATTTTAACCCAAGTCAATAACCAGAGGTCAGAATTTAATATTGTACTTTGTGTCTGTCAGGTGAAGACTTTAACCATTATGTCAAACCCACCACTTAATATCCCAAAAATATCTGTATTCATCTGCATGGTCACTAGATGCATTCTGGCCTATCTCTGCAAGCTGTTTTTTTTTTTTTTTTTTTTTTTATCTTTGAGTAACTGATACTAAACTACATGAGTGCCAGAGTCATAGGGCAAGGGAGGAGGGGAGAGCCCCCTTCACTTTCAAGTGAGTAGTGATTGCACGGAATCCTTCATACTGGGATTTCAGAGGAAACCATAAGCATAAGTAGCTGGAAAAAGATGATTTGAGTAATAAATCATCTTTTCCCAGCTGCCCAAGCTTAAAGTTACAATGGAAATGCCTATGCAAGTTTTTCTTAGGCATACAGACCAACTTCTTTAGCCAAGAATTGTGGATAAAGCCAAAAATAATAGGGGAATGAAGGCTCAAAACCAGAGACAAATATTTTTAACTATTACTTATTCATTTAAAATTTTAACAGAATAGGTTTTACATGCAGTAAGGACAACAATTTACAAAAGTACAATAAGACATTACATTCATGTATGTACTTTGTACAGTTGAGAGTTATGTTCTGCAAATAAAGTTGAATTTCCATGAATTAGTTCAGACCTGCATGTTTATTCCCTTTCACCTACTGAGTACCAGGACAGGCTTTCACTCTCCTGTCTAATAGCCTGTTTTAGGCAAAATTTTCCACAGAGGTATATTTCACTGGAGCTAGATTAACTTACAACGTAATAATCATTTTTGCAGTATTCAATTATTCATTCATTCAGTCATTCTCTTATACCCACTTTATGCTATTCAGGATAATTTTGGGTATGGGCACTGATTTCCTGACAAGCTATGGAGTAAGCCATAAAAACAATGGTTAAGATTCGTTGATATTCCACATCCAACAAAACTTATGTCCATTCATGCCTTGCCAGTACCCACACTCAGGCAGTACCACCTTTCTCAGGAGGGCCATACCAGTAACACTCAGAGTAAATGTGTTAATACCTGTTTACATTTAAAGTAAGATAGTGAATCTCACTGCTTAGCATATAGTTTACGTTTATTCCTAAGGTATGGGAGGTATTTTATTAATCTGTTGGTGAATATTTAGGTCCCTGGTTGTAACACTGGTGGAGATATTAGACATGCAGAGAAACAGGAGGTGCAAGACAACTGGGTCTCTAATGGTGCAGTAGGCAAGACTGGTCTCCTCTCAAAAGTCTGGAAGGCATTGAATAAAGGAAGAGAGCTTCCAGCCTGTCTTGTTAGCTCAGAGACTACAGGCCTGTGATTATATTGGTTAGGAGCCATTGGAGTATTTCTAATTGCTCAATATGTTTAGTGAGATGCATACCAAAGATGGGTGTTGTACCTGATAATTGCAATAAAAATAAAAACATATACAACCACCATGGTTGATAAATATGTTTTAATAATGTCGAACAATAAAACTATTAAGATATACCAAAAAAATAAAAAGAAACACGTAAATGCTTTCATAGATACAATGTCTGCTTCATTAGACCATACAGAAAGAAACTCACTTCTAATTTTGAAATAGTTGGCTAACCAGTCACATTGGACTAGTGATGTACTTAACCATCAACAAAAACGAATGTATATCAACTTACCACTAATTATATCTGCATATTAACATACAAATCTATAATGCACAGTATGACATAATAAAAACATATAAGAAAGTATATAAGTTTTATAAGTTTTAAACTTACTCAAGGCATGCTACATTACTCCAACAGCAAGCCATAAAACACAAGACCTACATATCAACATGGGAGTGGCTGTGCATTCAAAATGTTTTTTAAAGAGATATTAGCATTAATGCCAGGTGGCTTATCTGCATTTAGATCTAAAATCCAGTTAAGCTCTCTGACTTCACTCTTATTCTTAATATCACCGCCATGAACATTTCAAATATCAATTCTAATACAAAAAAGTGGAATTTATGGTCAGTGCCACAGTAATGTGCATGTGGTGGTAATGCGTTACTGAGTTTCTCTCTCTTAATGTCATTTAAATGTTCAAGGACTCTATCCTTTAAACAATGATTGGTTCCCCAACACAAAAAACATAACAGGTCTCACAAAAAGCATAATAGATAACATTTCTAGTAAAACAGTCAGCATAGAAGGAAATCTCTATTTTTTGATTCAGAACAGGATATTCAAAATAATAATTAGTATATAGATGTTTACAGCCCTTACATCTCCTACAAGGAAAAGTGCCTTTCCATTCTGACAACACAACCTTATTGCTGAGACCACTCTTCCTGTAACATAACTGCCTGCACAATGACAAATTATACGAAAAGAGAAACTAGGTACTTCACTGCCCTTGTCTCTTAAATCAGCGCTGGTACATAAGATACCCCAATTATGCTTAATAACATCATATATTAAATTCACATCACTAGAAAAAGTTAATAGAAACCTAGTCTTATTGGTATGTATATATCCAATGTCAACAGCTCTCTCAATGGACAAATCTTCAGAAAAATACAGTCAAGCTGAGCCTGTCCTTCAGTTCTATCAGTAGCTATACATTCATTAATATCACCAGCATTGTGACCCTTACATAACAATTCTGATCTTAAATTAACAAGACCTCCATCAAGTGTAGTATCTTCATTGTATAGTCTCATAACCCTCAGAACCTGTCATTGTAACACATTCCTATATATGTGCTGAGGATGCATATACAATGGCGATACTGCACTTGATGGGGCTCTTGTTAATTTGAGATCAGAATTTTGATTTTTTTGTAGGACTACAAGATAAAGGGGTCCAAATGGAGAGATAGAGGTCTAAATGGAGAGATGAAAAATCAGCAAGTAAAGGAGAGTAGCAGTCCTGAAATTTAATTCATCCTCAAGTCTTGGTGAGTACCTTCTCGAGGTGGACCCTTTTTTCACAAAATCTCACCAAGGTGACACTGATATAGAGATTGCATTTATATACCATATATCATGGATAGAAGTAGGTCAAAAACTAAAAAAGATAGCTGGGTGTACAAGACCCAGGATAAAAAATTGCCCGATCCTGGTAGGCGCACTGGTGCCAGGACTGGAAAAGATGACAGTGTAAAATCCTCAAAATATGGAAACCTCCCTATAATGGGGCCAGGCCAGGCCCAGGGGGAGGATCCCCCCCCCCCCATTGTAGAAGGAAGTAGCAGTCCACAAAAATCATAAAAACTGATAGGCCAAAGAAGAGCCATAAAGATGATAAAGTGGACTATTGAGGATAAGAAAGAAATTATGTATTGTTACTATTATGCAACAAGCCCAGAATTTCCAAACACAAGATATACAAAATGATTAAGAGAGAAATTAGAGGAAAGAAAAATACTTTCATAAGAAAAACTGTCAGAAGCTTCAAATGAAAATTTGTGTTCACTAATATAACAGATTTGTGAGAAACAGTATATAGATCAAGAAATCTTGATCTGTTTGGAAAAAGAAGCATCTGAGGAAGTGCGAAAATATAAACAACAAAACCAAGAGATATTTGAAAAGTATAAAAAGAAATATGGACATGGGAAAGAAAGAGAGATTTGATATGGTGCAATATTTATGCAAAGGAGAAAGCCAAATTAATCAATGTAAAGAAGGCAGCCCCAAAGATATTCAAAGAGAAATACAGGCAAAGGCATCCGGATATGAAAAAATTCACAATAAAAAAAATAATATCACAAAGATGGAATGTAGTAAAGATAAAGTTAAAAAAATAAAAGTTAAAGTTGTGGAGTGTCTGCGAAGTGAAGGATTTGAGGTAGAAGGTCGAACACAGGTTACATCACAGCAGGATGGGGTGAGTCCCGAAAGCAGGGAGAAATAGGTAGATCAGGAAACATCTGAAGAAGACATATGGACATGGGAAAGAAAAAGAGATTTAATATGGTGTAATATTTATGCAAAGGAAAAAGCAAAACTAACCAATACAAAAAGAGCACCACCAAAGATATTTGAAGAGAAATACAGACAGAGAAATCTGGACTTGGAAAACATTACAATACAAAAAATAAGAAGACAAAAGGAAAAGGAGATTAGTAATGGAGAAGTTAAAGAAATAGAAACTGAGGTCATGGAGTACCTGCAAAGTGAAGGATTTAGTGTAGAAAATCTAATTCAGAAAGCACCAGAACAGGATAGAGTAATGGATATCCAAATTAAGGGGAAACCAGTGGAACAGGAAATAATTGGTCAGGTGCCATATGAAGATAATTTGGAGCCGTCCGCAGGAAACCAGTATAAACATTCACTTTAAGCTAGACAGCAAGGGAAGGAACAGAAAATTGTGGAAACTCTGATGAAGTCAATGTTAAGGAGTGATAGGCCAGTGAGTTCCCATATGATAGTGCAACAGATAACACAGGATGAAATTGATGAGACGGTGTCACAGGAAGATGCTATAGAATTTTCTATAGAATGCCCACAGGAACTGGAAAACAAGGGATGTGCCCTCAGTTTGGAAGAAAATGAGCTAGGAGAAGAATTGCTTAATTTAATAGACATGGACAGATATATCAAGATCAATGAAAGAAAAAGACTGCAGAAGGTTAATAAAACCCAAAAAGTCAGAGGTCTGATAAAACAAATGAGCACAGTAATTAGGACTGTTCATAGAGATCTATCTGATATAACAGAAGTAAACAGGATATGTTACTGTGCAGCTAAATTAGTAACTGATAAAGTTCTACCACAAGAACACAGGGTAGTGAGGGAAAGGAAGGGGAGAAATTGAATACCATCATGGAAATATCGAATAGAGAAAGTTATAAAGCAATTAAGACAAGAAGTATCACTGTTAGAAGATTGTATCAGAGGGAATAGATCAACAAAGATACTAAGAAAGATAGATGAGATAAAAGCAATTCAAAATATTAGAACTGACCAGGATCTACCATGCACTATCGCAAATAACAAACTATGAAGATAAATATAAAGGAAAAGTGCAAAATAAGCAATTTACTGATGACCCAAAAAGGTTTTATAGAGAACTGGGAAATAAGGAAAAAGGAATTGAAAGACCACCAAAAAAAGAAGAAGTAGATACATTTTGGAGAAGTATCTATGAAAATCCTGTAGAACATAATAAAGATGATAAATGGATAGAAGAAGTAAAAGAAAGAATAAGAAGTTTAAAGGTGCAGGATATGAAATGGGATGAAGTAACAGCTAGAGAGACTGAAACAAAGTTAAGAAAAGCTGCTAATTGGAAAACCCCAGGCCAAGATGCAGTACCTAACTTCTGGTTAAAAGTATTAACATCTTTGCACGTTGATTTAGCCGTGAGTAAGAACTATTTATATGCACACCCAGAACAGACACCAACCTGGGTAATTACAGGAAAAACAATGCTCCTACTTAAGAGTGAACCTGCAAGCTACCCTAAAAATTATATACCAATAACTTGCCTTCCAACGACATATAAACTATACAAGGGGATTGATGCCAACAGAGTTTATAGTCACTTAAAAGAAAACTCAATTATGGCAGTAGAACAAAATGGCAATAAAAAAAGTCATAAGGTGCAAAGGATCATTTGTTGTTAAATAAAATCATAGCGGAGAACTGTAAAAAAGGGAAGAATCTAAGTATGGCATGGATTGACTACAAAAAAGCATGTGATAGTATCCCTCATTCATGGATAAAAGAGTGCTTAAAAATGTATAAGATATACCTTATTCTGATCGACTACATTACAGTGACCATGAAACAGTGGCAGACCACTTTGCAATTAAGCCATGATAATGGACAAATTGTTATCCCAGAGATAAAAATTCAAAGGGGAATATTCCAGGGTGATTCTCTGTCACCGTTACTATTCTGCCTTGCCCTTAATCCATTTGGCTGTTTACTCAACAGCTTAGGCCATGGCTATAATCTGGCTCCTAGAAAACAACAAAGTGCAAAGACTTCTCACCTTCTGTTTGTCGATTATTTAAAACTGCATAGCTCATCAGATGAGGATCTGAAAGCACATCTACAAGTTGTCAAAACTTTTTCAGATGATATAAGAATGTCATTTGGTCTTGATAAATGTGAAAAAACAACCTTTAAAGCAGGAAAACTGCAAAGCAAGGAAACCATCAGTTTGGGACAAGAATGTGGTATAAAAGAACTTGAGCAAGAAGAAGTGTATAAATATTTGGGAAATGATGAATGATCAACAATTGAACACGAACAAATGCGAATAAAACTTAGTAAGGAATACTTCAGAAGACTTGAATTAACCCTGAAAACAGCACTGACATCTAGGAACAAAATCCAAGCTATAAACCAATTTGCTCTTCCTGTCCTAACTTACAGTTTTGGAATGATTGACTGGCCCCAAAACATGTTGGACAGATTAGATAGGAAAACAAGAAGGATGCTTTATGGTCACAAAATGATTTATAAAAATCAGTGCATACCAAGATTATATATTCCCTGTTCTGAAGGAGGGATGGGCCTCTTTGAAATTGATTATATGTATAGATCAGCAATCGTGGGACTCCACACATATCTGCTGACCGCATAAGACCCAAACGTAGTGAAAGTTTTGAAACATGAGGAGAATAAATCTAAGATGACTTCTCTGCTTAATCTAGCAAAACCTTATCAGCATCAAGCATGAATGGAAATCAAACCAGAAGTAGTTAAAATCAGGCAGCAACAGAATGTGTCAAAAAACAAAAGAAAGAATATAAGGTGAAGGATCAGATGAGAAGGCAATAAATGTGGAAAAAGTATAAATATAGTTGCTAGTATAGAAAACTTCTGGAAGAACCTCATGTTGATTAGGAACAAGCACAGGAATGGTTAAGGAGAGGCAAATTCAAACCAAGAGATGAAAGGTTAATATTGGCAGCCCAAGATAGTGGGCTGCGTACACGTTGGTTTATAAAGTCCATTGAACACCTGGTAGAAAGAGACAAATGTAGGTTTTGTAAAACTGAATTGGAAACAGTTACACACCTTGTTGCTGGTTGAGACATACTAATGGCAGAAGGACTGTATACTGAAAGGCATAATAATGTGGCAAGACTGTTGCACTGAGGATTGTGCAAACATTATGGTATTGAAGTGCCCGAAAAACACTGGAACCATGATCCATAAAGCATCATAGAAAATGAAGAAGTCTACATCACATGGGTCATCCATTACCAACAGTTTGAAAGACAGATGCTAGAAAATCAGATATAGTGGTCCAAGAAAAGAAGACAAGAGTAGCATTGATCATTGAAATCACCACATCCAGTGACTACAGTGTCTTGCATACAGAGAGACACAAAGTCATAAAATATCATTTCTGCAAGCAGAAATGAGAGCAATGTGGAAGAAAGATACCCAGACAGTTCCAATAGTAGTAGGAGCAATGGCTCTTATAAAAAGGAATTTACAATCATATTTAGATATGTTACCAATACATGTAACTCCATATGAACTGCAGAAGGAGTCATTACTGGGCACACTGCAGGTGCTGCGAAGAGCACTACTGGCTGACATCAAAGAATGAAACAATACTAATTTCATGAACTTTAATCATACTTTGACTTAGGAATGGGGTCCATTCCCATCATGGTATTAGAAACCCAAAAGACTTGGAAAAATGAAAAAAACAACCAGGTATATGATATGCAGTAGCAGATAAAGATACAATGAAAAAGAATGTTGTATACCAGAAATCTGACAAAACCAAGCATATTGCATGTTTGTTTTTCTTATCCAGGTGCGATAGTGTTATAATTTTTTTTTTATGGCGAGTAATAAACTTTGTTGGTAAGCTGCATGATGTACTTAAATGAGGTAGTCCTGGCAGCACTGAATATTTTGACTCTGGTATTTGGTGAAATGAAACCCTTGGAAAAGGATTTCATGGGCTTCCTGTTGTCCCCTTTTCCCCAGTGTGCCCCCTACCCCCCCCCCCCATCTTGGCCTTGCTACACGATTTAGATTTTTTTGTTTCTTGTTTTCTTACACTTTTTTGCACACCTCCAATTTTTCCTGCATTGTTTCAATATATCACCACTGTCCACTATTACACCATAATAAATGAAGAGGAAGTAATCAGATTAAGCCAGAGGCCTCACCCCCAGGAGCCATTGAGTTCTAGATACTCTGAGTTAATGTTAGGGATTTTTCTCAAACCTTCTGAGACAAAGGTGACCTGAACAAAAATAGTGCTAAAGAAAAAACTTCATTCTTACTTTTTATTTACTTCCTGGATCCTTTCACTCTTCGTTAAATGGCCACGACTGCAGTTTAACAACTGTGGAGGAATTAAGCTGATAGTCTGGATGATGACTGGGCCTCAGAAACCACAAGATTCTAGATGATGTGAGGTACACTTTAAAGATTATTCCCCAGACTTTTGTAACAATTATGACCTGGACAAAAGCATGACTAACTAAAAACATGCAAACTTATTTTTTTCTTTCAAGAAACAAAGAAAGTGCCCAATCTTAATGATCAAACTTGACAAAAAAGTAGTTCCGAATAAACTGAAAAGATAAATGCTTGCAAAAATACACAAGCCATATCTTAGAACAATTTCTATCTCCCTGGTTAAAGAAAAAGAGTCCCCTTCTGTGTATCCCTCTGATGTTAGATTGGGATGAAAGTGAAAGGATAAATGGCCTCAGCTGTATATTTCAACTTACTGGTGTCACATCAAATAGCTTGCCTTTTCATCTCCACCCATAAAAGACAGCTACTATTGTATATCCATCTGACAACCAAAGCATACTAACATATTTTGACAAGTTGATCACAGATGTATATTCACAATATGCCAACTTACCACTACCTCCCAAAGTTATCCACCTGCATACACTTCTGATATGTGATTGCTCCTAGACAGAACATTGCCCCTACACAAGTTATAGAGATGTGTGCATACCTGTGAGCTATTATGTGAAAGTTTAAAGAAATAATAGCCACACTGTGACAATCCCACCAAACCACAGTGACCTTCTGTGCATACCTCTCATGTTTAATTGTGAGGAAAATTAAAAAAATAATGACTACACTTCCTCAGTCCCAAACAAGTTATAATGACCTTCTGTATTTACCTCTGAGGTTTGATTGCAGGAGGAATTTAAGAAATAATAATCTCACTGTTCCCAGCCCCCACTGCCCAAAAACATAAGCTGTAGCAACTTTCTGCACACATGTCTGAGCAGGGCAAGTTGTAGAACAGGTGAGTCCAGGGCAAAAGACCTCAATAACCCTGTGTCAAACAACATTTCTATAACTTGAGTTGTGGACGCTGCCACTATCTAAATGTTCTGTGGTACATTTTATGTCTTATCTTTGAAAGATAATGACTTGCAGTGTCTGAATCACTGTGATTATGCACTGAATTTGGGTGAAAAAGCGTGCTTGTTAAGCACCATTCTGACATCAGAAATGTTCTTAAAAGTTTATAAGTACCTCCTGCTATTGTTAAGGTCTAGTCCCACACCAGACCATTAACTGCAATCTGAAGTCACCACAAAAGAGGAGAGGGAAGCTGTTAAACACTTCATTTAGATTTTTTTCCTAAAGTTCGACTGAAGTGTTTAACAGTCTGAAGGATGTGTAACAGCATCTTACCAATCTTCCTTGGGGGCTGCTCTCTGTGTGGCAACAGTAAGTATTTTACAGCACTACTGCACTTTTTTTCCATACATTTTGAATATATGGCTATTGAATCACATACCAGGCAGGTGCAACATTAACTTAATTTGTATGTTTCTATGAAATTTCTATGTAGTCATTCCAAATGTAATTCATTTTTACACTATATTCATCTTGTTTTGTGTCACATATATGCTTCAGTTATGGTAGCAGACAGCTAACAAACTGCCCTTTTAGACTTTTGCCTTCAGCAGCTTCCAGCACCCCCTGATAAGCAGTACACACTTTCTCTGTCAATAGCTTGCTGCCATAGCAATGTTTCCTAGAATCATCTGCTGTGAGGTGATTTAGTGTTGTGTTGTATTGTCCATGCAATGTCTCAACCATAACTAACATATTAAGCACATCAAAATCTGATTAAAACGTTTTGACTGTTACCATCTATCAGTAGTCCGTGGTGGTGGTGCTGTGGTAGCGTTGTCGCCTTACAGTAAGATGCTGTCTGGTTCGATTCTCAGCTAGAGCGTCTTCTGCGTGGAGACATGCGTGAATGGGCGTACCTTCGTTGAAGGTTGTGAGTCAGGCCTGGCAAGCCGGTACGTAAAAATCAACTGCCAATCATTAGCGGACCGGAGTTCCGCTGTGGCGATCTCTAACTGGGAAAAGCCGAAAGACACAACAACAACCATCTATCAGTAGAACTTTAGCCATGGCCTGAGTCCGAGAAAATTAAAACAGACACGAATAACTGCAAATTCCTGAGATGTGTAAAACATTGTTGTGTACCATGGCAAGCAACATTATATTGTTGCATCGTATCACTCAGACTTCATGAATCAAGCAGCACCATGTGTTCCAACTTCATAAGGTTAACCCATATCATAGTTTATGATAATACTTACCAGACAGAATTATGAAACAATGAATGCAGTCAGATTATTTTATCTTATTTGTGTATTTATTTATTTATTAGATCAGGTTAGTCCAATTATGTTTATGGCCTATTTTCAGGAGAGAATTAAGGTGTCATTTATACTGGCTGGGGAAAATTTGGGCAAGATACTATGGAAAATCCTCTATTCATTTCCAGTTTTGCCTCAGAATGAATGGCTTATTTACTATAATAGTGCATGGTAAAGTTTATTTGGCAAATATTGATATTATGAGCAAAATGAAGACTGAGAGATATTTATAACAGGTTTGCCTAAAGAATTAAGAGTTGGAAGATTTCTGATGTCAGATGGAATAATTATGATCTTAATGGGCCATTTGAAGGCACAGCCCAGGTGAATAGGATCACATAAGAAATAAACTAAACATATTTATAGATTTAAGGATATGCTAAAGCATATACATATTTACAAATGCAATAATATGCTACAGCATTTAGTTTAAGAAGCAGTTTTTAATGTCAAAACATGAATGGAAAAATGGAATTATGCTTAGCTGAGTTTTTTGGATAACATGTAGCTATAATGACTGAGATGGCTTATGTAACAAGACATGACAGCATAAAGTTATATAGAGAGGTGTAACGACATTATAAGAGGCAAGTGAGAATTCCAGGCATATAGACCTAAATTAAGAATGCAGTAAATGGGGACCTGAAAAGGGTTTTATCTTGTAAAAAATAGATATATTGCAGCACAAAGGAGATCTGGATCTTCAAAGCTATATATTGGATACAAGCCCATGGCAAGGAAATTAACAGACATTCTTTTATGTGTGAGTACTTGCTTGGTGTGCTGTATGTCAAAACACACCTTATACAAAAACACATTTCACACATTTAGAGGTACAGTGTTTGTTTGAGTGTGTGTGTGTGTGTGTGTGTGTGTGTGTGTGTGTGTGTGTGTGTGTGTGTGTGTGTGTGTGTGTGTGTGTGTGTGTGCGTGTGCGTGTGTGTGTGTGTCTGTGTGTACATGTGTCTGCTGGGATATACATGTGCACATTTTTGTGCCTCCCTGAATTTTCAGACCTAATAAAACCACACATTGTGATATGCTGTACGTAGTTGTATGTACTTCACACATACTTTGTAAAGACAGCCTTCCATAAGCAGGCTCCAGCCATGTGATTTGTAAACAGTGCTCAGGCCTTTCAGAGAACACTGTCTCTGACATTGCGGATGGACATATTATCATCCATCCAAATATGCAATTTATTTGTAAAGTACTCCATACACTCACTGGGCCTTAACGAATATGGTGGTTTATTCCACAGTTTGGGTATGTATTGGATAACATATAAATCTCTCTTTTTTTGAACAGTTAACTTTGATAAACATATTATCTGTTAAATCTCTTAAGTTTGTACCGGTAGAACTTACATGAATCCGCAGCATCATTTGGTATATTCTAGAACTATAAACACCACATTCTATATATATATTGTTTCTTATCAGCCTACACTGGGTACTGTTTAATCCCCTGACTCAAACTGCTGTAGTACGAAATGGTTGAACATGAAGAAATCAGCTTAGTGAACCTTTCACTGTGCAGATTCAAGTAACTTATCTGTCTCATGTTATAGCTGCAGAAGACCAAATTCTATTCTAGTAATGGTGTTATGTAAATCAGAAATAAATGTTACATGTTTCGGTGATCTCTAATTGTCATGGTTGTAAATAATATACTCACCTGCCTTGTAGTTCTTCTTCTAATGTTCCTCACATGCTCATTAAAAGGCATGTTCTGTTAAAAAATGATTCCTAAGTCTTTATATGCTTGACTTGTTGAGGCATTTGTACAGATAACGGAACTGTATACCTGACCACACAGTATACAAAAAGCACAGATTTACATTTCCTTACACTAAATTTTACCAAATCTTAGTTGATGAGTTACTTTTCATAGGTTCATAGGTTGGTACTAGGCTATCGGCCCTAGGGCCTATACAAGCCTAGCCATAACAATTCCCTGGCTATTTCTTCCCACAGTATTTACTTCCCTGGACCCCTGTCTAGCAGGACAACTGACGTGATCCCTGGGGTGAATTTCCTATCTCCTATCCAATCATCAAGTTTCCTTTTGAAGAGGGCCAAAGAGGCGCTCTGCTTGACATGTATGGGCAGTCTATTACAGAATCTGGGGAGTCTCTGGGTCAGGAACCTTTCCCTCCAGCATGTCTTGTTCATTGTGATGACAAGGTTTAGATCCCTGGAGCGTGTGTCTCTGAGGGATTTGTATTTCTTTAAGTGTAGCATGTCTAACAGCTCTGGGTTTGACATGGCCTTGTACATTAAGCAGAGATTGCCTCTGTTTAGACAATATGCGACAGAGTATATGTGGAGTTTTTTTAGATGGTCAGCACAGGGCATCTGCTTTAGGCCTGTGATTCTTTTAGTGAGGTACTTCTGTGGCCTTTCCAGTTGATGCAAATGTCCTGAGAGGTACATACCAAACGGGGCATTGTATTCTATAATGGGTCTAATGAGGGATGAGTACAGTGGGACAATGACCTCCTTTTTTCTGGATGAAAAGCCCTTAGTGATGAGGTGTGCCACATAGAGGGATTTCTTGACTGTTGTGGCGATGTGGTTATCAAAGGTGAGACCTCTGTCCACCTGTGTCCCTAAGTCTCTTATCACACTTTAGGTGTTTAGTGTACTGCCACCTATGTGGTAATTCATGGGTACATGTTTTTTCCCAAAGGGGATAACTATACATTTCTTGGCATTGAGCTTGAGCCCATGGCTCTGGCACCAAGCATCTGTTTCTGTAAGGCCCTTTTGTAGAATGTCCACATCATTTGGGGATTCAATATTGGCTCCCAATTTGCAGTCATTTGCAAACTTTGTTAGCCAGAGTCCCTTAGTGTTGGCCTGTACTTCAGGGAAGTAGATGCCAAACAAGAGCGGTCCCAGGACTGAACCCTGAGGTACTCCACTTGTCACTTGTCTGGAGCTGGATTTGGAGTCGGCTACTTTTACAATGTGGGTTTTGTCAGTCAGCCAGTTGACAACCCATCAAGTGACATAGGTATTAATGTCCAGCTTAGTAAGTTTATCTATGATTCCAGAGTGGGGGATGGTGTTGAATGCCTTGGCGAGGTCCAGATAGGCTGTGTGGGCCACCTTACCCTTGTCCACAGCTGTGGAGACTGATTCGAAGAAGTCAGTCAGGTTCAGGAGACAAGATTGGCCCTTCACGAACCAAAACTGCATGGAGTCCAGTGTTTGAAGGTTGCCAATGTCTTTGTTTATAAGTTCCATGATAATATGTTCCATGGCTTTGCAGATCAGGCTCATCAGACTAATGGGGCAGTAGTTCCCAGGATCCAAGATGGATCCCCCCTTGTGGAGTGGGATAACTGTAGCTGTGCGCCACTCAGTGGGCATGAAGCCTGAGGTGAGGATATGATTAAACATGACACTTAGGTGAGGTACCAGTTCATTTTGTAGTTCATGTAGTACACAGCCTGGGATGTCATCTGGTCCCATGGATGCTGTATTCTTAGCTTTGGAGAGTGCGTTTTTACCTGGGTGGTCGTTATTACCAGAATTTGGCAATCTTTCGGTATTGAGATGGGCCCTTTAGGGGGTGAGAGGGGGTGAAGTTTGCACTGAATTGATCTGCCAGGATATTGGCAATATCCTTGGGATCAGTATATTTAATGTCATTCTGTTGTAGCTCAGAGCAGATCTGAGCATTGCCATTTAGAGTCTTAACATAACTATAGAATACCTTGTGGATGTCTTTGGAATTTTTGGCAATTTTATTTTCATAACTAGCTTTGGAGGATTTTATGAAGGATGTCAGCTTCTTACTGAGGCTGGTAAGGGAGTTTTTTGCATCCTGGGATTTTCCTCTTTTCTGCAACAGGAGAATTCAGCAGTCGAACTTTCAGTTTTTGTCTGCATGGGTGTCATGAAGTCTGTCATTTCTGACTTGAGTAGCATGAAGTTGGCTTTGGAGAAATTTTTTACGGAGGTTTCCTTACTTGGGAGTGGGGCTGGGATGTGGATGTCAAGGGTGATTAGCTGATGGTCAGACCTGACCAATGAGGGGGTGACCATAGGTGTGGAGCATCAATTTTCCATGTTGGTAATGACCAGGTCTAAGATATTGGAGCCCTTCGTGGGACTAAGGATGAGTTGATTCAGGGCATTGGAATTTATGAATTCCAAGAACCGTTGGGCAAAGGTGTTGGTACATGAGTAGTTTTCCCAGTTAATGGCAGAGTAGTTGAAATCACCTATTATTAGGGTGTTTGGTTGTATCTTAATATTTTCCAGTATGTTTAGAAAGGTGCAGTGAGAATCTTGGGGCATGTCAATGAAATACTCATTAAGTAGCTGCATACCATTTTTTGATATATATATATATATATATATATATATATATATATATATATATATATATATATATATATATATATATTTTTTTTTTTTTTTTTTGTCCCAGTTATGCAGTCATCTGCATATTTTTCAGTACAAGAGTGAGAATAATTTGGCAGCCGCGGTGGTGCAGCAGTTAGCATTGCTGCCTCACAGCAAGAGGTTCTCCGGTTCGATCCTCAGCTGGGGTGCCTTCTGTGCAGTGTCTGCATGTCCTCCCTGTGGGCATGTGAGTTTCCTTTGGGTGCTCTGCTTTCCTCCCAAAGACATATTGTAGGTGGATTGGACACTCTAAATTGGCCCCAGGAGTGCGTGCCTTCTGCGGAAGGTTGGGTGTTGGGCTGGCAACTCAACACTGTAAATCTCCACTGCCAATCATAAGCAGACAGGTGATCCACTGTGGCGACCCCTAACCAAGAAAAGCCAAAAGAAGAAGAAGTGAGAATACTGTAATAAACAGTACTTGACCAAGTGCTAATCCATGAGGGGCATCCAAGACTAGATAATGCATCAAGCACTGAAACTGTTTTGTGACCTATGAATTAAGCATTCATTAAAACATCTGGGGGGTAAACGGGGATAAAGAGAATGTCTTGTATTAGTTGACTGACAAAGAAAATGCAGTGAGTAGAACAATGGACACATTCTGGACTCCTCAGAATGATAACTTTCATACTTCTCCCCAGGTTTTGTTACCTGTAAAGGTGCCAGGAAAGTTTAGAGTCATGCCTTATCTTTCTGTTCCAGTAGGAACCTCCTTTAACAGCAGCATAACTGAAAAAACATATATCACTTAAATAAATATCACTTGATTATGTACTGACAGTGATTAAAATGTAAGGGTGCAGTTTGGGTTACACATGGATACAACATCAACTCCCATGTCTTTACCCATTGTTTTTGCAATGAAGCATGATGTCAATTGGATAATATAATGTCTATAGGTATGCAGTGCCCTATGCACAATTCGAAAATATTTGGTTTGTGAACAACCCTGGGGTATGTGTTATATATTAATCATGTCATTTCTTGTTCTTTGGGAAAGCCAGACAGCAGGTGTGCAAAATGTTATCATTTCAGGAACTGTGTGAGAAAATCACATATTCCATCAGCAATGATTAAATGTTAGGCACAGTTATTGTCTTGGACTTATTTGATATACACTTCCTATATCAAATAATAATGGGTTGTCTGGGCTAATAGATAATGTAGTAGACAGAAACAAGGTCAGTTTAAGAGAAGTGCAACCATTTCTAAGCATTCATCCTGTGTTTGTAGAGCCAGTCATACAAGCAGAGTATTCCTAAGAGGTGTCATGTGATGTGCTGGTGGGACAGCAAGGGGAAAAAGCAATAATGAGTCTGGATAGAGTTTGGATAGGCAGGGTTTTGAAGGAATTGTAGACAGAACTGACCGGACTGAATGTGAGTAAAGTACCAATAATTTTAATAAAATGAAACACCAAACATTTTATTAAAATTATTGGTACTTTACTCACATTGAGTCCGGTCAGTTCTGTCTACAATTTATTGATTTGGTGAAGCTTTGGCCATTTCCACTGGTTATTTTAGGGTTGTGAAGGAAGATTTAGACCTTTTTATAGCAGTGCTTTTGTATATTACTATGAAAATCCAACTTGTTAGGGATAGGGAGTCAGAATATTCAGCTGTAAACAAATGCTGCTGGAAATGTTGGAAAGATTATTTTAGAGGCAGGTACTTTTACTTACCTATTTACATCCTCATGGTTGAAAATAGTTTGCATAAGAACATTTTTTTTCTTGGAATAAGTATCTATTTTGATGGCTCTTATTCTAAAGACAAAATGGCTAAACTTCTTATGGGTGATTTTTTTAACAATCAGACAATGGTGACCATCCTGACCAGAGGCAGAGCAAATAAGACTAGGGTGAGCCTGCTGATTAGATAGCTAAACTTGCTGGCCTTATGGCACAACATCACCATGCAATATCCCTTTTAGAGATGAGCATCTTTCTGGTATTATAAATGTCATTACTGACTCTAATTTCCATTTCCTCAAGTTTGGTAACTTGGCACCAAGGCACAGCCTGAGGAAGAAGCATCTCCACCCTTGGCAAAGTAGACTGTTAGATGACAATACAACACTAAGCAGTCAATGGTACAGTTCTGGGCACCCAGATCATATAAGTATATGCAGTAGCAGTTAAACATTCCAACAGCTTGCTCAAAAAATGGGGTTGGTGAAGGAAAGTCAGACCATATAACAATTCCTGGGTTTGTGCCTGAAAAAAGGTGAGAGTTTCAGTTTTTTCCTCCTATAGTTAGAAAAAAATCACAATCATATTCTGAAAAAAAAAAGAATTTCATTACACTTCAGAATATGATTATTTAATGTAACAAAGCCATTTCTTAACAAAATGGGCTCACATACTCATTGTTTTTATATATGTCTCACGAATAATGGTGATGAAATCCTTAATCCTGAAAGACAAATTCAAATAGTAAATCTGGGATTGAACTTTAGAATTAAGACACACATTGGCCATGCTATACTTCATGGATTAGGATACTGCAATCAATAGATCATAGGATCATGGTAACTATAAGGCAAGTAAAGTTGAGGACTATATGTGCCTTGCCAAATGCTACCCTCAAGATATACATCGTCTTCTAGGAAGACAAAACATGCTAAGCTAGGGATGAACAAGTCATCAGGTCAGTCTTGATGGACCCTAGGATATCACCTCCACTTAGCGTGCAGGAACAATTTTTTTACAAGTGGTGAGGCAACCACTGGGCAATGAATCTATCCCTCCAACATGTTTATTTATTTGATACAGATTTCCACTCCACAACTACTATAGGTATCCAAACACTTTACTGATTTTTCCAAAAATACAAGTTGAGTGCTTTCTTCCCACAATCGGGTCTTCCTCAGGTCTACCACATTTTCACCACTGGGGAAATAACATTGATGGCAATGGATGTTTTTGCATATAAGTATTTTATTAATTTTTAGGTTTTAATGTTTAAATTTATTATGTGTATATAAAAATTTGTATAAGAATACTTTTTAACAAATATTATCATTTTATATAAATATAAACTTTTTATTGAAGTATTAGGATATGAGTTTATGGTAGTTGCCATCAATCTTATTTCCCCAGTGGAGAAAATGTGGTTTTGTGTGTGTGTTTTTTGAGTAAATATGTTTTTTGAGTAGGATTGCTTTAAGCATTCTGTGAGGATGTTAATTGTTTAATTGGGATAGGTGGGGTGGTTGCCTATGGGTATTTAAGAGCAAGTTGTTTGGTGTTTTAAATGTTCTGAGGAAGACCCGATTGTGGGAAGAAAGCGCTCAACTTGTATTTTTGGAAAAATCAATAAAGTGTTTGGATACCTACAGTGGTTGTGGAGTGGAAATCTCTATTGCTCTTGGCAGTCTCTATTGTGTTTGGTTACCATTTTTATTTATATGCTATTGGAGGGTCAAATCCTTTGTTTGGGCATTTGTGTATCTATTCATTCTGTGATGGGATAAGAGATTCATGATGGTGAGATCTTTGAAAAATGAGTTCCAGATATACATCACTATGCAGAAGTCTGTACAAGACAAGAGTATAGAGATGGAACATGTGATCTAGTTTAGTATTTAAGGGGTTTTAGGCTAGTGATGTTTTTCATCATGAAACTTTGGGGCCTTTCTAGCAGCATGGTATCTGTGGATAGGTACATTCAGAAAGAGGCATGGTACACAATAACTAATCTAATTATGCCACAGTACAGAGGGGCAATATTATAAATTTGACTTAGATGAAAAACCTTTAGAAATCAGTTATGCTAGATGTATTTATAACTACTGTTAAAACACAGTGATCAAAGCTGAGGGACTTTTCAATCCAGGTGTTGAGATCCCTGACTACCTGTCTATATGCAGTGAGATTCTGGCAATGCTGTAAGTTGTACATGGGTGGGTTTCCCACTGGCAACAGTGCTACACTTTTTTTTAATTTAGTTTGAGTAATTTCTTTGTACACTATTGTAATGACAAGTGATTCATTAAGTGCTTATTAATCATGGGGGGGGGGGGGGCATTCAGCAGAGCTGATTAGCCATCCTTCATGATTCACAGTGTCTAGGTCAGATATGAGTATACTGAAAAGGGTCACTAGTACTGAGCCTTGTGGCAATCCACTGATTACTATCTTGCTGTCTGAAATGGCACTTGCCACCTTAACTGTATGGGTTCTATCCTACAGGCAGTTTGCAATACATTTAATCATGTAAAGGTTTACCTTTAGCTCTATTAGCTTATTTACAATACCAGCATGGAGTACTATTTTGAAAGCCTTTGTCAGATCCTTATATACTGAGTGGACTGAGTGTCCACTGCCCACTGTCTCAGTGATCTTTCTAATGAAGTTTACCAAGTTAAGTAAACATAATATTTCCCTGGGAAATAATAACTGCTGTAGATCCAGTTGTATGATATTTTTATTACTGCAGTTTGTGAAGCCACATATGATACATTCCACGCCCTTATAGCTTAGGCTATTTAGGATAATAGGCCTGGAGTTCTTAGGATCTGTGGTAGGCCTGCCCTTGTGCAGGGATACTGACACAATTGCTTTATTAATCTCAGTGACATACCCTCTGGTTTGGCATAAGTTAAACATGAGGATGGGTCTGTGAGGCTTGTCTTCCACTATTAATGAGAATTCCAGGTACATTGCTTGGGCCCAAGGAAGTGGTGATTTTAGTTTTAGAGAGTACAGCTAGCTCATGTTCTATGGTGATCTTTGGGAGTGAGAGGAACTTAATGATTTGTTGTACATCAGTGTCTGATTCTGTGATAAACATAGCACTAAAGCTGTCGACAGGCATGTTTTATTTCTTTAGGTTCAAAGTGACCCATGCCATTGTGGGCTAATTCTGCACATTGTAAGGTGCCATTTCCCAATTTCCTAATGTAGTTAAAGACAAATTTTTAATTATCTTTGGCTTCTGATGCTAGTTTTAGTTTCTGTTCAGCACTGGACTTTCTGATTGTTATTTTTAGCTCCTTGATGGTCTTTTTGATCCATTCTTTGCTGTGGCTAGATTTATTATGGGCATAATTTTTTTTTTACTTTTTTTATATTGCATATTTATAGTGGTGGACCATCAATGTGATTTATTTTTTAGATTCCCACTATAGTTATTTCCATTTTTTTTTTGTATATGAGAGTAGAGTTCACAGGCAGTAGTGATGTGACAAGAAACCTGGATAGTTCATCACAGAATTTAAGCAGATTCACTTGAATAAAGTCCTTGAATTCAGAATTGTTTACTGTTGTGGGGTTGCTGGTTTTAAAGAAGTTTTCTGTCATGTTATACACCTCTGGTTATTCATTTATGTGAATGGCATTGTCAATAATGTCAGGATGCATCCACATTAGCAATAAGGCAGCAGCGTTCATTCTGCATAGCATGGGAACACAGTAAGAATGATGTTGCTAGTCCACTCATCATGATTACACTGGCAACTGGCATTAGACTCAATGCAATGTATTATAGGGATCAGTACTTCTTCAAATGGTAATACATTAATCTTAAAATGGCAGTGCTATAATTCATATTCCTGGTATATAAAGACTCATAATGTGTCTGCTTTACTTGTCATCTTAGTTTCTTATCTACTCTGTGACTTAACCAGAGATGAAGATACTGAACATTTGATAAACCTGGGAGCAATGTTAGTAAAGAGCAGGTCCAGAGCATCCTGAATCTTAGTGGGCAGGTATTTGTTCTAAGTAGTTGTTTACTAGGGCTAGGACTCTTTGGACATATCCACCTTTAGAGGTGTAGGTAAACCAGATGATCGAAAGATAATTAAAATCATTCAATATAAAGGTACTTTTTGACAAAAAGTCGAAACAACACCGCAAGCTGATGGAAAAACAAAAATGCAGGACTAAGCACTTCAAAGATTCAGGAATCTTCAGCTATTCAGCTATTTAATAAAAGTAAGAACAGAACACAATGCCACACTGAAAAATAAAGTAAAGCGCTTTTCATCTGGTGCAATGACCAAACTTCTTCAGACAAATAACAGCAGGCGCAAAAACATATATATATATATATATATATATATATACACACACACAAGAGCACACTTCCCTCCGCCCTCTAATTACACAATTATCCAATATGAAAACAAAAACAATTAGTCATGTACATAAATTACATCTTGAAAAACTAAGTTTAATTCCATTCCTTAAGAACAGCTAGTTCATAACTGGTGCTAAAATCAACAAACACATCTGTTACCATGAATATGGCAACTATCAATTTAAAAGTAGGAAAAATAGAACATCATACTTAACATGATAAATACTTTAAAAACTAAAATCAAGAAATTCACTAACCTGCAGTGTATTTTTAAGCACTTGGGATTCAAAACTTGTACTATTCAACCCCATCACTACTGTAAAGGTTACCACCTTGGTAAATTATGCAACTATACATAATAGGTCAACCATGGTTATCAAACCGGCATAAAATCAACAATTATAAACTTGACAATATCCATATACCACAACTCAGAACACATAATCTTGATGAAATAATCATAACAAGAACACTTGTAAAGAGGTATATTATCTGTTTAGACTTTTCAATTTCAATAAGCATTGAATGGAGCACCCATCATTAATACTAGGAAAATGACAAGCATCTAGGCAGATCTGCCACATCAATTCTCTTTTTTCCAATAATAAAGATCTCGGACCTCCCCTTATATCTCCAGCTACATGATCTATCACTCTAAAATTAAAGCTATGATTGGGCTTCATTTTAAATGTGGGCAGCCTATGCATTTTCGACCTTGCCTTTCCTGATAAATTAAAGGTGCTCATACACTCGCTCCCTCAATCTACAATCCGTTTTTCCAACGTAAAATGCGGGGCATCGATTACATTGGGTGAGGTATACTACATAACTTGTGTTACAGTTGTACTTGCCTGACAAAGTTTTGTAGTTGTTGTCCCTAATGTTGAATGAATACCCTATATTCATGTGTTTACAGAAGTTGCAAGATTCACATTTGCTCATCCTGGGATTCTTAATAACCTTATGTTGTTTCATTTCTATAAAATTTTTCAAATTCATGCCTCTCTTAAATGTAAAGGAGTGAGATGGACCTAACAAAGTGCGTAATTCTAAGTTGTTCCTAAACAGGTTCCAGTTTTTCTTTATAATTGAAATGATGTGGCCACATTCAGGATTAAATCTTAAAATAAATGACACCGGTGACCTGTTAACCTTTTGGGGGGTGTTCATCCTATTACATGGTGACAATGAACTTTGTAGTAAAGGTGAATAGAATCCACTAGATCTTTTATACAACACTTCATCCATCATTTCTTTAATAAGCTCTCCTGGGTAACCTCAAGTAAGGAACATGTCAGCTATCTTACTACATTCTGCTGTAAATTCATTATCAACAGTTACCATCCTCGCCACTCGGACTAATTGTCCTTTTATTACAGATTTCTTCTGGTGGAAAGGGTGGGAATTGTTGAAGTGTAAATAAGTATTTGAGAATGTATCTTTCCTATGGATCCTGGCTGCTAACCCCTTCTGAGAATGGTCTTTAAACACTTCAATATCCAAGTAAGCTATGCTTTCTGTATTGAATGTGTGTGTAAAACTTAAGAAGGTGGTAGTTTGATTCAAGAAGTATACAAACCTTTCAGCTTCATCCACACTCCCCTTATATAAAATAAGGATGTCATCTAGAAACCGTTTAAACAAGAAAAATTGATCTGTTAAAATGATTTTGTCAAAGAATACAATTTATTTCCCAAAGGGCCATCATTGAATTTGCAAAACTGGCCCCACATGGGTTCCCCATTGCCCCCCCCCCATTTTTTGTAAATGTAACTGGTCATCAAACAAGAAATAATTGTTAAAACAATATCCAATAGTATATTCACTAACCTGATCTCTCTATCTGGAGCACCTTTCAAGCTCAAATAACATAGAACATAATCAATACCTTCTTCCTGGGGTATGGATGTGTATAAATCCCTGTCTATAGTTAAAAAATTGTAAACACCCTCCAACACAAGTGAGTTTAGTTTACTTAAACAAGCCCATGAGTCTTTACAATTCTTTTCCTCATCTACTAAATATTTCTTCAAGATGTTGTCTACTACTTTCGCCAAAGGGTATGTAATACTGTGGCGGGCGTCAACCAGGGGTCTAGTAGGTGGATCTGTCAGGGATTTGTGTATTTTCTGTAATCCAAATAACACTGGTGTCCTTGGCGCTGGCATAGATAAATAATTTAACAAATCTAAATCTCTAAGCTGTTCTATAAACAGATCATTTAAGTGTTCTTTAATTTTTCTGTAAGCTGTGATGAATTAATTGTGACTGACTTTGGTGTACATGTCAGTGTTCAACATAAGGCTCATCTTCTGAATGTACCAGGCTTGTTCCATTACAACTAGTCCACCCCCCTTGTCAGGTTTGAATGTTCTTATGGGTAGGGGGCAAAAGTCTATAAAGGCTGCCCAATCATCCCTGTCTACATTATTCACTTGATTACATTTCTGTAAATGTAGTCTCCTAAGATCTATTTCACAAACTTTCTCAAATGTGGAAACCAGTGGGTGGCTAATGGGGTTAAAGGTACTGGAAATATAATATTCAGATGCCTCAGTGTTTTCCTCCTTAAAAAACACGTGCAAGTTCAATTTCCTAATAAATTGCTTAAAATCCAAGATTGTGTGGACAATATTCATGGATTTGGAAGGCACAAAAGAAAGTCCTGTCATTAATAATTCCGCTACACAAGGTTCGATCTCATAGGGTGTAAAGTTATAAATAGAAAAATCCTCTCTTTGATTTTTAGTAATAAAGGGGGAACAAGATGTTCATTTACTTCTAATTTAGATTCTAACTAAGTGTCTAAAACAATATTCTTAACTTGAATAAACAATGTTGGAGGTTCCTCAAAGGTGGTACACACTGTAACTTTGGTTGCATCACCTAACAAGTTACTAGGTGTTGCATTCAAAATTTCAAACATATCAACTCCATTACATTGCAAGGGTTGGGACAAAGGAGCATCCATTATTAGATCTAACCCATCAGGTGCATAGGTACTTGAACTATTATTCACAACATCATATGGTCCTAACCCCTCTTTATCATTTATCAAAGGGGGCCCAGGGAACTCCACATTGCAGCTCTTCATTGTGAATGCATTACAATGACTGTTCATTACCCCTTTTGTATCCCCCTTCCCTCCCTTTACTCGTACTTTCCCATTAGAAAGTCATGATGCAGCTTTATTTGTACCGTTTGTACCCTCACTAGAGTAACTATGCATGATCGCAAATAAACCAGGATCATTCAAGTTTGAAAATTCATGCTCAGAATCATCCCTAGTAAGCAAACTAACAGCTAGAGGCTCCTTGTTGATAAATGGGTCGCTACTGGTTCTACGCTCAACATTAGATGAAAGGTCAGAACATTCTGACCCAGATACAAAGTTCAATGAAACAGCAGCCATAGGACTCTTAAATGTACTAACCGGTAAATAAACATTGCTCAAGCTGGTTGAATTGTTCATATTCACAACATCATATAGCCCTGACCCCTCCTTATCAATTATTGAAAGGAGCCCAGAGATCTCCACAATGCAGCTTTTCATTTTGGAACATTACAATAACTATTCATGGCCTCTTTTGAATCCCCCTTCCCTCCCATTACTAGTGCTTTCCCATTGTTCAAATCGTCAAACGAAAAAGAAGCAGCTTTATTTGTAACGTTTATACCCTTGCTAGAATCACTATGTGAGATCTCAATTAACCCAGAGTCAATCAAGTTTAAAAATTCATGCTTGGGGCCATCCCTAGTAACCAAAATATCAGTTGAAGGCTCCTTGTTTTTAAATCGGTTGCTACTATTATAACACACCACATTAGACGGAATAACGGCACATTCTGACACAGAAACAGAAATGGAGTGCAATAACAAAACAGCCTTAGAACTCTTAAATGTACTCACTGGTGAATAGAGATTGCTCATACTGGTTGAAAAATTGATATTCACAGTACCTGCTGCAATTTGGTCTCTTTGCAATTCCATTCTAGCTCCCGAAAGGGTTACCTCTTCTTCCTGTTGCTGTTTTTCTGTTGCTGTTGGCTGTTTTTCCCTTTCTGGCTTTTGTCTCCTATAGTCATTTGTTTGTTGGAGCCTTCTTGCAGAAAAACCTGGTCCTCATGTTCAGATTCCATTACTTTGTTGACAAATTCATTCAATTGGTCTGTTTTCCCGTTTGTACTGTTTGTTGGTTCTGAGGGTTGGAAACTGCCGTCGTTGGACATACTGATGTCATACTCCACTGGGTTGACCCATTCTGGTTCTGAGAGTGAGGGGGGGGTAGGGTAAGCTGTACCACAAGAATAAGCTTGGCTATCCCATTGTAATTTTTTAAGTTTGGTAAGTCTTAATTTGTCAACATGTTTATCAATGCTTTCAAAGCATTTTTATAGTCATATTTATACATTATACAGAGAAAATGCAATTAATTCACAAATACATGTGTTAATAACCTTGATTTCATCATTCAGGCAATTTATCACAATAGCATAATGCTTGCTAATAAGTTGCATTAATTCAAAGCCATGCCTATTAAACAAGTCAAGTAAATCCTTGTGGAAGGGGGAGCCTGGGATGAGACATGTAGGGTATTGCCAGGATCTCAGCCCCTTAGGAACAACTCCCTCCTTTAGGCATTCATTGAAATAGGTAGTTTCTAACTGTAATTTTTTGATTTTAAATAGTTTAGCATCTATCAATTTAAAATCAGATGCTATTGACACAGACACTTCAGGAAACAGTCTTTCATTAAGTCCAAGGACATTGTTGGTAGTTTTATTCAGCACAGGAATGGTATTTAGCCATTTTGACATATCAAACCGGTCAGGGTGTTCACCGTTAAGATGCAAAGTCTCAGAAATTTGCCCTAGGTAGATCTGAGTAGTCTTACCTCTTACTTGGGAAGTGTCAACCCCCAAATTTGGGTTTTTAGCAACTGTAGTACAGTTAGTTGAAGGAAGTATAATATCTAGACATTCTGACAAAGTGTCCAAACGTTGGGAATACATGGCTATAAGCCTAGTAAGGTTCCTAGCTTCATGTTGACTTTCCTGGGTATTGTAGAGATCCTGGGAATCAGTGCTAATCCCACTAGCCATCAAACGAAGTAAAAAGTCGAAACAACACCACAAACTGATGAAAAAACAAAAATGCAGGACTAAGCACTTCAAAGACTTCGGAATCTTCAGCTATTCAGCTCTTTAATAAAAGTAAGAACAGAACACTATGCCACACTGAATTAGTTGAAGGAAGTATAATATCTAGACATTCTGACAAAGTGTCCAAACGTTGGGAATACATGGCTATAAGCCTAGTAAGGTTCCTAGCTTCATGTTGACTTTCCTGGGTATTGTAGAGATCCTGGGAATCAGTGCTAATCCCACTAGCCATCAAACGAAGTAAAAAGTCGAAACAACACCACAAACTGATGAAAAAACAAAAATGCAGGACTAAGCACTTCAAAGACTTCGGAATCTTCAGCTATTCAGCTCTTTAATAAAAGTAAGAACAGAACACTATGCCACACTGAAAAATAAAGTAAAGTAGTTTTTGTCTGGTGCAATGACCAAACTTCTTCGGACAAATAACAGCAGGCACAAAAACAAATATATATATATATATATATATATATATATATATATATATATACACACATATATATATATATATATATATATATATATATATATATATATACGCATATATATATATATATATATATATATATATATATATATATATATATATATATATATATATATATACACACACACACACACACACAAGAGCACACTTCCCTCCGCCCCCAATTACACAATTATCAAATACGAAAACAAAAACAATTAGTCATGTACATAAATTGCAACTTGAAAAACTAAGTTAAAATCCATTCCTTAAGAACAGCTAGTTCATAACTGGTGCTAAAATCAACGAACACATCTGCTACCATGAATATGGCAACTATCAATTTAAAAGTAGGAAAAATAGAACATCATACTTAACATGATAAATACTTAAAAAAACAAAAATCAAGAAATTCACTAACCTACAGTGTATTTATAAGCACTTGGGATTCAAAACTTGTACTATTCAACCCCATCCACTACTGTAAAGGTTACCACCTTGTGCAAATTATGCAACTATACATAATAGGTCAACCATGGTTATCAAACTGGCATAAAATCAACAATTATAAACTTGACAATATCCATATACCACAACTCAGAACACATAATCCTGATGAAATAATCATAACAAGAACACTTGTAAAGAGGTATATTATCTGTTTAGACTTTTCAGGTTCAATAAGCAATGAATGGGGCACCCATCATTAATACCAGGAAAATGACAAGCATCTAGGCAGATCTGCCACATCAATTCTCTTTTTTCCAATAATAAAGATCTTGGACCTCCCCTTATATCTCCAGCTACATGATCCATCACTCTAAAATTAAAGCTATGAGTGAGACTTGATTTGGCATCAATTTAAGCCAGGTGATTTTAATTCTTGCCAAAAGTTAGTGATACGGATGTAACTTAACAGTTAAACAACAGATGCTGTAGCTGAAAGAGGTTACTATCAGTAACTGAATGGAAGCTTAAACTCAGTAGACTTGATATTTAACAGCTTAGGTTATGAATAATAAATACTCCATAACAGATAATACTGTTCTACAAGGGAGTCAGAAACTTACATTTTAACAGCTTAGTGAAATGGAAAATTAAGACCAGGGTAACAATACAGTCACTAATAGGGTTTATATTAATAGATAACTTACAGTTTTCTGTGTTTTGATGCTCATGGTGCAATACAGTCACTAATACAGTCTATATTAATAGACAACTTGCAGTTTTCTCTGTGCTGAAGTTCATAGTGCAGCAGACAGCGGTAATTTTAAGTAAGTTTAAGCACTGACTGTGGAGACCTAGACCTACACTGGCCTATAATATGGGGGGGTTAATACTGTTGTCAGGGATAATTTTGCTGGCTTGCATCAATAGACTGCACTGTTATGCACCTCTAAGCAATATGCAGCTCAGTGCAGCCTAGCAAAAAAGAGCAGCAGCACACAGGGAGAAACAATCAATATAAAAGCTAAAAACAACCACTAAGATTTAACTTACTTACTCATTGGGTCACCAAAAGCCCAGACTACCAGTCAGTTACTTCTTCTCACAAAGCAATAACACCAAGGGAACTTGTGGTAGAGATTGCTGGGTTGCAGCTCCTTCTCCCATTAAAAAGAAAAATCAATTTGTATTAAGTTTAAAGCCATTCAGAAACTTGGTTATTTTTAGTTTAAAAAATAATAGTCAGTTTCCCAACGTATGTTTTCTTCCAGGTGCTCCAAACTCTGCATTTGTATGCATAGTATTCTAAGATGATCCGAGACCAAGAAAAATCATCTAATCCTCTCACTCAGCTATTTTCAAAACTGAGGCATGAGTGCATGAGTTATTCATCTATTTATTTTAAGAATAACAGGTACTCTATCTGGTACTGCCAACATATGGGAAAGCATGTACTCAATTTATTTAAGTGTGTGTGTGTGTGTGTGTGTGTGTGTGTGTGTGTGTGTGTGTGTGTGTGTGTGTGTGTGTGTGTGTGTGTGTGTGTGTGTGTGTGTGTGCGTGTGTACAGTATTTGTGTGTGTGTGTGTGTGTGTGTGTGTGTGTGTGTCTGTGGTATTTGTGTGTGTGTGTGTGTGTGTGTGTGTGTGTGTGTGTGTGTGTGTGTGTGTGTCTGTGTGTCTGTGTACAGTATTTGTGTGTGTGTGTGTGTGTGTGTGTGTGTGTGTGTGTGTGTGTGTGTGTGTGTGTGTGTGTGTGTATATATATATACAGTATTTGTGTGTTGTTTGTGCTTGTGCATATGCGCTGTGTGTGTATGTGTGTGTGTGTGTGTGTGTGTGTGTGTGTGTGTGTGTGTGTGTGTGTGTGTGTGTGTGTAGAATGGATTAAAATAAATTACTGTAGTCAATTATTATTTTTGTTTTACTATATTCTGGTATCTGAGGTATATACCATTAATAAAAGTGGCTTTATTCACTGTGTACAAGGGCTGTATGTGGATGAAAGGGATTGACACTGTTAACATTTGATCACGTCAAGTAGTTGTTTCTCTCCATTTAAAGAAGTAATATGCATTTGTGTAAAGCCAGTTGCAATACATTACTATGTCTATTTTTAACACAATCTGATGCTTGTAGTGTGCAATGCCAGTAATGTGGCTAAGCATGGGAATTATCTGTGATAGAAATAATTATGCACTCGCGCGCATGTGTGTGTGTGTGTGTGTGTGTGTGTGTGTGTGTGTGTGTGTGTGTGTGTGTGTGTGTGTGTGTGTGTGAGGGTGTCTACATCAGAAAGCAGCATATTGACCATCATTTTTTTTTCACTTCCCTTCATAGTATAACATCAACATTGAACACAATAAGTGGCTGGCTGTGGTGTTTTAGGCAGAATATATGTGATTGCAACTGATTAATGTACAAATGTCATACTGAGTAGTGTTATGCCTTGGTTATCTGAAATTTGCATTCAGCCCTTTGTGTGGTTTTTATCTATGTGATTTTTTTTCTCATAGACTCTCAAATGTATAATATATGCCACTGCCCATTACCAACTCTAATACCAGAGAGTTACAGAGAAGGTAAACATCTTTTTTGAATGGTAGGAAGGCATGCAGTAATTCCAGATAGGACTGCCTTCTCAGTGTTTTGGGGAACTACTGCTTTGCTGCCTTTGTACATTAAGCTTTAGATACAACTTAGTTTTCCTTGAAAGAAAAAAAATAACACTGAATTTCTTTCTTTACTCATGATTTTTGCATGGGTGATCATTAGATCAAAAGGTTATAAATAAGCTCCATGGTGCACCTCAGAACATCTAGAACCCATTTTCTTCTGGATGACTAGCAGACCCTGACTCTCCACTTACTTAATTTACTTTCTCCAAATGTGTCTAGTTAGATAATGTGTTAAAAGCATGATGGAAGCTAAAAAGTAAGACAACATGAAAAACAAAAAGAAAGAAATAATTGATCGGGGGGGGGGGGGTCTGGAACCAAAATGGAGGAAAATGCAGTGAATGGGCACTGGGGAGGTATAGGTGGGACTGTTGTACAACAGGGATCCCATGGAGTCCTTTGCCTAGGGTTGTGTTTCACCTAACCTTAGTCTTGTTGATTACAGTTCCGACACCTGAGGTTCATATAGTTAGTAAAGTGGCTACAGTGATCATGTACATACTGAGGCAATCTGTGGATAAAAGTGAATGACCCACAGCTGTTTTTGATCATAGGTAATGGACATTGACTTGCAGTAAATGAACTCCACCCCATATCAGTAAGATTCACGCATTGACGTTACCAGTCATCATAACACTTAGTATGTAGCTAAACTTTCTTCCAAGCACAAACAAGCAAAAACAAATTAGCTTAGCTATGAATACAGCTAGCAAGAAAATTAAATGAAATTCCACTTCTCTGGATGTAGTAGGGATCAGAAGCAAGGTCAGCCATGGTAGGAGACCTGTTCCACAGGTGAGTGCTGCCCATCAGAATAGAGTGCAGAGACATGCTATTTAGACAAACAAGACAAAAGCTAAATTCAGCAAATCATTTTGAAATGTTTTTGCTCTTTAGGTCAGCCAGTCACCCACAGTATAAACCATTTACTTCTTTTTTAACAAAACAACCACACTTAGTGCAAAACTACAGTAGCGCAGTCAAGTAAAAACAAATCATGTCAGCTTAAAATTTAAATATAATGAACAATGAATACTATTCCATGTCCTTGAATGTAGACTAACAATTTGGACTGCTATTAAGCTAACTTAATTTTGTTTATAAGACAGCGAGTAACTTTCAAAATATTTTTAAATTTGCTCAAAACAGGGCTTCAGAACATAATATGAATTTTACTAAGTTTGGTGTGACACAGTGCGGGGATTATAATCAATGTACCTATATTTTAGAAGGTGAAAATTTGATCTTAGATAATGCTGTGAAATCAGCATTATACTTGTATAAGCAGACTTGATCAAACAAAGGAGTAGTATATATTGCTAAATGCTTAGGGTGTTCTGTTTTTTACATACGCAAAACTGAACGATGCTTGCATAAATGAATGTATGAACACATGTGTGATATTAAGAATAAAAACTCTAACAATGCTTTATACAAACATTTATCATCAAATGAGCATTGTAATACATTTTTTTTGTAATTCTGGGGGGGTTGGGAAACAAAATTAGAATACAGTAAAATTCTATGGCAATTGAGATTAAATGCCATTGAAGCTCCAGGCTTAAATGAATGTGTTTTTGTACAACCTGTACTTGGATAGAGATCTGGTAAATTATAGGTTTTTTTTTAATATAATTACTATGTATATCATTTTTTATGTATTTTATATTATATAAGGTGTTTTAAAGTTTTAAACATACCAATACATTGATGGATGTCAGTTTTGTGTACTGCCAACTTAATTTAACATAATTGTTTAAGTGATTTAGTCACATGATTATTATGTTGTATAAGGAAGTGGTTTTATTTTATGATTATTCTGAGGACGTCCCATGGTTCTGGAATAATTGTGCTTAATGTTTTTGATTCATTAAATTTTGTGGTATTATTTTACCAATTGGAACCTCGTGTTCTATGTTGCCTTACACTCAGCATTCAGTGTTTTGGACAAATGCAGAATTCTTGTGGCAGAAGCCTGAGAAACACCTAGTATACCCCAATTTGTCTCTGGAACGTCCTCATGGTAAGTATAGTGAGGGCTGTACATACCCTGCTGTTCATGAGTAGAGGAGAACCATGCATCCCCTCAGTCACCTTTGTGCACCATACAGACTCACTAAAGCTTTTACAAATTCTTAAGAAAAACACAAAAGGCCAGGCACCAGAAACCTCTGCAGCTGTAAAAAACGAAGAACAGGATACACACAAAGCTGACGAGAGTAGGCTCCAGAATCCACAATGAATTTGAAAAATACCAGGAAACGAATCTATGCAGAACTGCTTTATTACAACACACTAGCGCTTTCACAAAATGCTTCTTCAGGTGTAAAACTGATACAAAAAACCACACCTTAAATAGCCAGGTTGAATAATCACATGATGCACTCTAATTAACTTTTAAAAGGGAGACCTTAAAATCAGTTTAAAACATACATATACACTACATATACACTATTAATAAAACATACACCCTGCATAAAGAACAGATATATAACAATATATATATAAGCACATTCTAATGAGCATATAAGCATATTTAATAAACAATCTACGATTATTATAAAATAGAAAAATAAAAATATAAAAAACAAATAAATAAATAAAAGACAGGAATTACCTATGTAGAGCTCTTTTACCAAGAACAGGCTTCAAAGGCACCTGTTCATTTAAACCATGACCATAATTGGCTCTAAGCATGACTATCCACCTAGCCTCTACTTCCTCAGTTCTAGCTCTAATATCACCCACTCTAACACTCTCATATGTCCTAGAGACAACCATAAACATAAACTTATGTTGTACACCCATATTTTGTACATGCTTAGCTAAAGCATTAGTATTACTCCCTTTACCTATATGGTAATAATGCTCTCTTATTCTATCCTTTAGAGAACGATCTGTCTTGCCAACATGGAAACATCTACAGGCAACACAGTTAGCTAAATAAATCACGTGCATAGTTTCACAATCAGCCTGAACCCTGATGTCATACACTCTGCCTGTGTCAGGATGTGCAAAGAAAGGCTCTTTATTAATGTACTTGCACTGCGAGCATTTACCACATGATCTAGTACCAGGTACTGTCGGGACATACTTTACTTCCTTAACATTACATAACCTTCTTCTTAAATTCTTCTTATTCTTAAAAGTGAACTGAGGTCTGGGGCCTATAATTTCACTTAATTGCGGATCAGTTAACAGAATATCCCAATGTTGGCTAATAATTTCAGTATACCTCATAACATCTCTTAAGTAAGGAATACAAACCTTAATATTATTTGCTCTATTGGTATTGCCACCAGCTGACCTTTTTGAAAAATACGGTTTGGCCCTACTCTCTCTCAATTTAGAGACCTGAGTAGCATTATACTCTACCATCCCATAATCATAACCTCTCTCTGTAAGTTCATTAATGGTCTTATGTTTCTGCTCTTCAAATTCGCTATTCTTTGCACTCAATCTAGAAGCCCTATAGAATTGATTCTGGACTACATTTCTAAAGACATAGTCTGGATGCATGCTATCCCTAGATAGCAAACTATTAACGTGACATTCCTTTCTATATAGTCTAGTTGACATCACATTAGAACTGTCCTTTTCCACTATCACGTCCAGAAAATTTATACTAGCATCTGAATAGTTCAAAGTGAACCTCAAAAAGGGGTGGTACTGTTAATGTACTCAACAAAACTCATTAGTTCTAAAACAGAGCCTCTCCACAAAATAAAAAGGTCATCTACAAACCTTCTATAAAAAATATTTAAATCTTTAAAAGGCCCTTCTTCTAAAAAATCTGTCTCCCATTTCATCATAACAGCGTTCGCATAACTATTCGAACAGGCACTACCCATCGCCACACCATTCTTCTGCCAATAAATCTGATCACTGAATAAACCACATTATTCAGAAGAACAATAGACATCAAATCAATGTATAAATGAATTTCATTCATACTATATAGATTACTACTCATCAGTTGTTCTTTCAAAAAAGCAAGCCCTATATCATTGGGTATTACTGTGAATAATGAAACAACATCAAGGGTAACAAACAAATATTCCATATTCAACATGCCACAGTTAGTGCCTTCATACAGATCATGGAGAAAGTGCTCAGTATCTTTAAGAACAAATACCGAATTATCTATTAAGGGCTTCAATTTTTTCTCTAAAAATACTGAAATACATTCCGTACACCATCCCCTTCCTGCAACAATAGGACGCATAGGGGGTCTAATCAGATTCTTATGCAGCTTAGGTAAACCTTGTATAATAGGGATGGTATAATGAAATACCCTAAGAAACTTGAAGAGATCCACTGTCAATAACCCTATTTGCAATAAAGACTCTAATTGTTTATTAACCAAAATGACCATTGATTGCATATGAGCTCTGGTTATTTTCTCATAAAAGTCAACATTATTCAACATTTCATACATTAAACAGTCATATTCCTGTCTATCAAGTAAAACAATCCCCCCACCTTTATCAGCTGGTCTAACTACAAAGTTAACGTCATTCACAAGAGCACACAATGCCTCAAATTCAGCCTTGGATAAATTATGTTTTCTACCACTAAAATTTCTATCTTCATAGACTTTATAGAAATCAGATAAACACATTTGTTCAAAAGCATTAACTAATGGTATAGGTTTAGGAATAAAAGTACTTGGTTTTCTCAGAGACGTTTCTGAAGTATTAGTGTTATGTTTAAACATATACTTCAGTGTAAGGTTCCTAGTAAACATTTTAAAATCAAAAATTATGTCTGTAATAGACATGTTAGCAGTTGGTATAAACGATAAACCTTTACTTAAAATATTGACTTCCAAAGCAGTTAATTCACGTTTTGTTAAGTTAGTCACTAATGTCTTACTTGTTGAAACGCCTTTTTGATGGTATACACTTTGTTCACTTCTTCCTCGTGCTTCCTCTTGTATCACGTTGTACTCCTCAGGCCCCAGACCTCAGTTCACTTTTAAGAATAAGAAGAATTTAAGAAGAAGGTTATGTAATGTTAAGGAAGTAAATTATGCCCCGACAGTACCTGGTACTAGATCATGTGGTAAATGCTCGCAGTGCAAGTACATTAATAAAGAGCCTTTCTTTGCACATCCTGACACAGGCAGAGTGTATGACATCAGGGTTCAGGCTGATTGTGAAACTATGCACGTAATTTATTTAGCTAACTGTGTTGCCTGTAGATGTTTCTATGTTGGCAAGACAGATCGTTCTCTAAAGGATAGAATAAGAGAGCATTATTACCATATAGGTAAAGGGAGTAATACTAATGCTTTAGCTAAGCATGTACAAAATATGGGTGTACAACATAAGTTTATGTTTATGGTTGTCTCTAGGACATATGAGAGTGTTAGAGTGGGTGATATTAGAGCTAGAACTGAGGAAGTAGAGGCTAGGTGGATAGTCATGCTTAGAGCCAATTATGGTCATGGTTTAAATGAACAGGTGCCTTTGAAGCCTGTTCTTGGTAAAAGAGCTCTACATAGGTAATTCCTGTCTTTTATTTATTTATTTGTTTTTTATATTTTTTATTTTTCTATTTTATAATAATCGTAGATTGTTTATTAAATATGCTTATATGCTCATTAGAATGTGCTTATATATATATATTGTTATATATCTGTTCTTTATGCAGGGTGTATGTTTTATTAATGGTGTATATGTAGTGTATATGTATGTTTTAAACTGATTTTAAGGTCTCCCTTTTAAAAGTTAGTTAGAGTGCATCATGTGATTATTCAACCTGGCTATTTAAGGTGTGGTTTTTTGTATCAGTTTTACACCTGAAGAAGCATTTTGTGAAAGCGCTAGTGTGTTGTAATAAAGCAGTTCTGCATAGATTAATTTCCTGGTATTTTTCAAGTTCATTGTGGATTCTGGAGCCTACTCTCAGCAGCTTTGTGTGTATCCTTTTACAAATTCTTGTCCACTCTAAATTTATCACTGATTTCTTGGTCAGCCAAATTATCATGAGTCAGTCATTGCTTATATCTGCACCTTCTCACACACACACACACACACACACACACACACACACACACACACACACACACACACACACACACATATATGGGTCTACTTCACTTCACTGAAAGCTCATTTCACTGAAACTCATTTGACTGAGCACACTTGACTGAAAGCTCACTTCACTGAAAACTCATTTGACTGAAATTCATTTTGCTGAAAGGTATATGCCCTTTTCCCCATTGTGTGATCCTGGAGTTAGTATATATATATATATATATATATATATATATATATATATATATATATATATATATATATATATTTATATATATATAAAATATATATATATATATATATATATATATATATATATATATATAATATATAGTAAGGGGGGTTGTGCTGGGCATAGCCACCCACCTATTTTATACATTTTAAACCTTTTTAAACCATATACATGGATACTTACAACTCCAATGAATAACTCTTTTTAGAAGACATTATATACCCGAACTATGTGGGGGGCGTTGACACCCACACCCCCAACCCCCCCCCCCCCTACTATATATACTAACTCCAGGATCGCACTACAATGGAGAAAAGGGCATATACTTTTCAGCTAAATAGGTTTCAGTCAAATGAGTTTCAGTGAAATTAGCTTTCAGTGAAGTGAAGTAGATCCATATGGATCCCTATCAGGTGACAGAAACTTCATATGACTGAAACTCATTTGACTGACACCATAAGACTATAATTTAAAAATACATAAAAATCACTTGACTGAAACCCATAATATATAAATTTTACAATGCTAAAACATACTGAATTGTAAAGTGGACAATATAAAACCGTAGATCCGCGGTGGTGGTGCTGCGGTAGCGTTGTCGCCTCACAGTAAGACGCTCACCGGTTCGACTCTCAGCTAAAGCTTCTTCTGCGTGGAGAAATGCGTGAATAGGCGTACCTTCATTGAAGGTTGTGCATTAGGGCTGGCAACTCAGCACGTAAAAATCAACTGCCAATCATTAGTGGACCGGAGTTCCGCTGTGGAGACCCCTAACCGGGAAAAGCCGAAAGACACAACAACAACAACAACAACAATATAAAACCATAATAGGTGGGGGGCTATGCCCCCACACCCCCCTAACTATATATACTAACTCCAGGATCGCACTACAGTGGGGAAAAGGTATTTGCACTTTTCCTCACTGTAGTGCGCTCCTGGAGTTAGTATATATAGTTAAGGGGGTGCACCTTACAATGAGAGGTGTGGGAGCATAGCCTCCCACCTATTATGGTTTTATATCATCCACTTTACAATTCAGTATGTTAAAATTTAGCATTGTAAGATTTCCGTATTATGGGTTTCAGTCAAGTGATTTTTCAGTATTTTGAAAGTTCAGTCTTATGGTCTCAGTCAAATGAGTTTCAGTCATTTGAAGTTTCTATCATTTGATAGGGATCCATATATATATATATATATATATATATGTGTGTGTGTGTGTGTGCGTGCGCGTGTGTGTGTGTGTGTGTGTGTGTGTGTGTGTGTGTGTGTGTGTGTGTGTGTGTGTGTGTGTGTGTGTGTGTGTGTGTGTGTATATACACTCACTAAGTCTGAGATTGTCATGCCTCGGAGAAAAAAAGAATATTCGGAGAAATGGCAATCTCAGACTGGATATATGTAAGTCTGTTTTTACAGAAGGACTCATTCTAGCAGGTCCCCCAATAAATTTTGTTTTACTGGAAAGTGAAAGGAATCGAAGAAGATCTATTTGCATACAGATACCCAGGAACACGAATGAAGAAACTGGGTTGCTGGCTTGAAGTAAAAGAAAGGCTTAAAATGCAATCTATGTTGTTAATTAAGAACATTGTCAGAAATCTATTACTGTATTAAATGAAAATCATGCCTCTGCCATCCATGTTTTTCTAATTTAAATTTATATTACAGTATGACATAATTTAAATACAAAACGAATGAAAACTAATGAAAACGCTTTTCTGAATATTCAGAGAATGGCAACATTCTTTAACTAGATGCATTTATATTGAAGTAATTAAAAGATTGAATGAATGAATTTTTTTAAAATATTTTGTTAATACAATCTCTTGAAGTTTTTTAGTTTTTTTAATTAAAAATGCACAAAATGGCTTTATAAAAGACATGAGAAACTATTTTTTTTTCTTGCTGTTGAAGATTTGCATATAAGCAGATGAATATTATTGTTGGTTTGATTAAAGAAAAAAGTACAGTTATAGTTTATTGACGTTGCTCTCTTTAATGTTATTTAAAATTGCTCTCACAATATATGTACATGCACACACAGACAGACACACACACACACACCCACACACACACACACACACACACACACACACACACACACACACACACACACACACACACACAGAGGCAGTTTCTCTTTAGTCACATTATGCTGCAATACCCATTTATGGTCATTCTGTGGTATGCTCTTTATGACCTGTTCATTAGTGCTAAATTCTAATATGAGGATGTCAGGCAGAACTTTCAGTGATTGTTTGTCCCATTTTTTTTTAAATAAAATCAGCTTAATGTTTGCTTTCCTTAAATGTAAATTGCACACAGAGATACACATGCATTCCAGTCATATATGTGGTTATACAATATGCATTACTATCCTAATATTGAGTATAAATGATGCATGATTATTACAGTTTGTACACAATATTAAAATATATAATAATCTGTTATCTAAAAATATATTTAATCACTAGAGCAATTCCCTTCTTAATTTCAACATGAATTTAGCAGATATACTAATACATTGCTGTAAGCCATTGTCACCCCCTTTACATTCCTTAAGTTACCATTACTGCACAACATATCATTTCTATGTATAAAATATAATGTAATGGTTTCATAGAATGCTTAAATTATTCCATTAAAAGCAAGCAATCATTTAAACTATAAAATGAAGCAATTCAAACCTAACATAACAGTAGCTTTAGTAGGGTATAAATTAGGCAATCAAACTTTCAAAAGTTCGACTGTCATATGGTCGACACCATATGATCGAACTTTTAAAAGTTTGAATATCTAATAAAAAAAATAAACTTCACAAATAACCTACCAGAACCTTTTCAAGCAGGGGGTCAAGCTCCCCTGCATCCTCCACATACCCCACTCTTTAAATATACCAACTCCGAGATCACACTACAGTGCAGAAAAGGGAAATCTTCCTATTCCAGGCTGTACGGAGATCTCCGTTAAAACGTTCAAACTTTCAAAAATTCGATCATATGGTGTCGACTATATGACAGTCGAACTTTTGAAAGTTCAATCATCTAATATAGACCCCTGGTAGGATGTCATTCTCTCAGTGACAATTGTTTTTTTCATCTCTCAGGCAAAGACTTGAAATTGCCTCAGAATGTTCCACAACACTGAAATGTCCTTTTCTGGATTTATCAGGTACAAAATAATATCTTCTGTAAATAAAACTAACTTTTCTTTATTACCTTATCAATTATATCCTTGTATTTCCGAGTCCCTTATTTTCTTTGCCAGTGGCTCTAAATATAAAGCAAATAACAAAGGGGAACAGGACACTCCTGCCTGGTTCCTCTGTTCAAACAGAGCTTACCTAAAGCCACATTTTCAGTCTATTCCCAATCCAGGTTGTTCATCTGCTCTGCTTTTTTGAAACTCTTGAGGCCTGTATGACTGAATTGCAGCCACTTGAAATGCATACCAGTCTTGTTTCATGTTTAGTTAATTTTATTTTGCATTTATTTAATAGGGTAGAACACTGAGCCCAACTGATCCTTTGCAGGTATTGCCCGGGTGAACAATTAGCTTGTCAGTAGAATTTCTTCAGTTTTGTCTTGAGATGACTTTAGCAGAACCAAGACAGTCTTTGCGATGACTTTAGCACAACCAACAGAATCTGTAAAGCTTTATGGAAACGTTATGGACAATGGAATCTGTGAATTCAGTGTTTTAGCAGCATCTCACTGTGACTAGATTTATGGAAAAGTAGGAGAAAAAACTGTGTGGTATTTCTTCATGTCATAGGTGAGAAAGCTATTAGGGTATTTTACATGTTTAACTTTAAACTGGGGAAGACATGCCAGATTTCTGTCTTCAAAGGAAAAAAAGTCACAGAAATAATTTGAGACAGACAGCATAGAAAATAATCTAGCGGATGTAAGGCCTGTATTTCTTCTGTATAAATAAAGGACTTCAAGAGTTAACTGATACTTCTGTGACTGGCTGTGAATTTGTCAAACTGTATGATTCATTAATAGGAGACAGAATTGTGTACGGAATCAGAAATAATCAGGTGAGAGGCAGACGCATTAGAGAAGCTGAACTGGCAGTGGACAAACCAAATGACTTAGTGAGAGCAAGCGTGCTTTCAAGCAATCAGCTTTAGAGCGTGACAAGAAAACTGAAAGTGTGAAAACGTAGTCTGTGAGTAGGAAAACAAGACAAGCAAAATGTTGTCTAAAACTGTTAAAATATGCTTGTGACTGAATGGGATTCCATGACTCCTGACAATAAATGAGCATCTGGGAAACATGCTTAATGCAAGCTTTGTGGATATAAGCAAAAGAAGGTACATGGCAAAATCCATTAGGCTTGTGGAGGTCATAATGGCTTCACAAAAGTCTGTAAAAGTGGAATAATGTTATGCAACAATATGTGAAGATTTTAGAAGGAGAAATAACATTGTAATACTGAAATCAGTGATAGCACAATTGAATTGCATTGCATGCTTCAGATAGTGTTAATGCAGCCACTAACTGCAGCAGTTATGGCCCAGCATGCCTGGATAGAGACAAAGCAAATGATACAAAACTGTGAATTAGAAAGAAGAGATGATACCTCTTGATATTCCATCTCTACTGTAAATCATAGTATGAGGTGACTTATTCCAATGCAAGGTGCACCATGTTCACACAATGTAGACTATTATTCAAAATTTCCTAAAGGCTTGAGGTCGCATAACATACCAAGTCAAAGTGCAAGCCAATGGTTTCCTGAAGAGGTGAAATCAGAAAATTATCAGTATGTGAAACAAGAATTATTAAACTTTGAGAAGTAATGAAATTCAAGCAAATTGCATTGTGTCTAAGATATTTTCAGTGCAATTGACATTTAGAACATAAGGTAAAAATAGTGAAATCTTCTGAAGAAGTGGCAATATTCTGATTTATCTTAATGTTATTTGTCTATTTATATGAATAAGTGTACATTACTAGATCCTGTAGGCTTATCTCTATCACAAATATTGATGGGTCATCGTGTCAAATCCATGCTACCTACTTCATTTTCTCAACAGGTACCTGACCACTGAAAAACATCTACTGAGATTTTGAAGGAAAATGCCTAAAACTTACTTTGACAAACTGGTAAAGATTACACTTAAATTTTATATAAATGTGAAAAAGTCAAAATGAAATTATATCACAGTCAGAATTCTTAAGGTTCAGTAGTTAGCCCTACAGAATTCCCAACATTTTTGTGCAACAAAAGTCTGTTATTCGATTTCATTGAAATAATACTTGTCTAAGCTAGCAGAGAAATGAGCTGAGATGATTAGAGATCAAAATTAAATGGAGCAGAAAAAGAACAATTGTTTAATCCATACTGTGAGAAAGTAATACTATTGTCTTCTTAATGAAAATCTGTTCAACATACTAAATGAAACTTTCAATAGAGGATTTGCAAGTGAGGAGTGAATGATACTAATCCTTGTAATGCTAAGCATTCCTCTACTTCCTGGGGCCACTGAACTCCAGTTTAACTGATCTTCTATAAGGCCTTAATCTAACAGAAATAATTTTAAAGCCCATTACACCTAACTTCTAGACAAGGAACATCTCCTGCAAGATCTGCTCATTCATATGGCAGGTACCTCTTCAAATAGCTCCTAGGTAATTTACAGATCCTTGCTGGGTCATCTCCTGTTCAGAATGTACTTCTTTTATCTGTAAAATAATATCCAAGACTTCTGGTTAATCAAATTTCAGATGATTGTGATCTAGGTGTAATTATTAAAATCCCTTTAGTTATCTGCACCAGAGGCTTAGCTGGCTCTTCTGGCACTTGGTGCCACTCCTCACATCTAGCTCCCTCATGCTAGCAAAAAAAAAAAAAAAATCTCTTCAATCTGGTGCACCTGAACAGTAGAGGCCCTAATATCCTTCTCGTAGTCCTCATGGTCTCTATGTGAGATCAGCAGTAGAGTAGTGCCAGGTCCTAACACCCACCCACTCATCCCATAAGAGTGTGTCAGTTTGATCTGATGGTCTTCAAAACTACAGGAGCACCAAATCCTAATGCCCATCCTCACACTGGCATTCTGTGTGGGAGCTAAAAAATTAAACAAAAAGTGGAGCTACTGATTGCTTCTCCCCAACAGATTGAACCCATTGCAGCTGCCCCCCTTCTTCCCAACCTAGTTACGCTACTGATCTGCACCCTTCAAAAGAGCTTTCCTTAGTTAATAAATATCTGGTGTATGGAAAATGGCCTTAAACCGAATACTAAAATGTGTGCTATTGTTTCTTTTGGAAAACAGAACTGTACTAGAATGTACAGAGTACATAACATAGCCTTACAATGCAAAATGGTAGTCAGGGACCTGTGCACTTTGGTTTATAGCTCCCTCTCTTTTGATCTTTGATCATCATGTGACATGTTTTTGGGAAATCCTTCTACTTAGTACAACTAGAAGCCAAAGGTATTTCATCTAGTTTTGAGGATGTATTCCGTCTGGTATGTATCTCACATAACATCTCACCAACTTTAAAAGTTCAAGATGTTCCTGAAAACAGATAGCTGGTCTTGAGGACCCTAGTTATCAAGAGATAATGAAAGCTCTATCCCTGTAGTTTGTGTCTTATAGACTACTGAGTGGTGATCTGTGCCTTGCTTTCCATGGTATTAGAGATCCATTTGTCCTTGACCTCCTGTATCTCAGTGAGACCAATAGCTCAGCTAACATCAGAACCAGAAACTGAACCTTCATCAGCAGACAGAGCACACTGGAGAGATAAACTCCCAGAGAGCACAATGGAGCGATAGATAAACTCCCAGAGCACAATGGAGAGATAGATAAATTCCCTTTGCAGGTTCAACAATTTGATTCTATATTTTCTTTAAACTAAACCTAGACAATTAGATCAGTGCTCTCAAAAGACTAACTTATCTTCAAGATCACATTGCCTTAGTCTCTGTAAATGTACAGTTTGAAGCAAGATGACCAAAAATGGTGACTACTATCCTGTTGTTTGATCTATTTAAAGCTGTCCACACTTTAAATGATTCCATAGTAAAGAACAGTCTCCACTCATTTGGAAGGCAAGTAGCAAACCCTGACTAAGAGTTCATCTCTCCTTGAATATTATTTTCACTTAATTTATTTGTGCAGTTCTAACACTATTTGCTTTAAACCTGTATAACTATTTATACCATCATGCATTCATTAATCTGGATGTGTTATGTTTGTGTCTTTTATTCAGTTACTTTTTCTTATTAACATTACAACTTCTTATGTATGAATCTTTATATATAATGTATATGTATATCTGCGTATAATACTCATATAATCAAGCAAAACACACACTCACACAGACACAAAAATGTGTGTGCACCAAGCCACATGCACATTCATCTTGATAACCTACTACAGTGCAATGCATATTGTCTGAACATTTATTTTCTTAAGATATTTTTTTGGGAGTTTTTCTTCCTGGGCCTCCTAGCCATATGATCCTCACCCAGCTGGACTTTCATAGTTAGCAAAGCAAACCAAACCAAACAAATAAACAAACAAAGCACAGCCTTCCTCGTGTACCAAAGACCATTGTTCCTTTTTCTTTTAGTGTCATACTCCTTATTGTAGACCAGTTGTGGATACCTGCGAGCTGTAGGGAGAAGTTATGATTAATGAGTATGTGAGCTGTTGGTGTATTGGATGGGAAGGGTGTCATCATATATAAATATGCATACGTGGTGAAAGCAGGAAAAGACGGTATGCATTGATAAAATGTAGAGCAGGAAAACAAGGACAGATAAATGAGAAACACCTCTTCTAACCCAGATTATTAAGATAGGGTTGGGCCTGCATAGACTCTAAAAGGGATATTCCTTGAGTAGCTTTCAAACCAATCTAAAGATGTTTAATTTAGTCCATGTAATGGCTTTTTGGTTATGCCTTTAAATAACACTACATCATCAGTGTGCTTGTGTATAACTGATGTTCATGTTTGAAAGCAGTGAAGTCTGTAGCACTGCACACTCTGCAGAAGTAGTACTGGTGTTCACAAAGGAGCCAGTAGCTTTTTGAATTACTTTTTAATGTTATAGATATTAATATTTTCTCGTGTCTCTGAAAACGACTTAGGAGGTATATGGATCTGAAGGAATTCAGGAGGGTTACGGAACTGAAGGAATTCAATAAGTTTTGGGGTCCTTGTTGTGGAAGATGGATAATTTATTTATTTATTTATCTATTTACTAACTTAGTTTGCTAAGTTATATATATGTTTTTTTGTATGTTAGTAGCTGAGCTAGCATAACTACACCTACTTTCACAGGGACCTGCAAAAGAAAGATCCTGGTAACACTGAGGACTAAAATAAAGGAAGTTTACATTAGATAGTGAAGTTTGACAGGAGTTCAATATATGATGAAGTAAGGGATAACCATCATGAGTACTATCCCCATATATAAAAGTAAATCCTGTAGTAAGACTCATCAGATCAGTTCACTAATTCATTGGCCTTCTAAAAAAAAGCTGTATTTAATAATATATTTACATATAACAGTGATCAAAAAAATACTGCAGGAATACAACCCCATGTTAGCATACATCTCAACTGTACAGATTTTTGGGGGTCACTTAAAAAAAGTTGTAATATAACTTTTGTTCCATCCCTGGTATGTCAGGGTATTATTTTGCAAATTCTTAGTTAAAAAGGACCAGAATTTTACAACTGTACCTAATTTGTGATCATTACCATAACTCTTTTGCGCATTACCCCTTATTTTGCAGGTGACATTTGAGTGGTATAAATGCAAGCTGACAAAACTTGATATGCATATCTGACTAGATTTTAGTAAATCATCTCAAAAATTCTGAACTGCTGTAACAATGATAGACCTGTTGGTTGGTTCTAATACAAATTTATATATATTGCTTCATGGTGTCAATACCACTCATCCTGATTTGTCATTGACAGTCTTCATTTTTTTAGGCTGAACTCTTCCTTACCGCATTAACTATGGGTAGGATATGAGGAAGCCCATTGGTTCAGAGATAGGGCAAACACATGCAATTCTATGCAGACACAGGGCACTCACGTACAATGCTAGTTTCTTGGGACTGACTGGCAACCTAGGTAAATGGAGACTTGGCCATGTAGGTAAGCCTGAACTCCCTGAGGAGAAGCCATTTTTTTCAGGATTTTAGTACTTTCTAGCAGGTACTGGAGATCAGCTTTAGCCTCCTAAAAGTGTAGGTGTGCATTAATTCATTATGGGTGGGTACACCCATAGACATGTGCTTGCATCATTCTAGGCCCAGCCCTTAGAGCATAGTTATGGCACAGAAAAAAAAATTGAGATTAGAAGTGGATGATGCAGATCAGCATGCTTCCATCTCCTATCCAACTCCTCCTCCCTGAAGAAGTGTAATTATACAATGATCTAAAATATTCAAAAACGAGCACGCTGATTGGCCAGCCCAACCAGCGTGCCCGTTGTAAATCAGAGAGTATACTAACAGAAAAAAGTCCGGTTTCCTGTTAGTATATCTTGCATTTTTTTTTTACTTTTACTTTTTTTTTTTTTTTTACTATAAAAAGAAACCAGAAGACTTAAACCAATGGAGGGAGATGGTGCAACAAAAATAAAAGGATAATCAGGTAAGTTCTGCAAAACTTAAAAAACTTACCTGATTATGCTTTTATTTTGTCTGTCCTGACTCTTCCCAAGGTAAAAAGTCTCCCAGTTTCCTTTATGTATTAAAAAAAAAAGAAGAAGAAACGGAGATCTTCCTTTCTCCATTGCAACAGTTGCACAGCACTGATGTACTGCGTAAGCATTGGGGCGCACGTCCCATACTCATGTGCAGTACATCAAAACAGCCACAGGATACATTCAAAACATGGAAGGGCAGCACAGAGGCATTATACAAAGACATTATTTAAGAAAAGTAAGTATTTTTTTCTTAAATAATGCCATTGTATAATAGCAATAACCCACGGCTGGGTGTGGGCAATGCTGTATTTACCCACGGTTGACTTTGTTTGGTCACTAGGGCTTTGCCCTCATGATCAAACCACACAAACCATGGGTAAATCCAGCATTACCCACACCCAACCATGGGTTATTACTTAATTACCTTACCAACTAAAACATTAGATTGAGGGTCCTGGTCCGGGGGATGTCAATTGATGTAAATGGGGGGGTGCAGTATAAGTGCTTTGGCTGATTATCATCCTGGCCAATATGGCAAAAACAATTTATTTAAAAAATATATATGTCTCAAATCAAATGTTCATGCATTTGGGCATTCCCTGCAAAAACATTGGACTCTACACTCTAAATTCAAATTTGAAAGGACAACCAGATGAAGTTAACAAGGTAAGACTTTTTGGGAGGTTTCCTGCATCCAAGGTGGTGACAGTACTTAGAATATTTTTCTCCCAGTGGACTTATCACTTCTGATTGGCTGCTGCATTTATTGGGGTGGGACAGTTATGTGAGACTGAGGCTGCAGCTATGTCTGATTAAAGCAAATGATTTCTAAACTGATTGCTGACTTTGTACAACTCTCAGACTAAAATTAGAGAAAAAATTCTCTAAAGTTATAACCTGCTCTTTTTGCTATATTTTAGTAGCTCTTACATGTACTCCATGTTACCTGTACCCATTGCACTATTTGTGAATGCAAGGTTTGTAAAATCATAATGAATTCCCATTGAATAAAGTATATTGGTCCCTGGGTATTCTTTATTTTATGGAGCCTGATTAGTCATGAATTAGTTGGAGCAATTCCTGTTCTGCAGATCATCTAACTTGTTATTCATTCTTCAAGAGCAGGAGCTCAAGCAGAAAATATGTCTGCCGTGCGATCCTGGAACAACCTGCAGGGGTGTGCACGAGCGCTCCTGCACTAATCCTGCATGAACTAAGCCCTGGTATGCAAATCACCTCATTTGCAGGAGAAATCTATGCAAATGAGGTGATTTTTGCAATCCAGGAAGCTTGCAACAGTCCGTGTAGGACTAGTGCTATCTGCAGAAATGTAGTCAGTTAGTAACCGAGTACATTTCTGCAAAATCTAAAACGGAGCTGTGATAGCCCCAAATAAAGGTTGCATATCATGTAGTAAGCATGCCAATGGCCAAGTATAAGGCCATTGGCATTGCAACAAAAAAAATACAAAAATCAACTTTTATTTTTTTTAGCTGAACATGGCTGTTTAAGCGTAGGGCAGCGGCGGACAAACAGGATTGGGGGAAAAATAATAAAATAAACCTAAAATAAGCAGTCTAACTAAAATCACTATTCTGCCATGCAAGTCAATGGCAGGCAGAAGTCAACCTGGCCAGTGAATAGTGGTTGCTAAGGGGGAGGAGGGCTCAGTGTGAGACATGTAACTATGCATTAGTAGGCAATCCTATGCAAATGAGGGGAAAGATAATGAATCCCTGTCTTCCCCAGCATGTAAATCAGGTCCCAACAGTGTAAGTGTAGGAATAGCTTGATGCAAGCCTAGGAGGTAGATGACATCATGGGGGTGTGTGTCAGGCATACTGTAAGCGGATTCGAGACCTGTGGCTCAGGTATGCTCCTAACTTAGCACAGCTAAGCTACGGGGTGTGTCTAAACTTGCTTAGCACACTTTACAAAGACTAAGCAGGTGTGTGCACCACACACTGGGTTTTAAAGGAAGAAAAAAGAGATTAAACCAGGAAATAGCAGTACTGTGCACATTTGAGCACTCTGTTTGCACGGCGTGTCCCCGGGCTTAAACAGGAAGGCAATGGGAAGGGAAAACAGCAGTAGGAAGGTAATCAAGGAGAACTAGCTTAGATGGCAGGTGAAATGTATCAGAATCAGCCAATTATACAGGCAGCAGACCAGCCCAGCCCAGAACACTACTATAAACTATGCAAACACCTTCCCCTCTGGTTTTTCCCACAGTCTACACCACCGGTGTAAACAGCGGGGAAATTTTAACACTCACAACAGCAAAATGATAGGGGCTGCAATAGCTGTCATACAACAACTTGTGGAAGAGGCTGAGGGTGGTGAGGATGTGAACGCTGTCGACCAACCCACAGTGATGAGACGGAGAAGAGTGTACAGACCCAGGGTAGCATACCAGGGGCTACATGAGCTGGAGATAGTAGAGCGCTGTAGAGTGGACAGGGACCTCCTACAGCAAATTGTTGAGCTGTGCCGGCCATGCCTCACACACAGAACTAACAGAGGGAAACCCATCCCCGTGGATACCAAGGTATGTGTAGGTCTAAGAATACTAGCAACAGGTACCTTCCAAAGGCCAACTGGGGATATGATGGGGATTTCACAGGCATCAGCATCCAGGGTACTCCACCAGTTCCTGGATGCCATGTCAGCACCTCCTGGTGAGCACGTATGTTTCCCCAACTCCCGTGAGGCATTGGCCAACAATATGCAACTGTTCCACCAAAAAGCAGAATACCCTGAGGTAGTGGGTGCTATAGACTGCATGCACATATGCATCAAAACACTACCTGGTGAGCGGGGTGGGGTGTAAATCAACCACAAGGGCTTCCCCTCCATCAACTGCCTGGTCATGTGTGATGCCCAGGGCATAATAATGAATGTGTGTGTTGGCTGTCCGGGAGGCTATCACGATTCCCACATCTGGCATCTGATGCAGCTGTACCAGAGATTTTCCAGTGGGAACATCCCTGACAGTCACCTAGTGGGGGATGCTGGATACACACTGGAGCCATGGCTGATGACACCCATCAGAAATGCACACACACCCGAACAAGAACTCCATAATGAGGCACAATCACAGACCAGAATTATAATAGAGCATGTGTTTGGGATGCTCAAGTCATGGTTCCGGTGCCTGGACACATCCAGTGGACCTTTGCAGTACTTACCAGCTACATGTACCCTAATTGTCATAGTATGTGCCATGCTACATAATATGATCCTACGTAAACAGCTGCAGCCGGAACGGCATGGGGCAGAGCCACAAAGCCTCCCAACATTGCCAAGGCCTGCACAGGCACAGAGAGACTCGGAAGAGGAACAACCTGAGCCTGCCCCAATAGGCAGAAGGATTCATGCCCAGTATGCCCTGACCTTGGCAAAGAGGCAACACATAGCACATACACTGACACAGGAGGGACCCAGGGAATAACACCTCCCTCTGACTCTCACATACATTAAAAGGGATGCCATACATTACAGTACCTGTGCCTAACTATGTATTGGGGGTGTACTATGTGCATCCAACATAGGAAGCCCTGCAGCACCACCCTCAATACTGGGACACCCACAAGATAAGTGACTCACACATACTAGTCGGGGGGGGGTCACATACCCAACAACAGTCAGAGCCAGCAGACAAGTGTAGACAAACACAAACAAAGGTGGTGCTATGGCCTCTGAATGAGGCCTGTGGGTAAACTCCCCCCAGACCTCCACAGACAGACTACAGCAGGTCAGGCAGTGGGATGTCAGTTCTAAAGGGTAGGAAGTCAGAAACTAATATGTAGGTAATTAAAAGCTAAGATCTGTAGTACACTGGTATGCCTCTAGTCAGCACGATAGATAAGACAACAGACTGAAATGGAGTACCCGATATGCCAGTACAGTCCTAGAAAATGTGTACAAGTGTCAGGTGTGCCCCCTGCATCCTATGTAGAAATGTAGTCACAGTCAGGTGTGCCCCCCAGGTGTGCCCCCCAATCCTACATAGAAATGCAGAAAAGTAGAAATGCAGAAATGTAGTAACAGTCCATGCCAAATGATCGACAGATACCCTGCAGAGACAGCATGCTACCTGTAAGTGTACAACACAAAGGTCAGCACTGCAGTACAAACAACCTGGACTCGATTCACACATTTAGTACAGATAGCCAAACTGGGCATGCCCACGAACTTAGAGAAATGAAGGTAATGTCAGTCAACAACATACTGAAAGGTCATACTGGGCATGCTCACACACATAAACACAAGAAGGCCATGTCTGCAAACACCAGTGAACCAGACATATCTGGCAGCCACAGATGTTAGTGCAGACACTCCTCAATATGCCCCATTCACAGTGGATAGGACAACAGGCATATATGTAAGGACGACAGACTATAATAAGCCAAAGGTAGACATACATAGATGTGTGGAAGAGGGTGACTGTGACAAGGAGCCATCCAGGCCTGTCCCACCCAGCACACAGGCAAAGGGCCACAACCACATGAGGGTCAGATGTCACTCACTGCAGATACTAGCCGCCGGTATCTGTCAGCATTACAGAGTATGTGGTGCACGTGCCAGCTGTGCAACATGACTGGGCAAAGAAGTAGTTATCTAGCAGCTGCATACACGTACCTGTGAAATATGACCCAGGTTGTGCCCGCATGTGGAGTGTCAACCCCTAGATGAATGGGTTATGGCCCATGCACACGCACTGCCCTCCCCATAGCCCCACTATGACAAGCCTGCTGAGGTCATCCACTGTGAAATACACCTTTGGGAGAGTTGTATCCCAGTAACCTCCATAGCACGTGCCGTAACTGTGTACTGCTGTAGTGTGATAAACTAGTTAGGTAGAAGTTCTAACCACAGCCTTGGCAAGTGTGTGTGTGTGTGTGTGTGTGTGTGTGTGTGTGTGTGTGTGTGTGTGTGTCTGTGTAGAAAGCAATGTTTTTAGGGTAGTCACACCTCCCTACAATTTAAATGCTCTTCTTTGGTAAGGCTGCTGATGTCATCCACCTAGAAATACACCTCTGGGAAGGTTGTATCCCAGTAATCTCTGTAGCGTGTCCTGTAACTGCAAACTGCTGTAGTGTGATAAAGTAGTTAGGTAGGAGTTCTAACCCAGCCTTGGCAAGTGTGTGTGTGTGTGTGTGTGTGTGTGTGTGTGTGTGTGTGTGTGTGTGTGTGTGTGTGTGTGTGTGTGTGTGTGTGTGTGTGTGTGTGTGCATGTTTGTGTGTGTGTCTGTCTTACTCTGTCTGTGTAGAAAGCAATGCTTTTTAGGGTAGTCACACCCCCTAAAATTTAAATGTACTACATTGGGAAGGCTGCTGATTTCATCCACCTAGAAATACACCTCTGGGAAGGTTGTAGCCTAGTAATCTCTGTAGCACGTCCTGTAACTGCGACCTGCTGTAGTGTGATAAAGGAGTTAGGTAGGAGTTCTAACCCCAGCCTTGGAAACTGTGTGTGTGTGTGTGTGTGTGTGTGTGTGTGTGTGTGTGTGTGTGTGTGTGTGTGTGTGTGTGTGTGTGTGTGTGTGTGTGTCTGACTCTGTCTGTGTAGAAAACAATGCGTTTTAGGGTAGTCACACACCCTACAACTTAAATGTACTACTTTGGTAAGGCTGCTGATGTCATCCACCTAGAAATACACCTCTGGGAAGGTTGTAGCGCAGTAATCTCCATAGCGCATCCTGTAACTGCGTACTGCTGTAGTGTGATAAAGTAATTAGGTAGGTGTTCTACTCCCAGGCATGTGTGTGTGTGACTGTGTGTGTGTATCTGTCTGTCTGTGTAGGGAGCAATGCTTTTTAGGGAAGTCACACACCCTACAAGTCAAATGCTCATCTTTGGCAAAGCTGCTGATGTCATCCACCCAGAAATACACCTCTGGGAAGATTGTAGCCCAGTAATCTCCATAGTGCGTGCCATACCTGCGTACTGCTGTAATGTGATGTAGAACTCTGGTAGGGTTCTATTCCCACCAATGGCAGGTCTGGATGTTTTGTGTGTTTCAATGTCTCAGTAGGGTGCAATGCATTTTAGGCTAGTCACACTCAGTACAAGTCAAATGCCCTACTTTGGCAATCCTGCTGATGTCAGCCAATGTGATATACACCTTTGGGGAAGAAGTTCTCCAGTAATCCCTGTGGTGCGTCCTATAAAAGCCCCATGCTGTAATGTGATATCGACCTCTGTTAGGGGTTCTATACACACACAACTTGGTTGTGGATGTTTCTTGTGTGTTTTAATGTCTGCGTAGGGTGCATTGCATTGTAGGCTAGTCACACTCAGGACATGTCAAATGCCCTACTTTGGCAATCCTGCTGATGTCAGCCAATGTGATATCCACCTTTGGGGAAGGAATTCTCCAGTAATCTTTGTGGTGCGTACTATACCTGAGTAGGGGTTCTACTTCCAGACATGCCAGGTGTGTGTGTGTGTGTGTGTGTGTGTGTGTGTGTGTGTGTGTGTGTGTGTGTGTGTGTGTGTATGTACACGTGTGTGTGTGTGTGTGTGTGTGTGTGTGTGTGTGTGTGTGTGTGTGTGTTTGTAACTCATATCCTGTGTGGAAGTGGGTGTGAGTGTGTAACACCTGGGCCCAATGTTAAGTGGGCTATGCAAATTTCTTATATGGTGGCCCTAGTATATATCACAACGTCCACTGTACAGGGATAACAGATGTGAAATAGCTGAGAGGCTGGGGTGCAAGTCCATACCCATACATGTGACATCAAGGCCAGGCAATCACAGTTAGTAACCCCAGTATTACCCAGAGCACACTGTCACCCCATGTCTCATACATACACACATGCTGAGGCAACAACCAATATGTGTATAGTACACTGCATATTGGAGACTGATAGTAACTATGGAGTGAATGCAGTGACCTACAGAGGGCATGGCATCCTGTCCATCTGTCCAATAGGCACATACATGCAGACAGTGCACCTTCCCCATGTTCCCCACTGGACACCTGCAACACCTGTGGTGCCATCACTTGTGACTCACAAAGGACATACCATGCCTGAAAACATGCCCTGGATGGACAGATGCCACTGATACCAGGGAATGTTTTTAGCATGCTATCAATGTAGATGCAGGGGTAACCTGCAATCCATTACCAGTTCCTGGCACAGGTGGCCAAGACTGGCACATCTGATGATAATCTGTGCAGACAAAATGGGCCGACACCCCAGATACAGTTCCACATGCCACTGTACATGCATGTGGGAGGTGTGCACATCCCAGACACTGTCCATGTCATGGACTATGGAACACATACATGGCAAGTGATGCACAGCATTGGCCACATGCAATAGTCACCCAGGTGACTGGATGTTGGATACAATACCCACCTGTGTGGGCAAATGCAGAAACCACAGCCTTGAACCACAATGCAGACCATTGTCATGTGGCCTGATGCCAAGGAATACCCATCAGCTAGCCTTGTATAGCTGTCTGGCACAGTCGCCCACCACATACCCATGCATAAATGCACCCATGAATGTCAGTACTGGCACCCTGTGTGTTTATGCGTGTGGTATGATGCGTATGATCACATCCACACTCACTACAACCCCCAGTGGCATACTGAAGCATGCTGACTGATGCCAGACACCTCCCCATACCTTTTGCCCATAGAACCTCTGTATGACCCATGTGGTGCATGTGATACCTGCACAGTAATGTGTTGTGGCAATCTCACTAGTGATGAGCTGTATCCCTGGCCCTGCCAAGTGTGCCAATGTGTGTGCATCCCTGTGAGAGTGTGGCTGTGCTGATGCTGGCACCTGTTCTTGTGGACAGGCACATGTACTTCACCTACCATATAGCTACCATATCCCTGTTGCAGATGCCACTCACCGTGACATATATGTTCTGAGGACTCCACAACAGGTAACCTATGTGGCACATCCAATAACTGCATAGGGCTGTGATAGCACTACATAGTCATCAGGGGTTTGATACCCTGTGCTGGCAGGTGTGTGACACAAACATGCTTAGGTTTTACTCTCCCACCACTCCCTGACTTGTCAATGCCTCTGCCTGCCTCTCTCACTCCCTCACTGGTGGATGTGGAGATCTACATCTGCTTTTCTTAGGCAGCAGCATGTGCATTATAAGTGATGCTCATGATCACCTGATGGTCTCTGCATGAATTACAGCCCTCCCCTACCTGATTGCATGTGGAACAGCTGTGTCAACATTACCATAGCCAATTGCATGGAAACACGCTCCAATATCTAAGAACATCATGTTGATGTTGGCCCTTTTCATTCACTATGAGCAGGAACTAGAGCTGTTGTTTGGCAAACAGCATTTCAGATGGACCGGGGACTTACCTCTAACAACATACACTGTGGAAACAGGGCAACACACAGCAAGGGGATGTGCCTGACCTGACTACAGACTGTAAGTGCTGCTATATTGCATTTGGAGTAATGTTGGTTTAACAGTGTGTGTGTGTGTGTGGCTATGGCTTTCCTACATGTTTTAATACCTGCCATGTCAGTTCTATGTTTATGAGGAATCCCCGTCTGTAGGGTCATCTGCAGACTGGGCAGTGTGTTGAGCCTTTGGTGTCATGTGTTACCCACAGAGCATCCATCTGTGAACTGGAAAAGGTAGTATGAGTATTGCAGTCTGTAGATGGTGAAATCCGTGACAGTTACTGACCTCATATCCCTCATAGGACATATGTTGCAACAAACCCTGTTACAAAATTAAATGTATGAGGTTATCACAGCAACATGTCAATACTGGCCCTGTGTATGTGCTTCCAGCAACAACTCTGTCAACCTTTGTACATATGTCATGCATTAAGAGGTGCATATGTGCTGTACACCATCATTAGTGTCATCATATCTGATAACAAGCCAGTGAGATATCAGACTGCTACACGTTATGTACAGTAGGGGTTATATTTGATGACATGACCTGGACATTCTGTGGTTGTTTGTACAGTACTGGGGTCTATGTAATTATGGTGAATGCCGACAGTGTGTGTATTATTAATATGTACCTTGGCCTGTGTACAGACTGTGGTAGATGTCATCATCCCAGGTCCCGTCCTATCTGATGTTACATGCTACTCCACTGTATGCTACCATATTGGCTTACATGTTTGTAGAGCCATACACACACATGTCCCATACCACAGACGGGCATCAGACCACACTGTGTAGTGGCCCAATATATGTAGGGTCAGTGTGTGAGTGGTACATATGAGGATGGTGTTGAACAGATAGTCCATATACTGTAATATTATGCTAGCTTACCATATGTGGTTGTGGCAGTGTTCAGATTGGTTGTGGTTATGCACTTTCACACAGGTGTATCTTAACCTGTGCTGTGACATGCCTGTAGAGCCTGCTATATATGCAGGTACATGTGCATTCCCCAATAGGAGATGTAGGCCAGCATTGAGACAGTCTGCCTGTAGCCTACACAGTGCTTTGTTACATGCCTAGCAGCTTAGAGTACTTACCCAGTGAGGTGTCATGTCCAGATACTTTCCAGATGCACTGCTGCTGGGCCTCCCTTAACAGTCATGTATGTCAGACAGAGCTGTGGGATGCTGTACAGATGTATGTCAGTATCTCGTGGGTAGTATGTAGCCATGGCACCTCTGTACCAGCAGTTATTATGTGTCAGGACAGACAGAGGTGTGTGAATGCATAACCTATGGGGGCTAATGTATACCAGTCGTTATGTGTTATACCCATCTACATGGCTGTTAACATCCGTATTGTCAGGCCTGGTCCACATGTTCTGCACTAGGGGGTTCTGTGTATACCTCTGGACTGTACAGAGTGTGTCAGAATGTCCACATCTATTGGCCAATATCTCTGTTGGAGTCCACAGGATCATTACGTGCTTGCAGCAGTACTGTACTATAATGACCTTAGGATGTCTGTCAGTAGCCAATGGTGCACATGTGAAAAGTAGATGTGACCTCCCACACACATCATGTCTGTGAAGACAATCCCTATTACAGTAGCTATAGTCTGCTAATATACCTGCTATACATGCCTGACATCCCCTTGCACTACAAAGGTGGGACTAAAGGGGCTGGGGTAGGACTGCACCCCATGTTCAGGATGTATGGTGAATATATATGTACATATGATTATCCAGATATCTATATAGATAATTACACATGTACATATCGACACATATAGATGGGTGTGTATATGTACATAGATATGCATATACACACCCAGATATATACATATACAGAGCAGTTTATGTCTACACATATACAGATAGAGATACATATGCACATATATGTATACCACGCTGCCATGCCTGCCAGCAATACACTGCTGTTGTATCCCCACACATATGGTGGGGCTGGGGCCATATATGTGTGGCCTTCACCTACACAGTACATGTGTGCCCATATGCACTCCAGAGGCCACTGTATGTAACAGTGGTATATGGGCCTGTATTAAAGAGTCTAGGGGGGATGTACCATACATAACCTAGGCTGTTACAACATGTAGGGGTATCATGGGTGAGCCGCCTTAAGGTATCTGGATGTACAGTACAATACATGTCACCTATCTTGATATTACTTATATAAAGTGGGTTACTGCAGGCCTACTGCCTCCTGCCATACAGACTGTTCTGTGTGCCAGTGTGTCTGTGATGGTGTCAGTTATGCCTTGTTATGTAACAGTTACATCCCATTTGGTCAACTGAAGACTTTACCACCTAGCGATTGTGTACAGTGTGTAGATAGAGGCTGCTGGACTATACACCTGCATCACTTACTGTTGATTGTGTAGTATCCTGTGGCCCAGTCTGTCCTTACTAATGTATGATTTGAAGGGTGTGGCCTGGACAGCAACAGTTGTGGACTGTATTAGTATAACTGTTTCACAGTTGCATTACTCTGTTGATATGGATGTCAGTGTCTGAACAGCTATATGACATGGCATGTCATTCTGTAATAGTACACAAATAAAGGTATTCCATTTCTGCAGACCTGTGTGTGGTGTTTATCCTATGACCACTCTGTGGATATATGTTGCAGGCAACGAATGTCATTTGTATGGGTGGGTCATCCAGTGTCCAGTTGTTAGAGTGTTCACTGTAGGCATAGTGGGTGTACCATATTGTGTGCGCCTACTACATAAGTATCTTACTGTACATATGTCTGTGTGTGTATGTGTAGTCACATGTATATCTATACATATGTATATATATATATATATATATATATATATATATATATATATATGTATATATATATATACCAGACTGCATGAAAAAACATAGATAATTATCACTAAAAACGAACAAACTCCATGACGCATAGGCATTCCAAACGAATTCAAAATGACTTGAAGAGAAAACACCCGAGACTCCTGTATTATTTTGTGTTTTCATCTTCTTTATTATCCAGACTTCTGCAGAAAGACATGTTTCATTATTAAAAGCAACCATTTTATCATTGTTTAAATACAATATCTGGAGCTGTTTATTTAAATTACCACCACAGTTCTTAACTAATAATACTGTGAGACCAGTGAGCCTGCAAGGTGCTGTGTGCATCTTCATTATCATTATAATAAAGAGGTGATTCAGTTACCAGTAATCCTGCAAGGTGCTGTGTGCATCTTCATTAGAATATAATTTAGTTATCAGGAGGGGAACCTGTAGTGCCGTGTGTATACAAGGGTCATGTGTTTCCTGTATACCTGAATTAGACATTCCTGTCAGGTATCGTGTGCATACCGGGCAATATTGTGTACCACGTATGCTTTGCGATACCTAAAAAGAAAACCATTGGTGTAAACAAAGTCACCCGTGAAGTCTATTATTATTACCAAAAATACATTCATCCCAAGTGGGACGACCCAAAAATTGGACGATTTTCTTTGTGGTAACCCCATGTCTCCACAGGTAAGCATGGCTGTGTTCATATGTGCATGGACTACAGTGTGTGGAAGACCAAAGATACTTGAGTCGGGACAACGTACAAGATGAGTCCCAAGGGGAGGAGGAGTGGAAGGTGGGCAAAGTGTGGTGTGGTTGCTACGGGCCAATAACCAGAGAAGGGATGGTGGCTGCGTGTGTACAGCGGTGGGAGGGGGCGAGAATGTGGGTAAAGAAAATAAGGGTCGAGGAGAGGCTGGGTTGGATGGGCCTGTATGGTCAGCTCGCCTAGTGGGTGGGGGAGAGGGGAATAAAATACAAACAAATAAAGAATAAAAGAAAAATAATTTAAATCCCTATTTAAATAACACAAATAAAATACAATAAACTTGGTAGTGTATTGCGGGGCGGATGTGTTTGCCTGTGTGTGGGGGGTATGCCAATCCATACAAGATGTATATTTTTTGGGGCCTCTCAACCCCATTAATGGTGCATGTGGACATATATGTTTCTGTTAATCTATCATTGCTATCTACAGATGTATGGCCATATATACCTATATAGGTATATATATTTGTTTACATATTTATAACTATGTCCGTATATAGCTATGGAGATATATATTTGTTTACATATATGTAACTTGCTGTGTATATGTGGACATATAGGTGTTGACATAGATATGTGTAGACATTGCTTCGCAGGTGATGGCTTGCACCTGTCACCCTTAGGCTTTCGAATACTGCCCAAGGCTTTTGCCACCCCCATAGTGCCTTTTTTAGGCAAGGCTCAAAAGACAAACCCACCACCATAAATAGCACAAGTAACCAAAAACTGAGGGTAATGATACTCAATGCCCGAAGTCTAAACCTCAAAATGCATGCACTCGAGGCACTCCTCAGTATGGAGAACACTGATATCTGTGCAGTAACAGAAACCTGGTTTAAGGTTCCAGAGAGCACCCCAGCACTACCAGGCTATAACTCATACCATACTTTTTGGCCACAGAATCCGGACCGAAACACAAAAGGTGGGGGTGTATCCATATTCATCAAGGATACCCGCACCTCCAGGTTCGTGGCACAGCACAATGTTTCAGAGATCATCCATGTGTAACTAACAATGGGCAAAACTGCAATTCAGTTGTAGCTTGCTACAGATCACCCACCATGAACTAGGACCCCCATTCCACATTTCCGGAGACACTGTAAAATATGAAGGTCCTATGAAACACCCTAATATTGGGTGATTTCAATTACTCAAACATTAACTAAGAGAACTACTCAAGTACTAACTCCCTTGCCCAACGCTTCCTAGAATTTATAAACTCGAATGCCCAGGATCAACCGGTCAACACCCCCACCAGAGGTGACAACATATTGGACTTGGTAATCACCAACATGAGCAACTGGTGTTCTACACCAGCGATCAAACCCTCGCTGGTTAGATCAGACCATAGACTAATCACTCTGGATATCCACATTCCGCCCACACCCCCAATCAAAGAAACCACCATGAAAAACTTTTGAAAAGCAAACTTCACATTACTTAAGACTGAGGTGAAAGGTTCACAACCCCCATGCTAAAGGACAATGCTGTCCAAGCTGCTGAATCCCTTACAAAGGCACTCTATGAGCATCTGCAAGAATGCATGGATCATGCTATCCCAAGCAAAACAAAGACTCACTCCTCCAAGAAAAGGAAACCAGTCTGGTGGACCCCGCCATAAAAAAGCTATACAACAGAAGGAGAAAACTAGTGCAGAAAAGAGTAAAATCTCAAGAAGGAAAGACATCCCTGATCAGTATCAGCAAGAAACTATGATCCCTCATAAAATCATCCAAGGCTAGCTTCAAAAGAAAAATTGCCAAGGACTCCAAAGATAACCACAAAGCGTTATTTAGCTAAGTCAAGAACCTAAGTGGAAAGTCTCAGATCTACTCTGAGTTAGTGCAGAATGGCACAAAATACACTGAACTGACTGATATTGCCAACATTCTGGCAGACAGGTTTAGTGCAAACTTCACCTCCCTCTCACCCCCTAAAAGGCCCATAACCATACCAGAATAATGTAGTGCCCCAGCAATCACTGACACACAGGTTAAAACAGCCATATCCAAAGCCAAAAATACAACTTCAATGGGACCAGACGGTGTCCCAGGCTGTGTCTTACACAAACTCCAAAATGAACTAACCCCTCACCTAAACACACTGTTCAAACTCAGCCTCTCTACAGGCAATGTACTCATAGAGTGATGCACAGCAACAGTTATCCCACTCCACAAAGGTGGAGCCACAATGGACCCCGGGAACTATCGTCCTATAAGCCTGACTAGACTGGTCTGCAAGGCTATGGAGTGCATCATCATGGAATTCATTAACAGAGACATTGGGAACCTTCAAACATTGGACCCTACACAGTTTGGTTTTGTTAAGGGCATATCATGCCTCCTAAACCTGGTGGACGTCTTTGAGACAGTTACCAAGGCTTTAGATGAGGGAAAGGAGGTCCACACAGCCTACCTAGACCTTGCAAAGGCTTTTGACACCATTCCCTGTTCTGGTATTATAGACAAGCTCACCAGCCTGAACATAAACCCCTACATCATGAGATGGGTTGCCAATTGGCTCACGGATAGAACCTACATGGTGAGAGTTGCAGGCTCTAGGTCTGACTATAAACCAGTTACAAGCGGCATCCCCCAGGGCTCAGTTCTGGAACCCCTCCTGTTTGATATATACTTCTCAGAGGTACAGGTAAGCACAGGAGGACTATGGCTGACCAAGTTCGCAGATGACTGCAAACTGGGGGCCATAATTAACTCTTCAGCTGATACAGACATCCTCCAGATGGGTCTCACTGAGACGGATACCTGGTGTCAAAATCATGGCCTCAAGTTAAATGCCAAAAAGGGCATAGTCATCCCCTTTGGAAAAAACAGTACCATGAACTACCACATACATGGTAGTCCCCTAAATACAGAAAATGTAATAAGGGATCTGGGGACCCAAATATATGGTAATCTCTCCTTTGATAATCATATTGCCAAGGTGGTTAGAAAATCCTTTTATGTGGCCCACCTAATCACAAAAGGGTTCGTATCTAGAACAAAAGATGTTATTGTGCCCCTCTACTCATCACTCATCAGACCCATCATAGAGTACAACGCCCCATCTGGGGTGTACCTTATAAGACACCTGCAACAACTGGAAAGACCACAGAAGTACCACACCAAGAGGATTACTGGCCTCTGACATATGCCCTATGCAGCCCGACTGAAAAAACTCCAGCTGTACTCCGTTGCATACCGCTTGCTCAGAGGTGATCTCTGCCTGACATACAAGGCCATGTCCAACCCAGAACTGATGGACATGCTCCACCTAAAAAAAAACAAATCCCCAAGAGCCACATGCTCTAGGGATATAAACTTCACCACAACAATAAATAGGACATGCTGGAGGGATAGATTCCTGTCCCAGAGACTCCCCGTGCTTTGGAACAGGATTCCAATCTACATTAGGCATAGCCCTTCACAAACACTCTTTAAGAGAAATCTTGACGAGTGGATGGGAAACAGAAAATTTACCCCGGGGATCACTGCAGTGGCTCTGCTGGACCAAGGCACAGGGAACTAATCTAAGGGGGCGGTAAACACCAACACATTCTGGCTAGGCTTATAGATGCCCTTGGGCAGATAACCTAGTACTTACCTATGAGCCTATGAACTTATGAACCTATGTCAGCATTTGCATGTATATATGTTCATATATATTTATATATATGTATATATTTCTGAATATTTATATATATGTATATATTTCTGAATATTTATATATATATATATATATATATATATATATATATATATATATATATATATATATATAGATATGTTGTATCTGTTTAGATATTAATATATTTACACACACACATACATCTAGATGTTGGTATACATTCTCTGTACTGTTGCATGACTGGGCTGGATGTTATGTTTCAGAAAACATCAGTTTTATGTATATCTGGCATGGCTTAGTGATAAATCACTTTGTGTATGGTGTGTATGGTCCTGGGTTTGAGCCTTGCAGAGGCTGTTTATTTTGTTGCTGGGCAGAACACAGACCATTAGATACAGAGTGAGTAAGGCAATTTAAAGCAGTTGTAAGCGGGCTTGTGCAGTTTTGCGCAGAGGTAAGCACTGCTGACTTCCAGTTACAGTTTCTTATACTCAGTTAGCTTCCACATTGCTTAATCTGTGTAGGCAGTGCTTACCCCCATGCAAATACACTTAAACATGCTTACTAGTGCTTACATATGCTTACTACTGCTTATTTCTGCTGAAACCTGCTTTCTAGTGCATTATTTATTCTATTAATTCTGACACTGATACTTCAGATGTACATTTCCTGCAGTACTCCAGTTAATAGATATGTGTTATTTAGTGAGTATTGCAACAAAAATATTGCTTATAACATGCTTTGCCATGTAAAATAGACTGTGCAGCAGTGGGACTCGAACCAGGAATGCCTGCTCATTAGGCAAATGCTCTGCCCACTACACTATTGCTGTGCTGCTTCATTTGCATATATTTTCTTTGTTATCCTCTTCAGCCTTTTAAGCTGCTTTAACCATAGCTAAGCGATGGGCACACCCGCACACGTACAGTTAACTGTACTCGGACCTTTACAAATCTAAATACATGGGTTTCTTCATTTCCTTTGTATGTACTGTTGCTGTTGTACACATGGGGGACTGTTCGTGGGGATATGCAGACATCTATGAGTGGTCTCGCTCATTTCTTACCACTTTCTGCTGATATACATTGCAGGGGTGTGTTTATTCTGAGAGCTCTGCTCTCAGACACGCCCCCTGCACTCATACACACTCAGTGTAAGCCTAGGAGCTCGGGCAGCGTGCCTTCTTAATATGCATGGTGTTCTGCCATCCTGCTCCTAAATGGGCACTTCCGTGCAGGACTAAGCTAATCTTGCATGGAAGTTTAGTAAATCCGGGGGCATGTTTTCTTACTGATGAATAATGTCCTGATAGTCCTGTAGGTATTTTACCAATACTTGTTTGACATTTGAAAATGCTGCACCTTGTTCAGTGCTGGTAGATTTCATTTCAGGCATATCTTTTAATTTTGATTGTATCAATGTAGCATTGCTGTTGAGAGATTCTTGAATGTTCTGCTAGTCCTCAGGCACATTTTTCAAGGTAGGTGTTATCTTTCCCTTCTCTCCATAAGGCATTCCATTCAGTAAGGTGGACCAAGGTAAGTGTTACAAATATCCCCCACCCTCCCCCAAGTTAAGCAGATAACTCCACATTACTCATTGATGATGTCTATATATATATATATATATATATATATATATATATATATATATATATATATATATATATATATATATATTTATTTTACATTTGGTTACCGGGAAAGTCCAACTGGATGCAAGTCCTTTTTCAGAGGAGGCCCAGGGAGAAAAGTTCCATATTTATGAACAGTAGTTATTACAGTAAATGAAGGATATACAAAACTCTAACACTGTAGTTAAAATATACAATTTTACAATTTAGAGAAAGTGACATGATACAGGAAGGATTACAGTAAGATGCAAATTTCATTAATGGAAACAAATTTCATTAATAGAAACTATTATATACAGTTTTACAATCAAGGGAATGTATCATGATACTGGATGTGTAACAGGAATAGTTAATCATACACATCATAAGTCTGAGAGATATAGGACATTCCCTATATTGCATAAATCAGAAAGACAGTCTAGAGGTCTTGCATGGAATATGATGAACAGACTGAGGAGATTCTGTGGCCTGCACTGTGGAAATGCTGAATAATGTACGAGAAAGGTGAAGTAAACAGTTACTGGTTAGCAAGTCTAAAATTAGCTGGGGAAAGAGAGGAGAATAATGTTATAATATGCATTGGCACTAGAGCAGAGCCATGTATCAGCCAGGTGAGCTTTTAAAGTTTTTTGAATTCTGTTATTGAGGTTGTAGCTGTTAAGCTGGTGGGTAAGGAATTCCATCTTTGAGCTACACAATTTGAGTAGAGGGATTTGCCTGCTGTATTATTTGCTTTAGTTGTGTTCAGGAAGAGTTTATTATTGGAGCGTAGCACTCTGTTACTGGTGTAGGGATGAATTAGTTTCTTTAGAGCGGGGTTTTTTTCAGGGTGATACAGAATTTTATGGGCTAGAGTAATTTGGTTATAAAGGATGAGCTGTAATAATTCTAACTAATTAAGTTGCTTTATAGCTATGGAGTGGTGAGACCTATAAGGAGTGTCCATGGCAAACCTGACAATTTTATTATAACATGAATTGAGTGTTGCAATAGCTGTTTTTTCTTAGATTAGTGATAATTGGGGAAGCATAGGTAACTGTTGAGAGGAGGTGTGTGCATGCCATTGTATCTTTAGCTGTTCTTGTAAGAAATTGCTTATCTCTTTATAGGGCACCCAAAGTTTTGTGGGCCTTCTTTATGGTATGGGAGATGTGAATATCAAATTTCATATTACAGTAGCTTAGTGTGGGTGACAGGTGAGATAATGGTGTTATTTTTGGATGTGATGTTGAATGGAGGCAATGGTGGAGTGTATCTAGTTGGGTGGAAGAGCAGCAGTTTAGTTTTATTAGGGTTCATAATAAGCTGGGAGTTACAGAGCCAAGATTCAACAGAAAGAAAGGAGGCTTGTTTTAGTGAATGAAGTTCTTGAAGGAAAGACACAGCACATATTAATGTGGAGTCATCGGCGTATTGGATGACAGTAGCATGTAATGTAGAGGTATGAAGGCTGTTAGTAAAAACAAAGAACAGTAGGGGTCCAAGGATGGAGCCTTGGGGAACGCCTAGAGTAGTTGAAAGTAGTGGGGGAAAGTTCTTTCTGCCATACAACTGCTTGCTGTTGACCTGACAGCTTTGAAAGCAAGTGATAGCAGGTTCATTGAGATTTAGATCAGAAAGAACATTGATGAGTTTCCCGTGTGCAACTGTATCGAATGCCTTAGAGAGGTCCAGAAAGATTGCAGATATGAAGTTTCCATTCTTTCTGTGGTTGTTTATTATGTCTGTGAATGACATTAGGGCAGCGATGGTGCTATGAAAAGGCCTAAATCCATATTGTGTATTAGACAAAAGTTTGTGAGTATTTACGTGTTCCATGCATATACCTCTCTAGGGTTTTAGACAGAGGGGAAAGAATAGCGATGATACAATAACTCGTCAGCACTTTTTAATTACCTCCTTTGTGGAGTGGAACTGTATGGGAATTTTTCCAGATATCAGGGACTAGGTTTTCAGAAATAGATCTGTTAATAAGAATGTCTACAGGGTAGGCTATTGCATCAGTGGCAATTCAAAGAAAATCAGCTGGTAGTTTATCTACAGCTAATGTTGTTGGTTTTAATTTTTTTAGACGTTTTTTAATCATGTTAATAGGAACAGGTTATAGGGTGAAGCTGTTATAGTTATTGTTTGGTTTAGGTGGTTCTTTGTGGAAGAGGGTGGTTGAGGGCTGGTTAGAGCGAGAATAGATTCAATGAAATGTTTGTTGAATTGTGTGGCTATATTTTCTAAGGAGTTAGTTGTAGTTGGGGAGGGTGTACTAACTTTACCAGGTAGGAGAATGTTGTTAATGGCTAACCAGAATTTTTGAGGCTTGTTTAGATGCTTTTTTGTATATTGTGATATTAGCTGATGTTATCTGATCTGACCAATTTCTTTGATTTATTTCTTAGCTTCAGGTACAATTGTTTAGAGGCTTGAGATCTAGCTTTATCCCATTGATCCCATACTTTATCTCTAGCTTTCAGTAATGATCTTTGTTTGCTTGGTAAGCCATGGTTCAAGTTTGGATTTAACTCTGATTGTTCTGGGAGGGGCATGTGAGTTCAGGATGTCTAGAAAGGTAGTGTTAATGTAATTAACTGTTTCATTAAGGCTGAGGGTCTTAAGTGGTTCCCAATTGCAACTTTTTATAGCAGCAAAAAAATAAGTGGGATTAAAGTTTCTTTTTTTTCTTATTAGCTGGTAGGTTGTAGGTTTAACTTGATGTGTATGTTGTTTTAGCATGAAGATTGGTAGGTGGTCACTCAGGCTGTCAGGTAGGCAGCCAGAATGACAGGATTGAGCTGGTCTATTTATCAGTATCCAGTCCAAAACTGACTGTCTCTTGGAAGATTTATCTATTGTACTGGGTGACTGTATTATTTGATTATATTTGTAGAGGTTGATGTAGTTTGTGGGATTACTTGAGTTACAAGTTAGCCAATCTATATTAAAGCCCCCCATAGGAGGCCCAATTTAGTAAGTTTTCTAGTGTGGATATGTTATTACTGGGTTGGATTTATGCAAGATATCATAACATGTTGCCAAGATCTCATTATTTGTAATGTCTGGTGTTAACTGTGTTTCAGTTAGAAGGAAATATATCAGGTGAATAAAGTGAGAGGTTGGCATGCAGATCATGATTTTTTTAGTAATGCTTTTTATATTTAGCAACACTAGGTCATCAGCTTCCCTAGGAAGTTTTAGTATGGCGTGATGGTGATTAGATTGCTGAGTGGATGAGCTGAGAATAGGAGTAGGTGGGCCGAGATTAGGATGTATATCCTACTGAGAGATAGTTTAGATGCCATGTAGAGTATGTTTTTTCTAGGATGATAATGTTCTATGTTCATAGTTTTATTATATTGTAGAGTCTTAGGTAGGAGAGTTAAAACTGGATAGAAAGGAGTACTGTGTAGTAGTGTGCAGAGTGGGATTGCTAGGCTGTATTTGCAAGTAAATGATATAGGTGCATGAGCTGATGGAGGACAGTTATAGGGAGGGAGTAGCATGATAGTTGTTATGCTATATGGGTGGAGTTGAGATGTGTGGAAGAAAGGGTGTGAAGGAAAGGATAGATAGGAGGATGAAGACAGAGGGATTTGATTTGTCCACATACAGGTGTGGGAGTGGTTCTGGTGTTTAAATGTAATTGAACTGGGGGTGGGTGGGAATGGGGGAAGGGTAGGGGAACACAGTGAGCCTGAGCTTGGTGAGGGTGAATGGAGCAGGTATGACAAGACCTTCATGGCAGAATGAAAAAAAAATCAGTTTGCCGTAAGTAGTGGCAGAGGGAATTTATTGCAAAGTCTAAGGGGGTAAACTAAGGTGAATAGAGAGGATAACTGGACTTGGTAGAGGTGGGATAATAAAGAGAGATACCAGAGAGTTGGAGTCTGATAGTTTAGCTGGTGGGATAGAACATTAGCTGAGAAGTGTCCATGAAGAATACTAAACATATAGAAGGATAGCAGGGGGTTATGTTTGGTGATGTGTTTGCAGCTGTACAGACAATGATAATTACAGTGATGAGAGAGTATTTATCCATACATTAACAGTTATAGATGTTTGCAGACTTAAACTGGCTGTGTTGAGGAGGTATAATTCACTTCACCTGTATCAACATGTGTTCCACAGTGTATTTTTTTCAGCTGTTAAGGCATTAACAGTTACAGAAGTTTGCAGACTGAGACTGGCTGTGTTGAGGAGGTGTAATTCACTTCATCTGTATTCCACACTGTATTTGTTGCAACTGTTAAGGTATTAATAGTTACAGAAGTTTGCAAACTGAGACTAGCTGTGTTGAGGAAGTGTAATTCACTTTGGCTGGGTGAATGTGTATTCATCTCTGTATTTTTGCAGCTGTTAAATTCTTTTTAAGTAATTAACTGTTCCTGGAGCATTTTAATTAGATCATGCAAAGAAATCCTTTAACAAATGATTGCTGCTGTTGCAGCATACCAGCGGGACCCAACCAAGTAAGTAGATAGGAAAAGAGACAGGCAGAGATTTAGGAAGGGAAATTAGATCTCAGTCTGGTCTGTACTGAAGCTTTTTTCTAATCATGATACTAATGAGGTGTAAAGACCTACTAGAAAATAAGCTGTCATAAAAGAATCCATCTGTGCACTCAGCAGTCTTATAGTTTTTCTATTTTTTCAGATCTTGGGATGAGGACAATGAAACTACATCAGTCTCCAAGGGCTCACAGTGTATTTACCCCTAAGTGAGCCTACGTGACACAGTTGAGCTGGGATCTTTCTTAAACAAATTAGGTATTTAGTTAGTTAGTTAGTTAGTTAGTTAGTTAGTTAGTTAGTTAGTTATTGCTTTAGTTTACTGGGAAAGTCTGACTGGGAATAACTAAGCTGGGTATCTTCTATCAGCAAAAGGAGTTTTGTTAGCTAGGGGTGTCTGGGAAATGTTCATCTTCTCAGGACTGCCTAAATTTTGCAGACAATGATTATTGTTTTCCATAGTGTATTAAACTGAGAGATCTCATTTCTTCTGTTATGAAAATAGGAATTTCTGAAGCACTTATCAAAAATGCAAATAGATGCTCTATAAACAGTGAAAATGAATTTGCATGTTAGTAAATTTTGATATGCTGATGACAGCAATTTGTGAATGTATAACTTTAAACATAATTCTACAAAATACTTTGCTACATGCTTAAAGCTTACGTGATAGAACTAAAGTGAGAGAAAACAATAGCTTTCTAAAAGTTTTTGGAGTACTTTGAATCATATCAGAAACAAGTAGTTTAGAAGCTGGCTACTATCTGAACAATATTTTGTTGAAACACTGTATTCTAACTAAATAGTGAGCCTTTTTATACTGAGTGTTTCTCTGCTCTCACAACAGGATAACTACACAGTGTTTGACACTACAGTAAGTTTTAAAATATGCACATAGACAATGTTTTTATTTTTTTCTCTAAGATACATATAGCTGTACAGAGCCTCTTTGTAATAAAAGTATGACTTTTGAAACTAATAAAACTTATATTCAGTTGTCCTATTACACCCTGAATATGGGGCATACTAAATAGCAGAATCATTATGGAAAATAAACAACACATGGAAATGGGGTGCTCCAGCCAATCGGAGATTGTTGAGTATTCTTGGGGTACCAGCTACTTAACACTGAAGCAGTGGAGTTATGCCTGCAGTTATATGTATACACTGTTTTTCAAAATGAGCCCCAAAATAACTAGCATTGTTAACAATTTTCATAGTTATACAGTTGCAAAGAGACAGCTGACTTCAAAAACTGTTGCATATACTGTTTTTCAGAATGAACCCCAAAAATAAGTAGCATTGCAACAATTTTCATAGTTTTCGCCTTACAAAGAGAGATCAGACTCCAAAAACTGTTGCATCTTGTAAGTTGCAGGTCTAACTAATATAGGTATTATACCACCCTTACTGCAGTTAATGTATGTTTTGAACACAGAAACCTGAATTAATACATAATAATTACCAAAAGAGAATATAATGTAATAAAATGTATTACTGATGCATTTCATATGCCAGATAATATCAGGTTAAATGTTTTTCTTCAGCATGATTAAGTGTGTAAGTTAATACAATCAGTTAGGATTTCCTGGAAATTGCAGGTAACACTTCGAGTACTTGTAAAACCTTGCTAAGAGCTAAACCAAATCCTTATTCAGCTCTGAGGTAAAGCCTAACTGCAGCTATTGATGCATAACACTGGAAATTTACAAGTGCATACTAAGCATAGATAGAGGTTTGTTCTCTGTTATTTCTGTTATTCTTAATATTGTTTGATGTCCTTCTATTCTCATATTGCAGTATTCTTACCGTGGGATCCTCCGCCTCAGGCAACCCAAATGTCATCTCCTACACAAAAGCTTTCAACCTGGTTGCTGTTGGTGCATGGGATGTCACATATAGGGCCATAAACCAGGGACCTTAAACGTGACATCTGCATGCACAGACCTCAGAACTTTTCTTCCGCAGTCAAAAGTCAGATCAATCGCATCGCTCCTCTCTATCAAGACATCTAAAACTAAGTACCCCGTTGGGAATTTCTTACTTATATTAATTGCTTCAGCTTGGTTTTCTGGTTTTACACTACCCAATGTCTGCTAAGAAAGGTTAATGCTGATGCGGGAGTCAAATTCCACATAAGGACACCCATGACCATTGCATCTTTTGTCTAGCCCGGGAACACGACCATGCCTCCTGCTCCATCTGCCAATCCTTCGTCCCTAAAACTCTTAGAAGTCATTTGGCTGCCCTTAACCTGTACTTAGAAAATTAAAGGCTTAAGAAGCTAGCCTTAGGATAGATACAGAAAAGGCTGAACCGTTGGAACAACCAAAGAAAAAGGCCAAAGTTTTGAAGCCTATTAACACTTCTTCTCTATTGTCTGACACCCTACCAACTGCTGATATAGGGGTTGAGGGATGTCTGCTAGAGCTGTCTGCTTCTGTGGCTCCCCTCACGGAAGCCGTTTCCAAAGCGCCGGCCAGCACATCTGCAGAGATGTCTCAGACGTCGGTTATTTCCAAAGTTGAGGGGAAACCAGGTTCCACTAGACGTCCTTCTGGATCTCAGGAATCCGAGTCTCCTTCCTTTGGTATGGCCCCAGAATCAAGATCTACAGTGTCTTCCAAAAAAAAAAGATAAAAAAAGACTCCTTAAAAAGAAGACAAAAAACTAAACATTTATCTACTCTTCCTGAAGGACAACTGGACTGCCAGTCTTTTACTCAGTCCCTTATGCAGGCTTTCATGGCTCATAGGCCTCCAACCTCCTCAGCCCCCTCTATTTCATTGCTCAGCCCAAGGCCTACTTCTGCTGCCTCACTCCTTCCCTCTATTCCCCAGGAAGAAGAAGAAGAGGCCCTTTCCTCTTGGTTTGAGGAGTCCATTACCTACTCATCTCAAATAGCCTCCCCCCTGGAATATTACTTTCCAGATGAAATTCTATTAAAGGAGATTCCCCTCCAGAGGACATAACAGTTGGTAAAACTATCACTAAGATGAAAGAATACTTCAAATGGGATACTTCCCAAATGACAGAAACTCAAAAAAGATACTTTGAATTGTTGCAGGTTAAATCACCCTCCCCATCAGCCATTCCTCCAGTGATCCTTGCATACCTTGATGCATTTGCTTCTTGCTCTAAGAACTCTGACTCTCAGCCACCTACCCCAAAGAGACAAACCATTTCTATAAGGTTTCTCATGACCACAAATTCCTAGTAAAACTCCCCTTGGCAGACCCTGCTGTTATAGCTATGGCCCCAGATAGACAATCTAGACTGTTCCCTTCTTTGTCTCTTTTACCTTCAGATAAAGACAGTAAAATTATGGATAGGCTGGGCAAGAAGACTTACACCTCTTTCACCCTGGCCTTTAGAGCAATTAACTACCAAACACATATGGTGAAATATGCCTTGGACTTGGTATATCAAGCCTCTACACTTCTGAACTCCCTGCCTGACTCTCCTAACAAAACTGAAGTAGCATCTAAGCTCTCTCTGGCATCCCAGGTGACCAGACACTCCATCAGATGCAGTTATGATGCAGCAGAGGCGTCTGCTAGATCAGCTGCAACTGCCTCAGTTCTGTGTAGATAATCTTGGCTTAGGTTACAACCACTGCCAGAAGATTTTAAGTTCAAAATCCTGGATGCTCCCCTTGATCATAACCTTCTGTTTGGTAAGCAGTCTGCAGAGCTATTTAAAAATCTACAGGAGAAGAGCAAAGAGCTACCAGATAGTAAACACCTGCTCGTATCTCCTATACCTAAATACTATAGAAATTATCCTGCCCAAAACATCCTATATCAGAATGGCCCCCTCCATGACCATCCCTTCTTCTACCAGGCATAGGAAGGGGACTAGGAGGCAGTCTTCTTCTAGGACTACCTCTTCTCAGTCAGCCCAAAGACAGTCCTTTCAGGACAGAAGTAATGGCAACAATGTGTGACTGCCTTGCCCATCTCCCCCTGTCTTCCCGTCTCTCTCACTGTCAGCCCCTTTGGAAAGAAATCACCACAGACCACTGGGTGCTGGCAATAGTGGAAAAAGGATATTTCCTATCCTGGCAGGAAAGACCCACCCCACAGAGCATTCCTTTTCCACCCAAAAAATCAGCTTCATCTAATTTCCCAGACTATCCAGGATCTACAGCAGGGCACAAGGCACCATAGAACCCATCCCATCAGGACAAAAAAAAGGTTTTTACTCCAGACTTTTACTAGTTCCTAAAAAGGTTGGGCCATGGAAACCAATCCTGGACTTATCCATTCTAAATCTTTTTCTAAAAGTCCCCTCTTTCAGAATGCTGTCTCTACAGACCCTGCTTCCACTATTGCCACCACAAGCATTCATGCCCACTCTGGACCTAAAGGAGCCTTACCTCCACATCCCCATACACCCAAACCACAAGAAATACTTAGTGCAAACACGCAAAAGTGCTACGGAAACCTTGCTCCAGACGAATAAGCAGCTACAAATAATTGAAACCTGCTCCAAGACCAAATAAGATTCTTAACGTGAAATTTATTAGTAACGTTTTCGCCTTGTAAAAACTCAGCTTCTTCAGAGAACAAAACAATAGTAAAATACTTTTTCTTTTAAACCGCTCTTACAGGAAGTGATGTCAGAAAAAAAGGTGTGTCAGAAAAAGAATTAAAAAATATTTCAAAAAATATATAAAAAATATATATAGTTATTTTAACTTATACAACAAGATTACGTTGTCACAACAGAAGTGGTCAGTTAAAAAGGGAACACAGTTATATAATTATAAAAATACTTATAAAAATACAATAAAGTACTGATAATAATGTTGTAAACCACATGTAATACGCTTTCCTGCTATGAGGTACATTACCCCATGAAAAAAATGAATCTTACTTATAAAAGTTCTTTAGTGTACTGTAAAAACTTACAAAATCCATTAATGTACGTGTAAGCATTATGGTCACTGCTTATAATTAGCCTTTGGGAAATACACTTAACTGAATGCAAGTAGTGCAACATAAGGAAATTTAATAAGAATTTTATAACAAGTCTTACGAAAGCATGCATTAAAATGCTTAACGCCAGTAACTTCTTAGTTTCAACACAGGTAAAATGTTGCAACTTTCATTTAAACCTGGGTAATAAAATGAATCAGTCCTGAACTGCCATTCAAGTTCTAAGATTTCTAATAATAACTTGAAAGGACCACCTCTAACTGGTTGTTTCATTTGGTCAATTGCCATAAATGAAAAGCTATGACCTGGGTGGTCAATGATGTGTTTGGCAAGTGCGTTATTTTCGTTTCTGTTGTTAATTGCGTAAGTATGTTCGTACATACGATCGCGTAATCTGCGGTCCGTCTTTCCTATATAGAAAGACGGACAACAGTCGCAGATCGCGATGTAAACCACGGACTTGCTTTCACAATTGAGAGGTTTCCTAATGTCAAACTTTTTTCCTTTTACTGTAAATGTCTGTCCAGACTTTGTTTTGTAGCATCTATTACAAAAACCACATGGATACATACCTAATTTCTTATTATAAAATTTACTTGGGATATCTCTTTGTAGTAACTCTTTCAAATTATTATTCCTTCTAAAGACAAATGTGGGGAATTGTCCAAATTTTTTAATCAAAATGGGGTTACTTAGTATAAAGTCCCAATTCTTCCGGACTATAGCTGATATCCGACCTGAGTCAAAACTGTATGTAGTCACGTAACAAAGTGAAGGGTCAGAAAAGTTGTTAGACTCTAATAAATTTTCACTTGCTGTCGGACCAACTTCAGTAGGTTCTAAACAGCTAGTATTACCTGTGGTGCTATTCAAAATCACTGTGGACAAAATTGGACTATAAAAACCATTACTTCTCTTCATTTCGACTTCTTTAAAAATATTTTTAATAAATTCCAACGGGTATTTTCTTTTCAAAAACATATCCGTCAGCAAATCACATTCCTCATAAAATATTTCCATCGTACTGGACATTCTTGCGGCCCTAACAAGCTGTCCCTTTACTACAGCTTTTTTCTGTTTCATAGGGTGGTGGCTAGAAAAATGCAAGAATGAGTTACAGTACGTTGGTTTTCTATGTATCCTTGAGACAAAAGAACAAGTGTCAAAATCTTTAATTAATTTAACATCCAAGTAATCAATACAGGATGTTGAAAAATTGTGAGTGAATTTGAGAAATTCTGAAGTGTTGTTGATAGTGGTGACAAATGTGTCAGCCTGTGTCTCATTGCCATCAAATAAAATAAAAATATCATCAAGATAACGTGTGTAATATCTAATCAGTGCCATTAATTCTGGTGATGAAAAAACAGAATGTTTTTCCCAAAAACTCATGTAGAAGTTTGCTATTACTGCTCCACAAGGGGAGCCCATCGCAACTCCTTGTTTTTGCAGAAAGTATTTTTTGTCGAACATGAAATAGTTCGACGATAACACGATATCCATTAAATCTGTAATGACATCTATCTCGTTTCTTGAAACACCCAATTCACCCAATAAAAGAGCTGTCCATTCAAGAGCCTCTTGGTGGGGAATTGAGGTATATAAATCAACAACATCAACGGTGAGGAAATTAACCTCAGCGTTGAAGGGTTGTAAATTGATGGCTTCCAAGAAACTCCATGAGTCCTTACAAATAACTGGAAAATGGACTAGATGTTTAGACAATAGGCTATCCAAAAACTTAGCGCAAGAATAAGTCATGGATGACCTTCCATCAATTAATGCCCTCATCGGTGGATTTAACAAGTCTTTATGAACCTTTGGTATGCCGAACATAACAGGTATTTTTGGGAGTGTTATATCAATATAGTTGTAAGTGTCCAAATTGATTTTTCCTTCAAGATATAAATCGCGAAAGTACCCTCTCATCCTGTTATGTGCTCCTTGAATCTCGTTTAAGGAAGCTTCGGCATACGCTGGTGATTCTAAGATAGTGTACATTTTTTCAGTGTACATATCCTGACCAAAAATCACTAGACCACCGCCTTTATCAGGTTTTAAAAGCCTAACGGGCATTTTACACAGGTCATCTAACATTTGGAGTTGGGTTTTAGTAGTATTGAATTTGAAAGGTGAATGCCTTTTAATCCTACTATTAAATAAGTGTCTCAAGTCAACCTCACAAGCTTGTTCAAAATGCATTAGAGAAGGATGCAATGGTGGGTTAAAAACACTAGGGAGTACCAGAGAGTGAAAGCTATCCTGCCTGGTAGGTTCACTGTTAAAATACAGTTTCAAATTAAGTTTCCGAACAAAACATTTCAGGTTGATCAATTCCTTTGAGACATCACCAAATTTACTAGGTACAAAAGTATACCCGTATGCAAGTAACTCAATAAGCTCCTCTGCTAAGTCTAATTCAGTAAAATTGTAAATTTTAAAATCAGCATCTCGATTTAACATTATTGTTGGACCCACTTGGGGCGCAGAAATAGACTCAAAAGAGTTACTGTCACTAATACAGCTTTCAACTGTGGCATTAACACAATTAAAAGACAGTATACGATCCCCTAACTCGTGTTCAATTTCTAGGCTCAGTTCCAATTCTGACGTCTTTTCGGGCGTTGACGTTGGTTGCGCTGGCCTAAAAAATTGTTGTTGTTGTTGTTTTTGTTATTTGCATTCTGTCCTTTAATTCTACTACTGCGCCTTGGACCTGTATTTGGATTAAAAAAGGGGGGTTCCTCATCCAGGAACTCTTCGTTAACATCATAAATAGTGTTGTCAGTTCTTTCAGGGTTAGTCAATGCATTTGTAGCTCCTAAAGTTACATCATTCCGCTCTGTAAAACAAAGTTTGGGATAGGCTTTCTCACTTTGATATGCTTGTCTGTCCCTTATAAGCTTCTTAACTTTGTTTTGTTTTAATTTGACCAACATAACTTCAATACTTGTAAGTGTGCGGTCATAGTCAACCTTGAATGTTGTAAAGTTTAAATCCTCTTTCAATTGTTTGTCAAGTGCATCAATTTCCCCAATGAGTTGCTGCACATGAAGCTCATAATGTTTAATTATGAGTTGGAGGAGCTGAATACCTTGTGCCTGAAACAACTCTTTTAAATCAGTAAAAAACAATAAGTTATTAAGCAGTCCTGAGGGTGCGAAGGCATTTCTCAAACCCTTCGGAACTAAACCCTCACGTATACATTGGTTGAAATAGGCTGCTTCTAATTGTAGTTTTTTAAGTTTCAATACTTTGCTGTCAAATAGTTTCAGTTTTTCTGAAATCGAAGAATTATTGTTTCCCTGGGCTTGTGCGTTAGGTACATTAGAATTTGTAAAAGCGAATGCATCAGTATTATGCATCCAGCTAGCAATATCATTAAAGTTACTAACATTGCCTGTTGTACCTGTGATCCTCATTGCACTCCTCGTTTGTGCAGTAGAGGAATGAGCAGGAGCGTCGTTCGTCGCTATCGCTGGACATCTAGGAGTGTTTGCTGCAACATCGGCATACCTAACATGATTGCCGAAAACCGTCTCAGTAAATCCTGGTGGTATGCCTCTCGCCGTGTTTAGTAACGGCTGAGCTGGCGGGATGTCCGCATCTGAAGAAATACTTACACTTTGCTGGGCCGTGCTTTCATTTTCAATTTACTACCTTGCCCTTTGGTTTGTCTACTGCGCCAAGAGTTTTCACCAAATGCCTAGCTCCCAACATAGCCTTCTGCAGGACCAAGGGCATACAGATCTATCCTTACCTAGACAATATTATAATTCTTGCAGAAAATGAAGAGACCCTCAGAAATCATCTTCAGTTCTCATGTTCCTGCTTCAGAGACTAGGTTTCACACCAAACCTCCCTAAGTCATCCCTATCCCCAGAACACGACAAGGTCTTCCTGGGTTGCAGGATTCAAACAGACCTAATGAAAGCATTTTTTACCCCAAGACAAAGTAATCTCTCTGACAAACCATTTCCAGGACCTCCTCCAGATAGACCAGCTGTCAACAAGACAGTTTATGTGCCTTCTGGGTCTTATGGCAGCCACCATAACTATGCTTCCCCTAGCCACTTGAAGAAGCTAGAGTGGTATTGAAAGAATGTATGGTCCCAGCACAGCCATCCTCTAGACTTCCAAATACCCTTTCTACTTTGTCTACAAACAGAACTAAGGTGGTTAATACAATAGGTTCAAAGGAATCCAGGACTACCCCTCCTACCCCCCCACACCAGCTCAACATATGCACACAGATGCCTCGGATCTGGGCTGGGGGACTACCATGAATACCATGAAGGGACTCAAGGTACAAGCACCTTGTCAGGCATCCCTCTTGAGGAAACATATCAATGTCAGGGAAATGACAGTGGTTCATTTAGTCCTGAAGGCTTTTCTCCCTATACTTCAGCCAGGCCCTCTGCCAATCTTCACAGACAACACCACTGTCATGTGGTACATCAACAAACAGGGGGGACCAAGTCCTACCTTCTATGCAGGCTAGCAATGCAAATTTGGGAATTAGCCTCACAGAACAACTTATCTCTGCAAGCAACTTACATCCCTTCCCAAGACAACCTTCAGGCAGATGCTCTAAGCAGATCATTCTCTCTACATCACGAGTGGATATTATACAGGGAAGTTTTCCTAGACATGGTCCACCGATGGGGTGCACCACATTTAGATCTGTTTGTCTCCCCTCAGAACAGACAACTGAAAAAATTCTGTACCAAACACCACTCTCCCTTATCTTAGAGAGTGGACACCTTCACCATCTCATGGAAAGGACGGTTTCTGTTTGCCTTTTCCCCCTTCCCTCTCATTCAGAAAGTCTTCCTGAAGATCAGGAAATACATGTCAAAAATCTTGCTGGTGACTCCCTACTGGCCAAGGCAGCATTGGTTCCCCCTTCTACAATCCCTCACCAAGGGCAATCACCACAAGTTACCTCACAAGTTGGACCTACTCACACAACAGAATGGCACTCTCATCCATCCACACCTAGGGATCCTGAGCCTTACTCTCTGGGTGATACATTCTAGTACCCTTCAGAAACTGCTACACAGAGGACATGTTTTCTATCCTGCAGGAGGCCAGTAAACCCAGTACAAGAAGATCCTACATTTCTAAATGGGAGAGATTCTCTAAATGGTGTCTCCAAAGACATGAGGACCTCCTTCTAGTGGATGTCCCTTTAGTCTTAGCGTATGTGTGTGAGCTATTTAAAGCAGATCGTTCATACTCTCCAGTGAAAGAACACCTCTCTGCTATCTATGCCTGCCTACCCCTGGAACCTCCTTTATTCTCCAGGTTGGGTGTTAAATTGTTCTTAAAATGGGTCTTACACATAAGACCACCCAGAATGCCTACCCTATCATCCCGGGAGTTAAATTATATCCTGGGGAAACTTTCACTGACTACATTTGAACCAGCCACTTCTGTATCCCTGCAGATGTGCACATGGCAAACAGTTTTGCTGGTAGCCCTCACTTCAGCAAGAAGGGTCTCAGAGTTATGGGCATTCATGGCATGCCCTCTTTACACTATCTTCCATAAAGACAAGGTGATCCTGCACACCAACCCCTCCTTTATGCCCAGAGTGATCAACGAGCTATCACTAAATCAGTCCATTCACTTATCAAACTTCTTCTCCTCTCCCCAGAATGACAGTGAAAGAATACTACATTCCCTGGATGTTCACAGAAAATTAAGATTTTATCTGGACAAAACCAAGTCCATCAGAAAATTAAATCAACTTTTTGTTTCCTTCCATCCCAGAGCCCTGGGTAAGGCAGTCTCCAAACAGACTATTTCGTGTTGGATCAGGAAAACTATCCATTTCTTCTATTCATACCATTGAAAAAACCTGAATCAGGGGATCGGGGCTCATTCTACTAGAGCAGTAGCTTCCTCCAAAGCCTTCTTCTAAGACCTAGACACAGCCACCTTCCATGAGGCAGCCACCTCACCAAACATTACAAACTGGACCATATCTCCCGAGCCAGAGCAGGTTTTGCAAGGGTAATCCTGTAAGCATTTTTGGAATACACTACCTCTACCTCCACCCTTCCTCCTTCCTGAGCTGTGGTACTCTCCCACAGTAAGAATACTGCAACATGAGAATAGAAGGACATAGAACATAGAAAAGTTGTGTAAAATCTTACCATAACCACAGATGTCCTTCTCTTCCATGTTGCAGTATTCCTTCACTCCCTCCCCCCTGACCGCCTACAGGTCGTGAGCTTTCACAGAGCCCCTACTGGCACTAGGTTCATTTTTGGACAGTATGTGGCATTCCACCAGTCTGAAGAACATCTTTTGCCATCTCCTAGGCTACTGTCCAACTGGGTAGTTAGTTCTGAGGTTTGTGTGTGCAGGCATCACATTTAAGGTCTCTGGTTTATGGCCCTACATGTGACATCCCACCCACCAATAGCAACCAGGATGAAAGCTATTGTATAGGAGCCAACGTTCGGGTCACCTGAGGTGGAGGATCTCAGAATAAGAATACTGCAACATGGAAGAGAATGACATCTATGGTTATGGTAAGATTTTACACAACTATTCTTTCTAAGATAAGCTTTACAGACAGGCGCGCACACACACACACACACACACACACACACACACACACACACCATTGAGACAAGATCTGATGGAAATTTAACACACAGACTCTCTTTTCTTGCCTTTATTTCCTGGACCCCATCCTGTCAGCCTAGTGTACTAGGACAGTTATTGTCTTATTTGAAAAAAAAACAAAAAAAACCCATAATCACTGTTATGCTTAAAACTGACAATTTATCAAACAAAAATTCACACGTGTAACTGTAAACATCACAAAAGCTAATAAAAACTTCTCACTTTTGTGTTTCATGCATTTTTTAAATAAAGCCAACTATTCATTTTTGAAATGGAAATATTACTCCACAAGGGTACTACTAGGAATTCTAGTTTACTACTGTTGCAGATCAGCTGGCGCTACTGAGACAAGAAATCTATTTGTTAGATGTAACACATGAGAAAAAGTGAGTAAATCCATTTGACATATTGGTGAAGGGTAATATTTGATAGCTGCATTAAAGTTAATGATGGGGGTTATGAAATTCCACTACCTCATGTGTTAAAAGGTTCAGGAAAATTATACAATGATCCATCTTGATAGTGTGCATTTAAAATATGCAGTAAAATCATATAAACTAATTCATTCTGTAATCACAATATTTAATCTTAATATAATATAACTGTAAATCATATCTGTACTTCTCATGGAATTAAATAATTTGAATATTGTTCATGGCAGCATCATTTGAGGTATATGGGACATTGTGGTAACTAACACATGGTCTGTTATACTCAGTTTATTAATTAATGCTTGTGAAGAAAAGAATTAACAGCTGTACTGTGGAGTCATTCTAGGTGTCAGATGCAACTCGTGAGAGAGCAAGTGAGTTGCCAAGTATTGCAATAGAAGAGCTGTACACACAAAATTCAACTAAAAGCGATACAGTTGTCACCTATATCACATTTTCTGTTCTTTCTTTTGAAATGTTTATCTTCTGGCTACCTATAAACTTCTCAGCATTCTCACTTTGGTTCCATACTCAAAATGCTCATTCTTGACATGAATTAAATAATATTCAAAACTACATTTTAGGATTTATTGTTCATAATTTCATTTAGAACTTGATAAACTTGCTATATTTTTGGAAAAAAAAGTACAGTATTGGTTTCAAGACTGTAATCGATTTTTTTGAATTTACACAGACTATTATATCCAAACAAAACAGTCATTAGATCCCTTATTATTATAATACATGAAACTTTAGACAGTAGAACTTGCATACTTTTTTAACCGTCTGATTGCTAGACAGTATTATGCAAAGGGAAACATTGCAAACCTAAATGATGTTGCTTATCTCTGTTGTCATGCATTAGTATGGACTTAAATTCAGAAAAGCATTTAACAGCTTTTTACTGCTGTGCTTCCTAAACGTAGAGATAAAACAAACAAACAACAATTTTATTTGGTTAGTATAGAAATTCAGATGTATCATTGTTCTCTTCCACCTGTACAGAAAGATAGTACTTAGTGAAAACAGATAAATGTAATACACAGTTAGTGCACATTCTACAAGAACTTTCTGAGATTTTTTAAATGGTAAATTTGTTTAGATCATAACTGTCTTTATATCATATGTTAATAAAACAACTGAAATACATACATTTAATACAGAATTTACAACAAACCAGTGCAAACCAGTTTAAACCAAAGGGAATAAATTGCCAGTACTTGAAAACGTGAACATGAATATTTTGAACTTGTAACCCAAAGAAAAGGAGTAGATGTCTTCATCGTTCTCCTTTTTCACTCAAGACCTGTAACTAAGGAAAATCTCAGTCTACCTTTTTATTTTTGAGCCTGGTCTTGTTAGCATCAAGTTTCATGATGTGTCAGTTGATTTTTGTATGTTACTTCTTTGTCCTGTTTGTACTTTACCAGACACAAGAAATGTGACATTGTCTTGTAAGAGCATAATTGCTTATTTAACATCATAGAAATATTATGAAGTAAATATTTTAAAACTCTGTTTGATCCCCCCAAAGTATGGCTTGCATCCACAACAAAACTGTGATACAATTCAGAATTTTCATACTGAAATATTTCCAGTTATGCAGCTGTTATCTCCAGTTTGTGTTCTCCATGGAATACTAGCATATGATTTGCTAAGGTTAGCATTTTCTTTCTCCAACCCGGACCTCTTAATTCCTGTGGCCAAGCTGATAGCTAATCTACCTTCACCCAATTAGCTTATTCTTTCTGTTTGGGGTGGGTGCCAGGGATCTCTGGGCTAAGCAAGAATCTTCCAACACAATTACTCCTACTTGGGGAGCTCAATCAGATCCACTGTTCCCCTTCTGGTAAGATTTACTCCATCTCACTGGCCTATTCAATCTCCAATGGGCTACATCAGCGGTTACCTAATGCTGCTTCATCTGGAGAACATGGTATTCGAACATAGGTTGTATATTTCAAATGCATCATGTACTCTGTAGTTCCTTCCTACTGGTGCAGTACCTAGTTCTCTCTCTCTCTCTCAGTGTCATTAAAATGGCACGCTAGAGCCATGTCTCTCCCACCAAGATAGGCAAGCTGGAGTTGGATTCTCATTCCCATCATACTGCTCAACTGTCCAGATTTTCACAAAATGTCGAGATTTTTGCCTCATATGTTTGGTCTGTTCCTCATAAAATATGTGATTTTTCTGGCAAATCATCGAGGAATGAAGTCACTAAATAATGACAGTGATTTGAGGTTTCAGACTTCATATAATTCAGAAAATGTATACTAAGACAAGACCTTTTATTCTACCAACTTTCTAAGTTTATAAAAGTTTATTTTAAATGTGTCCCTATTTATGAGCCTTTATTGCCCCATTATTTTTGACTTTGTCCAGATTTTTTTTAGCTAAGAAGTTGAGAGTTATGATTCCCATCCTTCTCACTTATCCCCCCTGACCCTGTCCTGCTACTAGAGAATTGGGTGTCTGGGCCACACTCAAAGCTTCTTCCTTTTGCACCATGAAGTTGGGATAATGTTAACAATTTCACTATTTACATCTTTCTTTCAAGTTAGGAGAAACATTTCTAGAGACAGTACTTTTCAGTTTGTTAGCTGCATGTTGTATTTAACAACAACTGCAATCTGGACGATTGGATGGGTAACCGTAAATTCATCCCAGGAGTTCCACCTGTGTCCCGTTTGGGCATGGGCATTAGGTGCTGATCTTGGAAATAAGGTTAGAACTTGGCTAGCCTTGTAAGGGCCTTAGAGCCATTAGCCTAGTACCGTTCTATGATCCTATGACCCTATGATATAAGCCCAGTGTAAAACATGTAATGCGGCATTTCCAGAAATATGCTTTTCCAAATAATTTGTAATATCCCTGACAAATATAAAATAAAAACAATTAAAATTACTTTAAATGCTTTTCCCAACTTTACCGAAAAAAATCAGGCATATGCATGCTTTTCATTGGCATATACATTTCAAAATGATATGCCTTGTCTTCCTGTTAATGGGTTTCACATTTCATTAAACTGAAGCTTTTGTCTTTGGAACTGTTACTACTTCTCTCAGTGGACTCAGACTTCATACCTAGATGAAACCTTATGTTATGATAAAGATAATAGTCTCTCTTTAAAAAATGTTTATCTACAGTGCCACAGCAATGACAATTACATTTCAGAAATGTGAGTATTATTGATTTAGAATGAGATAAATGAAATTAAAAAAATTCATCTATCCTGGATTTTGTAGCAATACAGTTTAATGGCATTGTTTCACTATATAATGTTCTAGCTTATTTTATTGCTGACCTTGGCATTAACCCCTAAATGACCATCAGGGGTTATCGCATGTCTTGTTAGAAGTGCTGTATTCTCCATTAATACAGTGTCACCATAACAAGAAAACAGAAAAACACTGGACAAAGACAAATAAATATGGTCAAAGTAATACGTGTTTCAATTATGAACTCCAGAAATCTCTAAATATTCCTCATGAAGGCTAGAAGAAAAATGTCCCAGTCTAAATAACTGTAGCTGTTAAGAGGAGTTCAGAGGTAAATGCTAAAAAAAGTGCAAGTTAAAAAATGTGTGGCATTTTAGTTTGTTTTTTTCATTTCATTCTACAATAATTTGATATAAATGTCTGCCTACTAAAAACCTTTGGAAGGTGCAAAACTGAAAAAGTAATACTTTAGCTTTAAAAGGTTTTTCTACTTAAATGTAGATGTTTACTACAGCAGGCTTAACAAAAGAGTGTTAGTTGTAAGTCATGCATTATTTTTCCAAGTTAGTGGAATGTATAGCTAGTTGGCTCAACTGTCCAGTAGACAGTGCAAATGCAGGTCCATATGTTCTCTACTCATCAGTAACAGGGAGTCAAAACATTCAGGGACTAGATGTGAATTGCAGGCAAATGAATTAAAAGAAATATGAATTTACAGATGCATATGTTTAGCCATTTGTAAGATTTTGTTAAAATTTTCCTATGCTTTACTCAAGCTTTTTAACTAAAAAGTAAAGTCTAACATTTAGTCTTTGAGAAATTCAGTAGAAAATTAATGTTATCTCCTGTGATCTAATAAAATTAAACTACAGTATCAACACAAAAGGACTTTAAAACAGCATAAATCATTCATGTAAGAAACTTTGAATGATATAATGATGCATTCTATTCACCTAGGTTAGAAGTTACAGGTTCTATGAATTTTCTATTTTTCTACACTTACAGGATCATTAGAGGTACAAGGAACAGAGTTGTGAGCCATTTCCATCATGCCAATACCCACCCTTAGGTCTTGCCTCTCAAGGAGGGCTAGGTCAGTCTTACTGGAGTAAATTTGTAACTACCCATCTAGTTGTACAGCTCCTTTTTAAAGTGTGTTAGATTGCTTAATTTGGAGAAAGATTTTTTTCCAGAGAAGGGGTAGCTCTCAACCAGTCAGGGACAAATCCAGAAATAATCAGGGACAGTCAGAGACACTTTTAAATTATTGATAATATTAACTTGAGACACTGACAGAATAAGAAAGTATGAATTAATCTGCATTTATTATATTATTATAAATCATAATTAATGTCAGTATCGAAGACAGATTATTTTCCCACTCTGACTAAGTTCTTGAGTCACCTGGTTCAGTGTCTTTCGGAGGAGGGTGACTCTCGGAACTGAGGTTTTGGCATTGGCTCTGAGGGGTTAGGGTTGACTCCAAAGCTGTTGGATCTGTTCTTGCCCCTTGGAACTTTGGCACTAGAAAGCTCGAGTCTGACTCCCTCCTCAAGACAGGGGTCTGTAGGGATTCAGGGTGTGACATCACAGATAGCTTTGGCTCAGGTGTGGCAGGCTGCTATTTCCCCCCAGACTTCTGCCTTTGAGATAGCAGAGAGGGCCTTTCCTTTATTGAAAGGGAGGACATCCTTACCCCTCTTGGATGCCACTTGTCTCCCACCATCAAATTTGATATCTGAGCCTCTCAGGTCTATACCACCAGGACAACCAACTTAATAAAGCCTTCAGTCAGTCTTTCCTCAGGAATCCCCTATCACTTCCAACACATTCCCAGACCATTCCACTGATGAAGTCCCTAGGAAGATAAAATATAAAAGGAGACACCTAGATTCCCCCCAGGAATCTCTCACTAAGGACATCAACTTTAATGAAGGGGAGGGGTCCTTCAGATCTCCACCTGATGATGTCACCTTTGAAGAGATCCTGAAACTTCTCAAGCAAAAAGTTGGATGGTCTTCTGAACCCTCTTCCCAGGAGGAATTGGTGTTTCTGGAGAATTTCAGGTCCGGCTCAGCTACATCTTGTGTGGTCTCACTGGCTGATGAGTTGATAGAACTTGTCTTACACTTTGCACGGAAAGAGCCAGATACCATGGAACCTATTACCAGGTGACCAGATAAGTTTTTAGCTCTGCCTAAGGACAGAACCCATTGATGGAAGACAGTCCTCAAAGATGTCAAGGTTGTGGCAGTGGCCACTAGAAAAGAGGTCATGGAGCAAAGCTCATCTGCCCATCCCCCTAACAGGGAGTCTAGGGCCTTGGCCAGATTTGCCAGGTGCATTTATGCCTAAGTGGACCTTTCACCTACGATCTCTGAATTGTCTGGTACACTTTACCAGGTTACAAAGAGATTTAACCAAGGAGCTCTCCAAATCTCTTTCTGAGTCCATGTCTGTGGAGGACCAAAATAAAGCATCTTCACAAATGGCCACCTTTCAGGACATTTCCAATGTATCCATGAGGCTGATATCTCACAGTGTATGTTTGTGTGTCTGCTTGTTTTCACACTTTTCTTAGAGGATTCAATTTAAGGACATCCAAATCCATTTATGGTGTGTTTCATAGGTTCATGGGAATACTAGGCTAGCTGCTGTTGTGGGCTATTTTAAGCCTAGTCAGTTTCCCTCAGTAAGAATAAAACCTTGAACCTCTTGTCAGTGATGTAAACACCTTAGCCATTACACCAACCCCCAATATTCCAGATCAACTTCAGTGAAGTTTTTTCAGGTGAATGACTGCCAGTTATCCAGTCAGCACGTACTTCCTCCAAATTTGAAATGTAACTATTTAAAGTTGCAAGGGTGGTTAAAAATGCAAAGACTCATGATTCCACAAATTAAAGATTACATTAGATTTGGTAAGTTGTTATATGATTTAAAGGAAATTTTTGTCAGTAATATTCAATGGAGTTACAAAATATTTTTCAAGTTACAATCTGTGAATATTTTCATATACTTTTTTAATTAATCTAATAACTTTTATTCACTTATTTGTGATTCTTTCAAGTGATTTTACCTTGAAGAAATGATTTTTCACATTCCAGTTTGTTACTAGTTATTTTTCATTTTGGACTTCTAATTCTTTTCAGTTCTAGCCTTACATTTTTTTATGTAACCACTAATATAGTAATTTCTGTCTAGCCACAGTTTGCCATTTTGAATTCACTTTATATATATATATATATATATATATATATATATATATATATATACGGATCTACTTCACAATGACGAAATTTCAGAATGCCAACAACCATATGGCTGACACCATATGACCGACATCCGAAATCTTGACATTGTAAGTAGACCATGTAAAAGGAAAATAAAATTTCCTTTCAACTGCTAGCAGGGGGGGTCCGCCCACCTGCAGACCCCCACCTGTGGAGGGACTCCGCCCCCCACATCCCCTGTAACTTTAATATACCAACTCAGAGATCGCACTACAATGCAGGAATGGAAATCTTTCCATTTCGCACTATAATGAGATGCCGGTTCCGCATTGCCGGCATTCCAAATGTCGATCATATGGTGTCAGCCATATGGTTGTCGGCATTCTGGAGTGTCGGCAATGTCAGGCAGAACCATATATATATATATATATCTATATGTATATATACACACGCGCGCGCGCACACACACACACACACACACACACACACACACACACACACACACACACACACAAACACACACACACACACACACGAGCTATATGTATATATCAATGCACACAAGCATCAAAACACAAGTGATTGATGTGAGCACCTTGAAAATATACTACCCCCCCCAAAAAAAAATGAAAGGCTCAAAACTGCAACTGATTGCAAAAGGAAATGAACACTTTCTTTTTGTGACAGATGGATCAAAATCCTACCACTGACATAAAACCCAATATGTCTAAACAAGGGTAGTATTATGGTGAGTGTTTTTCATGTTAAGGTGTAGGGTTGGGGTTAGGGGTTGGGAGAAAGTTAGGGTTAGGGTTACCATACATTAGTAAAGATGTTCAGTTGGGCTGCACTAGGTTCTTTGGCAACAAGGAGGAGATTTGTTTTTCTTTTATCTCCTTAAAGAATAGGAGCAATAAACATTTCAATGTATCATTTCACTGGACTTCCATGTTGTGACTTTCTGGGTTGCACTGCCTAGAGCCTCGGGGAAAATGCTTACATCTTCTCAGACAGTAAATAGTGCCATGAATGGGAGAGCAGCATGCCATGTAGATATGCAATTCATGTGGAGCAATTGTGGCATCACAATAGCAGTTCCATTATCTACCTAATATTTTAATATATTAGATGAGTTATCTGCCAGGTATCTGATACAAGGTGATGGAAATTAAGTCCTTAAGATGGATAGTAGAAAGAATACTGTGGGACAGATGAAGAAAGGAGGCTTTAAGAGTAGAAGCTAAAATAGCCCCAGGTCAAGGAAAGAAATTTCATGGCTCAGTCACATTTGCAGGAAAGCAAAAGACGATTGGTAGAGAAGATCTGGGAGAGACAGGAAGAAAGCAAGAGGAGATATGGATGCTCAGTCAAAAGATGGATGGATTATATGAGAGAAGATCTGTGACAGTCTGACATGACAGCCAAAAAAGGAGGAAAAGTGACTATGAATAAAGACGGGTGATGACAGTTACCACCACACCCCAGTCCCATGTTAAATGTAAAAGGGGGGATTGATGATGATGATGCTCCTGCATTTATACATGTGTGTGTGTGTATATATACATATATATATATATATATATATATATATATATATATATATATATATATGTAGGGTCTATATTACATCATCAAATGATTAGGTGATCAAACACCTAAACATCAACCATGTAATATCGAAAGCAAAAAACAGCGAACGGCCAATTTAATGCAGGGAAAGATTTCCGTTGGCTATTCGCTGGATTTTGCCATTTTCTCTACTGTGGAGTGATCTCAGATATTGAGTTAGGGTGGTGAAAGGCACAGCCCCCCACACTGGTGTGTGTGTGTGTGTGTGTGTGTGTGTGTGTGTGTGTGTATGTATATATATATATATATATATATATATATATGTGTATATCTATATATATATATATATATATATATATATATATATATATATATATTTATATTTATTATACATATTTATACACATACATATACATATTTATACATATACACACATTTATCATATATATATATATATATACAATAGTGCAGCTGAACAGTATCTGCTATGCCCCTTTAAGTAATACTTATGTAAGTAATGTTTATGAATTATTTATTTATTTTATTTATTTATTGTCATTTGTTAACCGGATTAGTCCAACTGAGCCAGGGGTCCATTTTCAGTGGAGACCCGAAGAGAAAATTTCCAGATACAGTTCACAATATCATAAACAGAGCTATATTTACAATGGTAAAATATGAAGTTGTTATACATAGAAAATAAGAATCACTATTCTACACAGTTGTGTACAAGTTGCATAGTATTAGTATAGAACAGCAATAAAAAGTTCACATGCAGAAATATATACAGGTTTCAGCAAAAACTCTGTGTACAGCAGTATTTACAGGAATCAGGGTATAGGTCTATAGTAACAGATGTATTAGAGAGAGAAATAGAAAACATGATGTATGCATATAGAGTCAGGAGATAGAATTAAGAGGAGAGCAGAGAGATGTCAGGTAGGAGTTTCACAAGGACAGGACTAGGTGCTTAGTAGTTAGTTTTTAAGTTTGAATTTGAATTAGGCTTTATGGGGAATAATTCTTTTATTAAAGGGGAGGGCATTCCAGGTATGAGCAACAGAGAATTTATAAAGGGCTTTACCAATATTTTTATTTGGTTTGTAGATGTTGAGAAGATTTTTATCAGATGTGCAAAGCTATTGATGGGGGTTATAGAATGATACTAGGTTTGAGATGGAGGGACAGGATGTAGGGTTGTAGAGTACGGAGTGTGTAATGTGTAATTGTGGAAGAATAAGTTGTTTTTGGAATTCAGGACAAAGTAAAGACTTTGGAGCGAGGCATTGGTGTTATTTATATGGTTGATTGGAGGCAAATCTAGCTATTTTGTGGTAGGTTTTCCATTGTACCTGACTGCATTCCCATCTGATATGTGTTGCATGCATAGTGTGCTTATACATGCCCTTACAGGTATGTGTTCTTGTTTAAACAAGCAACTCTGCGTTCTGTGTAGCTATACCCTATGCTGTTCTTAGCTCAGATATACAACATTCATTGGCTTCTTGTACAGTCAGTACTGTGATGAGTATTGCTCTGGTGTATAGTTTGTAGGTTTAGACATTTTATGCGTAAAGAACAATAGGACCATATATACAGTGTTTTACCTGTTACTAGATCACAGTATAATATTGCTAACCACTTGTGGACATACACTGAAATAATGCAGTGCATGCATCTTACCCTCTTAGCACAAGAAAGTTGGACAAAGCCTAAAATAATGAGGGGATAAATGCCTAAAATAGGGACAGATTTTAAATATTGCTCTTATAAACCTACACAGTTGCTAGAATAACAGGATTCTCTGAAGGATATGAAGTCTGAAACTCAAATGTAAGTTATTATTTAGTGATATCAGTCCTCAGTCATTTGCCAGAATACCACACATTTTATGAGGAACATAGCAAAAATATGAGGCAAAAGCCTTGACATTCTGCAAAAATCTCGTTAGTTGAAAGGTATGATGCAGTGTAAGATGGTGTTGCCACTGTACATGCCTCTCCATTGTGTATGCAGATATGTATTGCTGTTTACCAGTTCACAGCTATTCATTTGCTTCTGACAGCAGGCATTTGCTTCAGAGCCACTGTGATAACCCACGTATGCGGTGTAAAATAAGCTGTACCATGTTACAACTGCTCATATGCATATTGCAAACAGTATGTGGTTTCTGACATCCTATGAGTTCCCATTGTCATTGTGAACTGCCCACCTTTACTCTGTCATTTGGTATACTCTGTTGTTTGACCAGCTGTACAGCATTGCGTATACTGTATTTAGATGTGATAACCTACTTCTTGTAACATGTTACTGTATACACCAGGAGTTCTTTTTGCTACTAGATAGATGACTTTGCTGCATTTTATTATATGCTAATGCCTGTGCAGCTGCTGATGATTGCTATGGGATATTACTGGGATGTTTGCAACAATCCTGAGAACTGCATTATAACATATAACTACAGATTCAGCACTTGCACCCAACAGTATCGTGGGGTTCACATAAACATTCATATGTTAAATATACCAGCTCTATCTAGTAATATATATATATATATATATATATATATATATATATATATATATATATATATAGATGATATATATATATATAGATGAGGGTAAGGTGGTTCACACAGCCTATCTAGATCTCGCCAAGGCTTTCAACACCATCCCCCACTCCGGAGTTATAGATAAACTCACTAAACTAGGTATAAATCCCTATGTCACAAGATGGGTTGTCAGCTGGCTCACTGACAGAACCCACACTGTGAAAGTAGCAGACTCTAAATCCAACTTCAGACCAGTGACAAGTGGAATACCACAGGGTTCAGTCCTAGGTCCTCTCCTGTTTGGTATCTACTTCTCTGAAGTACAGGCTAACCCAGAAGGTCTTTGGCTAACAAAGTTAACAGATGACTGCAAAGTAGGAGCCATAATCAAAACTCCTAACAATGTGGACATCCTACAAAAGGGCCTCACTGAGTCAGATGCCTGGTGTCAAAGCCATGGCCTCAAGCTCAATGCCAAAAAGTGCATCGTCATCCCTTTTGGTAAAAACTCTGTACCCATGAACTACCACAAAAGTGGTAGTCTACTTAACACCAAAAGTGTGATAATAGACCTTGGGACACAGGTGGACAGTAGTGTCTCCTTTGATAATCACATCGCCACAGTAGTCAGGAAATCCTTCTACATGGCACATCTCATAATAAAAGGTTTCTCATCCAGAAAAAACAGGTCATTGTTCACCTCTGCTCATCACTCATTAGACCCATTATAGAGTACAATGTCCCTTTTGGTATGTACCTCACAAGACATCTACAACAACTGGAAAGGCCACAGAAATACCTCACAAAGAAGATTACCGGCCTCAAACAGATGCCCTATGCACACCGTCTCAAAAAACTTCAGCTTTACTCTGTCCTACTCAGAGGCGATCTCTGCCTAACATACAAAGCTGTTTCAAACCCAGAGCTGTTGGACATGCTCCACTTAAAGAAATCCCAATCCCTCTGAGCTACACGCTCTAGGGACCTAAACCTTGTCACCACAATAAACAGAACATGCTGGAGGGATAGATTACTGTCCCAGAGACTTCCCATACTCTGGAACAAACTACCTATTTATATCAAACAAAGCTCCTCATTAGCACTCTTCAAGAAAAATCTTGATGACTGGATGGGAGATAGGAAATTCACCCTGGGGATCACTTTTGTGGCTCTGCTTGACAGTGGCACAGGAAAATAATTTCCTTGGGTGGCAAAAGCCAGGGTACCATTTGGCTAAGCTTATATAGGCCCTAGGGCCAATAGCCTAGTACCTACCTATGAACCTAGGAACATATATATATATATATATATATATATATATATATATATATATAGAGAGAGAGAGAGAGATAAACCAGCTGCATCTTGTAATATCAGAATCAATTGACCGCACACTCCTGAAGAAGCAACTACAGTAGCAACAAAAATGATTTTTAATGGTTAAGCTCTTTTGTCTTTTAGAAAAAAAGCACACACTTCTTCAGAAGCATGATTTTGGCTGCTCTGTTACCAAGATGTTATGTAACATGGCCTACTTCAGCATGTGACTACAGAACAGACCACATAGAACATTTAAAGGTACATGAACTAAAGAAATACAGTAGATAAAAATAAATACATTGAAACCAGGGAATGCTACATAGCATATTAATTTGTAAAATTATAAAACTGAAAAATTAAGGTAAAATGTGAAAAAAATACATTTGAAACCATGTTCAAAAATCACAATCTGATAGCCTTCATTTTCAAATGACACATAAGACGCATTCTCGTAGATACCAGAAGGGTGACAGACAAGTAGTTTAAGCTTCCATGAAAGTTCCTTAACTTTTATTATCTCCTGCCAGAGACTCCCTTCTTAGATTCAAGGTTATTTCTTTCTAAAATAATAAAATTAAACTTGTTGAAACAAATACAGTTAACAGAATCTTTGTACAGGGTGTTCTTAACCTATTTTCTTTTCATATGATATATGTGTTCAAGTATACATTCCTGTAATGTCCTCTCTGTTTTTCCTATGTAAAAAGCCAGAAAAGAGTGGCATAAAGCTGCATATACCATACTCTTTGACCTACAAGTGTTATAGCCACTGAGTTTAACTATAAATTGACCTAATTTAAAACTATGACCCTGTAAAATATAGCTGCAGGTGCTGCAATCATTACATCAACATGTCCACTTCTTTTCATTTTTTTGTGGGGAATGATCTTTCCAACAATTCTTAATATTTGCTTCTTTCCTGAAGCTTACTGTAGGGGGTAGTGACTTACTAAAACTATTGTCTACTTTAAACATTTCCCAATTCATCTTTATAATATATGTAAGAACCTCACTGTTAGTAGAAAAGGTGGTAATAAAAATGTCACAATGTCTATTGGTGTTACATGTTGCTGCCATTATATTAATATTCTCGTTGTCTCCTAGAATGGGCCTATAGATCCCCTTTTTGTATTTATCAAACACTATAAACCAAAACTTTTCAGTGAATCACTTGGGATAGGCTCTGTCTATAAACAACTGCTTCAGTATGTTTTCATCTGAAAATCATTTGCATTATCCTAACAAACTGGCCAATAACAACAAACTTTTTTTAAGGTGTGGCAGCTGTTAAATAATAAACATGTGTTGGAATAAGTAGGTTTGTGAAAAATTGTATAATAAAATTTAACATTTCTTTTTATTAGTTTACCATCCAAAAAAGTAATCTAGATTAATATTTTGAGTGTGCCTTAAAAAAGGATGTAGTACTATTAAGAAAATATATAAATTATTTTAAGTCAGTTTCAGTCCCAGACCAAAACAAGTGGATGTCATCAAGGTAACTACTGTAAAATTTCCACAATTTGGAATACTTTGAGAGTAAAACAAACTTGTTTTCCCAAAAGCTAAGGACAATATTTGCATAAACTGGGACATGTGTTGCCCTCATATGAACACCTGTACATTGTAATTAATACTCCCATCATAGAAAGTAAAATTATTCTAGAGCACTGTTTCCATGAATCAAATAATTAATCTAAAATTCGCAGTATCAATAAAATGTAGTCGTGAAACCACTTCGCTGAACAATTCTAAACCCATGGTGTGGGGAATAACTGAAAACAAATCAATTATATCAACAGTAAAATAAATTAAGATCTAGGGTCAATAGTTCATCTTTAACATCTTTAAAAATGTTGAAGAATCTTTCAACAAATAAGCAATGTATGCATAAAAGCTTTCATTTTAAAATCTATAAAGATAGCTAGTGGCTGTGTTTTAGATCCACTGACATCCACTATACAATGTAGACCTGGGTCATAGGGCAATTTGTAGATTTTAGGTATACCAAAATGCTTGGAATGACTGGCTTTTCAACAGTCAAGAAACTAAACAAATCTTTATGAAAGACATTACTTAAATATAAATCCTGTAATATCAAGTCTATATGTCTGTATGCAACATTCAGTTGATTAAGAAATGCCTGAAAATAAGTGTCATTGTTCAGCAAGATAGAGTACATCTCATTCACATAGTCTTCATGGTTCATAAAGACTTAACCACCCTCCTCATCAGGTTTCATGAACCGAAACCTCTTGTTCCTGTAAATTAGAGCCAGTAACTCTCTTTCATTTTCTGACAAATTAAATCAAAATGTTCTCATCTCGTATTGCTAACTTTTTCATATACAGCTACTACATGATTCAATGAAGAGTTCTAGGTACTATTCCTTTTAAACCTGCCTCAGTGTTACTGTTAATATTCTGAAACACTAATGATGAATTCAGCTTATGAGTTAACATTTTTAAATCTAACAAAGTCTCCAATAAAGAAGCAGATTGGATGGGGTAAAATTTGAACAAATTAAAATAAACATTATTGATGACTAAATTACTGTAATTAAATAAGTGAAAATCACTGTCACCATGAACAGTGCCAGATAGTTCAATACTGCCCATGCAATTTTCAGTTACCTCCTGTTGTATTGGCAATTCTGCCCTCTATCCCTGTCTCTCACTGAATAATTTATCTGCCTCAGAGCTCTTGCATCCTCTGTGTTTGTAGATTTCTGGGACTCCGAGTTACCTCCAAATATGTCTACTTGGCTAACTTCTGTGAATGCTGTAATTCTGGAGGCTGAACAGTCATATTTGAAAAATGAGATGAATTCAGCAAGAGAGTCAAGATTATGAAGGTTTGCCTGAGCATTAACTGATTTTAGAGGATTATTTTTGTTATAGGAGAAAGTGGCAGGAAGATCAGGGTATGCAATAACAGCAACATAATCAGTCTTGTCTCTAGAAAGTTTTTTCTTTTTCTGGTGCCATTTTAATTCACAAGATTTCACCACTTTCTCAAATGCTATTGCATTTATTTTATAATCTATAAACAACAAGTCATTTCTCAGTTTTTTATCAATTTCATGAATTTCTTTAGCAAGGATGTGCTCACAACTGATTCTGAGTTTGGTAACGTCATATGGGTTTTCATCATACCTGGAGTGGCTTTTTGTGGATTGCGTCTTGCAATATATTTCTATTGTGATACTGTTAATATATTACATAGAAGTATTGTGATGCTTTCTAAATACTGCATAAGATGGCTGTATAATTGTAAAACAGAGGCCCCAAAAGACATTTAATATTACTAACTGACACATATAAGGTAATGGGTCAAATGATGTTGCCCCTTTCATGTTATTTGTATAACATAACATTGAATGGTCATCATAGTGTGCATATAAATATATATATATATATATATATATATATATATATATATATAGAGAGAGAGAGAGAGAGAGAGACATACAGACAGGTAGATAGACAGGCAGAAAAACAGACAACACAGATGCATTTGCAGAAAAACACAGATGCGCACATATATATACGCACACATACACACACTCAAATACACACACACACACACAGACACACACACACACACACACACACACACACACACACACACACACTTGCAGCATTGCATTCATTGAGGCTATATGTCATGCCATCGGTGACATGACTCCCTCTTTCCCACTGATATTCTATTGGATCATAAGTTATAGGCCTCTGGTTTGCAAAAATACATTATAATTTAATTAATATTTAACAAAATGAACCACAAGTGGCAACAGCAAACAGCATGCCGACTGTAAATCCAATGATAACAATATGAGTATATGAGTACAGCCCAGCAGCTGCACATATTGAGAACAAAAGTTACAGTACCCATATTCGTAACAACACTATATAAACAAAAAAAATAATTTTCAATAGGTTAAAAACAAACTTGTATGTCCACCAAGATACATATAGCAACCAAAAAAAAAACAAAGTACCAAAATCTTAAAAGATAAATAATTAGTCAAAACTCACTGTGGAGATGTCAGATATTCACAGGCATCCTTATGTAAACAGTGCAATGAATGTGCACCCCCTTTTTAAAACCTTTATTGAATTATCACTTGTGACTTAGGCAAACTTACATTTATATAAAAGTAATCAAACCATGTTAACAAGTTCGCATTTACAAATATTATAGGATATTTAATAATAATATATGTGATGTATAATCTAAGCAACATTACATACATTATTCAGTTCCTGCATTTCTCTTAAACCTCATTTTTCCTCCAGAACATTTTTCTGCATGTATTGCTCCCACAGTTTCCATTGTTTTGCTATGTAATTTACTCCTACCATTTTCTAAAGATCCCACTTCCTTCTATTTTATCTGTTACAATATTCACTACTATAGTTGGTTTAGATTTTGATTTTCTAGTAATTGCTTTTTTGGCAGTCATCAGAATTAAACTAAACAAGGCATTTTTGTGTCTAGGCAATTCAGATCCTGTATCCCAGCTCAAAATAAAATTTCCTTAGTTACACTCATTTGCCCACCCTGTATTTATGAAAGAGTACACGGTAGGCAACTTTGTAAAATCTGCCAACTCATTACACTCCCAAGGAATATGTTCCCAGTTACTTCTTTCTTCCCCATCACACATCAAACATTTCCCATCTAGCTAAAGAAAATTTATTTGGAGTCTGCTTTGTGTTTAAAACTATCTATACAAACACTTCCAGGCAAAAATCCTAAATCATCTAGACTTTGTTGCATATTTGGGAATCATACATACTGTATCTCATCCCATGGTTGCTTTGTGAATTGCATATCTAATCTCTCTTCCCAATCTTTTCTGACCTCTTCACATTGATTCCTATAGTTATTGTGCAATAATTATATGCCCTATTAGTTATCCTTTTTTATCAGCATCTTATAGATTCAATTAAAAACTCAAAGAGTGTAGGCCTTTCATTTATCATTTCCTCTACTCTTTCTCTTTGCCTATAGTCTGATATCAATCCCTGATAGGGAAGGAGTTCAGTAATCTGCTGTCCAAATGTCTTCTTGGCTTCTTCCCATTCTATTACCTTTCCTTCTTGAATTATTTTTTCTCAATACCTTGGTTCCTTTGCCAGTTTTCTCCACCCCTATCAGCAGAATCTCCTTTCTCCATTCGGTCTTAGTATACTTTCTGGTACTTTATGAATATAATATTCTGTATGACTCCTGTTATTCTTTCTCCTTAAGGGTCTATGTCCAAAATCACATAATTTCCTTATTTCTTGAATTACCCCCCTGCTTCATCATAATGAATGTCCACTCCTGAATTAAAAAAAATATTTAAGTGTTGTCATGCTCAGTACATTAGGAAGCCAACCCCAGCAGTACAAGATGGTGGCAAAAGACTGCAGCTTGGAGAAACAATGCCAGTATTTAAAAACATAAACAATTTCTAAATTGTACAGTAGCAATAAATAACTCATGAATATGTAAGTGATGCAAGTATACCGATGGTTGGCTCAGCACTTTAATCGCTTGGGCTTCATCCTGCTAAAGCATCACATAAGACAGATAAGTTATGAATATTCACTGCTGCTTGTGTTTATGTAACATAATAATCTCATCACTGACTGTGTGCCTATATTGGTATTATTAAAAGTTTTTCAACTTATCCATGATATCATTACATCCAGGTTTGAAGACAGTGTTCATACTACATATATGATACATTGTAAAGATACTTATGTGCTGTGAGTGTATATGTGTGTTTCATAGTGGCATTGTGGCTAACTGCTCTGCAGTGGCTGCTTATATACACACACACACACATGTACACACACACACACATACACACACACACACACACACACACACACACACACACACACACACACACACGCATACAATAATTTATGAGTATATACATACATACATACATACATACATTGATGTACAAGGAGATAATATATATATATATATATATATGTATATATATATATATATATATATATATATATATATATATATATATATATATATTTATATCTATATGGGATAATGTCAGATGATTTTTCTTTTCGGAAAACTAGAAAATAATATTGAAGAGACCATAAAATATAGTTTCCGAAAACTTAAACAACAAAAGAAAAAAAACAAACAAAAAAATCAAACAAAACAAAAAAAAATCTACCTTTTTTATGTTTTTGCAGGGAGGTAAGCCCCCCTATACCCCCCCCCACCACCTACAAATGATTTATTCCACCTCCAAGGTCACGCTACAGTGAGGAAAAGGGTACATTTTCAATGCAAGAGTAACCAGGCAGACACAGCAGATGCAGATAAAATGTAGTACTTTTAATGAAAAGCAATGAAACAAATAAAAACAGCAAAATAAAACACCAGGTAAAACAGATAAGCTCTTTCGCTCCAGTCCTGGAGGTTCATCAGATCTAATTAACACAGTGCTTGATTCTATTTAAAGATAGAAAGAGTCTGAAGTTACCTGTTCAGATCACATGACATGAATAGAAGTTATAAGGGAACATACTCATTCAAACCTTTTCCCTTGTCACTTTGCATTTCTAAGAGCCATTTAGTTTCTAAACATTCAGTCTTATTACTAAGAATACCTCCCCTAATGCTCTTATTCAATACCTGTAATACAAGAAATTTAAACGTATGTGTAGTCTCAGCACTAAGACATGTTTACATAAAGCTTTCTTTTTGTCCTTCCTGGAGATATCATAAAAATGCTCACAAATGCAGCCTTTAAGCATTCTGTTTGTCTTACCAATATATAAACTATTACATGCTGCACAGGTTGTAAGATATACCAAGTCACAGCTCTTGCAATTCGCAAAAAAATCAAGCTTATACACATGCATAGTTATGGGAGGTTCATAAACCTCAGCTGTTAACACATACTGACACATATTACAGTCCCTACAGGAGTGTGTACCTTTTCTATTCATTATAGATTGTTTCCTAGCCTTCTGTGTGGAGCCTGCATGTCCTCCCTGCGGTTGGGTGGGTATTCGAAAGACATGCGTAAATGGGCGTGCCTTCGCTGAAGGTTGAACGTCGAGCTGCCACCTCGGCATTCATCAAAATCTACTGCCAATCATTAGTGGACCGGAGTTCTGCTGTGGTGACCCCTAACTGGGAAAAGCCGAAAGACAACAACAACATAGATTGTTTCCTAGCAAAAGGTTTATAGCATAACATTTTCTTAAGGGAGGTGTTCTTAAAACAAAATCTAGGGTAGTCTCCTAGAACAGATTTATTTCTGTCATCATAAGTTAGGACATGCCAGTGCCTTTTAATAATATTGCATATACAACTGGCATCATTAGAATATGTTATGTTCATTCTTAATGTATTAACCTGTTCAATTTTACTATTTTTATTTGTTTTATTGCTTTTCATTAAAAGTACTATATCTTATCTGGATCTAACATGTCTGACTGGTTACTCTTGCACTGAAAGGTTTTATTTATTTGTGGAGTCAGTCTTCATTTGAATTGGTTTTCTTCACTATTTGGCTTTGTATCTGGTCTGGAGCTTGGCAGAGGGAGGATTTACCGAAATAGATTATAATCTGCTTGGTTCCACTACTCAGAATCTTTGTGAATGACTGGAATGCATTTTACAACTGTAAGGTAATCCTCTGTTTACTATGGACTCTTTGAAATTAGATACCATGTCTGAATGTACAGCAAATGACATGGAAGCATTTATGACTATTTTTAGGAGGATAGAGACCAACTTTCTTTAAGTTTAAATGCCTTCAATGGCAGAGACTGTACCTAGAGGCCTGTTTATTCCACAAAGTCTCACTGAGAGGTATGAAAGTACCTTGTATGCCTACTTATGGCAACCAATACCCTGAACTGTTGAGAGAGTGGCAAGCAATCAACATTGAGACTGGGTTTAATTATATCAAACTTCTTATTAAACACTTTAAACTCATAGAAGCTGTTACACTGCAAGAGATTCAGTCAGATTTTCACAAGGTAAATATATACTTGGACTGTCCACATTGTAAACAAAAATTAGATGATCTTCTGCTTGACATTGCTTCACCTGATGAATGTTTGCAGGAGACTAAACGTAGGACACTGGCTAGGGAGTTTGCTGATTCCAGAATGGCTGCATTTTTGTGTGGCCCAGGCCTGAAACTTCTCAAACAGTAACTTCTATGAAGAGGAAGAAGTCCACTGGTCATTCAACTACTGCCTTGGAAAGACTGCGACCTCAGTTAAAAGATGGCAATATTTCATTGTTTCCCCCTCCCTCCCCCTCCCAATGCACCAGAGGTGAACCCATTGGCTATATCCAATAAGACAACAGATACAGTGTCTAATGAGAACTGTCTCAAGGATAGAACATCTACAAAACAGCTCTTCTAATAGAATTACTGATACAGATGTTTTTGGAGGTATATCTTCCGGAGCAACTCCCGTCAGGAAGAAAAGAGGCTCTGGGAGACAGTAATGGCTCAACTTTGGACCAGCAGTAAGGAGAAAGATTTCCAAGACCTGCTAGTGAATATTTCTTCAGCCATCCTGACACTTGAACAACAGCACGTTTTTAATAAAGATCTCTCTTTTATTCCATCCAGAGGTTCTATTTTATGTGAAGTATTGGCAGAGTTGAGATTATTTGCAAAGAATATTGCCCTTAAACTGCTTTATGGACTTAACAGTTCAGCACAGAGCACTATATATATATGTTACCAAGTCAATATGTACCTGCTAACCTACCTCTAGTTGATACATTCCTTAAGCTCTGTGAAAGGGATATTTGTGAATCTCTGTGGAGAAAGCATCACAAAGACTTTTATAACCTCACAGAGGTGAAATATCGAGCCCTGATGTACTTGGTCTTGATGAAACACTTATATATTAGACCAGCAGATAAAGGAGGTGCCATTGTTCTAATGAACACCTCCCATTATGTTGAAAATATGTTAGCTCTGTTATCAGATGAGCTTACTTATGAAATGTGTTCTAAAACAAAAGTTGAGAAGTTAATAGTATGTATCCACTCTGCTTTGTCTGATTTGTCCTTAAACTGTAACATCCAGAATGACTGCTTGAGTTTTTTACTGTTGAACGCCCTACCATTCCAACAATTTATGGCCTCCCAAAGATTCATAAGTCTTTACATAAACCACCTATGAGGCCAATTGTTTCAGGTAGGAGGAGGCTACTGAGCCCCTATCAATATATGTTGAAAAACAACTTTGATGTATGTTAGACAAGGGTAACTCAGTTCTAAGGAATGCCAAGCATTTTTGACATCATTGTATGAATGGTCTGGGTCTAACAAAAGTGATGTCTTTCTACTGGCTACAATGAATGTGACCTCACTATTTACGGTGATACCTAACAATGTGAGCACTGAGTTTATTACACTGTTTCTGTCTAAGTTTTCTGATTATACAGCAACACACATCCATTTGACAGGCTCTTTATTAGAGATCATTCTTAATAATAATGTTTTTTACATTTAATTATGTACTTTATATACCGAAAGTAGGTATAGCCATGGGTTCACCATGTCCCAATAGTTATGCAAACTTGGTTCTTGCATACTGGGAGATGCTTTATGTCTTAGACAATACCAATTTCTTTCGACAATATATTTCTTTCTATGGCAGGTTTGTAGATAATGCCTTTTTCATCTGGACAGGTCCTACTCCCCTGTTATATGACTGTTGAATATTTAAAACAGACAATACATTTTTAAGATATACTTTTAAGTTTTCAGCTGAGACAATAGACTTTTTTGATGTTAAAATTACCAAAAAACAACATACCTTAGAAACAGAGGCTTATAAGAAACCCTGCAGAAGATGTAGCACAATGCATAGGCAAAGTATGCACCCCAAGCACATTCCCATGAATATTGTGAAGGGGCAGTTTCTTAGGTATGCTAGGTTGAATACTAATGATCAGAAAATATTATCTGCTTTCAGTGAACTTTATAGTGACCTGCTTAGCAAAGACTACTCTGAGTATGAGATAGACAAAGTGAAAAATGATGTTATGTCACATAGAAAAGGTTATGCTACACTTTTTTTTTCTCATCTCAGGATGATAATAACAAACAGCACTGGCCCCACAGGTTAATACATTAAGAATTAGGGTAACTTATTCTAATGATGTCAGCTCTATGTGAAATATTATTAAAAGGCACTGGCATGTCCTAACTTATGATGACAGAAATAAACCTGTTCTAGCAGACTACCCTAGGTTTTGTTTTAAGAACACCTGCCTTAAGACAATGCTATGCTATAAACCATTTGCTAGGAAACAACCTATAACAAATAGAAAAGGTACACACTCCTGCAGAGACTGTAATATGTGTCAGTATGTGCTAACAACTGAGGTTTATGAACATCCCACAACTAAGCATGTGTATAAGTTTGATTTTTTGCGAATTGCAAGAGATGTGACTTGGTATATCTTGCAACCTCCACAGCATGTAATCATTTTTATATTGATAAGACAAACAGAATGCTTATAGGCTGCATTTGTGAGCATATTTATGATATCTCCAGGAAAGACAAAAAGAATCCTTTATGTAAACATGTCTTAAGTGCTGGGACTACACATAAGTTTAAATGTCTTGTATTACAGCTACTGAATAAGAGCATTAGGAGGTAATGTTAGTAATAAGACTGAATGTTTAGAAACTAAATGGATCCTAGAAATGCAAAGTGACAAGGAAAAAGGTTTGAATGAGTATGTTCCCTTAAGACCTCTGCTCAGGTCATGTGATCTGAACAGGTAACTTCGGAATCTTTGTACCTTTTTTTTTTTAAAACAAGTTTATTAGTTTTAACATACAAAATAAATATTATAACAATCTTATACAAGCAGTTAACATATAAACAGTTATAACATTTGATAAAACAACTAAAGTATTTACAAAGACATCCACTGTAAATCAAATCAATTAATTAAACTGTAACATCTTACTAATGAAACTAAGACTGTTTTAACAAGTTTTGTAAGGTATCCCATATATTATAGTAAGATGTTGTCCTAATGGTTTTTGACTTTATTCTCATTAGTTCCATATGACACACTTCAATCATAACATTTTTAAATTCATTAAATGAAGGAGGAGTATCTGAAATCCATTTTCTGGTTATTATTTTTATAGCCACTGCTAGAATTGACCATAATAAAGGAAGTTTAACTTTTTTAACACATTTAGGAACAGGGGTGTTAAATAATATAAGTGATTTAGAGACTATGAAATTATCTGTGAAAAGAGCCTGCAAAAAATCATTGATTAACATCCAATATTCCTTCAGTTTTATACAATCGTAAAACATATGTGCCCAATCAGCATTTATTTCTACAGTACATCTCTTACATATGTTGTCTTTATTGTTTATTTTATTCATCATTAAGGGTGTATAGAAAGATCTATGTAAAAATTTCCAGGTAAAAAGTCTCCAATTAATAGAAGAATTAGTTTTATAAGCAGATTCCAATATATATTGTTTATCTTGTTGTTTTGGTGATTCACCATTAATGGAAATGAAATAATTCCAGTAATTATCTGAACTATAATAGGTTTCATCTCTAATAATTTTATGTATGTGTGAAAGCTTACCTTTATCAGAAACCCTATGTTGTAAATTTAATATCAAGTAGTCAATCAGAATTGGGACAGATTCTTTAACTGTTAAAAACATTAAATCAAGTTTATTAATAAGATGTTGTCTAAAAGTCTGAATCTCTAACCAACATGTTCCTCTCAAATCAAATTCTTGCTTTAAGAAGTCTAAATTTTTAACTTTATTGTCAGACAGCATCTGATACCAATAATTTAAATTATTCTCTGTGACTAGAAGAGTTCTTTCCGAGGTGGATGATAAAAGAATACCTTGTGTATACATTATAGGAAATAAGATAAAATTCCATTCCTTATACTTAGGATGTATATATATAAAATTACGATATCTAATAATAATATTTAATGGGTAACTAGCTATATATGTTGGTGTAATAGATGAGGTACAAAACTCTTTTAGTAACCATAACATGGGATTGTTTATAATAGTATTTTTGTGTATTAACAATATTTTTGTGAAGTGCGTGCTAATTAATTCCCAATATTCCTTCCATTTTGCAACATATGACTGATCTATTAGCAATGTTATAACTTTTATAATAGAAGAGATAGCATATAAATTAAAGTCTGGAAATGATATGCCCCCTTGAGACCAACTATTAGTATGTTTCTTTAATGCAATCCTAGGTCTATTAGGTGCTCATAAGAAATTTAACATTTGTGAATTTAATTTCTTAATAATTATTTTTGTAGGTGGGAGTATTATTGATTGTATAATGTATAATATCTTCGGGAATATTATCATTTTAATAATTGTGAGTCTTTCGTCCATGGTAAAAAACATATTGTTCCAGCTATTGAAATGATTTTGTATATTATGAAGACAATTACTATAATTATTATGTATAATAGATTTAATATCTTTAGTTAATATTATGCCTAAATAAGTTATTTGACCTGAATTGGGTATGTATTTGAGGAAATCATTATTGAGAACATTTTTCCCTGTGTATATTGGTAATATTTTAGTTTTTTCTTCATTAAATATCAAACCAGAAATATTCTTGAAATCTGTCATCTTGTCAAATAATGACCGCATAGAAGAATTTATTCCTGCTGATATAATTAGAACATCATCTGCAAAAAGTTGGATTTTAGATATTGTATTTTCATCTATATCGAATCCTTCTATATCATTGCTGTTTCTAATCAAATTAGCCCAAGGCTCCATTATTAAAGTAAATAATAATGGTGAAAGTGGACACCCTTGTTTTGTACCGTTTAATATGGGTATTTTTTGTGAGACATATGTTCCTATTTTAATGTAAGCCAATGCTCCTTTGTATAGATGTTCAATTAAATTCACAAATGTATCAGAGAAATTTGTACACTTCAATAAGATAAACAAATAGTCCCAACTTACTGAGTCAAATGCTGAACTTATATCAAGGCTGATGAGTGTCAAATCTTTCTTTTTTCTGTTTGCATAATCAATTAGAGTTAACGTTCTCCTTATATTATCAAAAGTATTTCTATTTATAATAAAGCCTGTCTGATCTATATCTATTATACTTGGAATGATTGTCTTTAATCTGTCAGCAAATATATTCATGAACATTTTATAGTCAACATTAAGTAATGAAATAGGTCTATATGAAGTGCATCTAGTTGGATCTTTATTGGGTTTCAAAATTGGTGAAATAAATGTGTATTGCCAGGATGGGGGAATTGACAACTCATTTTGAGCTGAAATGAAAACCTTATGTATTAATGAGTAGGTACTCTTAGGAAGGATTTTATAAATCTCAGGAATAATACCATCATTACCTGGTGCTTTGTTTGATTTAAGTTTATTTATTTGTGTGATAACCTCTGTATATGAAATATTTTTATCTATTAATCTAGTCTGTTGTTTATTAAGTTTTTTGTTCATGTTTGTAATTATAAAGTTCTTTATTGTATCTTTAGAATCCATATTAATATTATTATGGTTAATGTTATAAAAGTGATTTCTAAATTCATCTAATATTTCTGGTAAACTAGAGACATTCTTCTTTTTCCTTGGAGAGAAAATTTCTTTGATGTGATTTTGTTTATTCAGCCTTTTTGTTTTATTTTTAAGTCTATGTAAATATTTGGGACTTATTGAGTAAGACAAAAATTTATATTTCTCTAATGTTATTTTGACTTTGTGACTGAAAATTTATTTGTATTTCTCATTTAATTTATTTATTTCCTCAATGACTTTTTTGTCCATAATATTTTCCTTATTATTATGTTTATATGAGACTAATTTGTTTTGAATGTCTATTAATTTCTTGTCCCAAGATTTCCTTTTATTATTATACCATCTGATACTTTGTCCATATAAATATGATTTTAGAGCATCCCAAATGTTAATAATGGAGATGTCAGGTGTAGTGTTTAAGTCTAAGAAATGTTGCACCTCTGTAAGTATATAATCTTTATAATCTTTTAGTTGAGTTAGGTATGCTGGTATTCTTTTGATCTGAACATTATAAGTAATATTTACCATAAATTCGAAGACAATTGAATTATGATCTGATATAGGACATGAAATGACCTTAGAATTAATTAGGTCTGTTACCAGTTGGTTAGAAATAAAGACTCTATCTATTCTTGAATAAGTTTTATGTCTATTAGAAAAAAAGTATATGGTAATGATTTAGAATCTGTCTGATTATTAATATCATTCAAATGATACAAATTAATGAAATCCTTTAAATGTTTTGCATTGGATGTGATTTTCCTTTTTTCTATAGTAGTAGTATCTTTTTCATGCATGATACAGTTAAAATCTCCTGCTAAAATAATATCTCCTTTAGAAAATTATATAATCTTATTGAGATGGTGTTTCACTGTATTAGTGCCAATTCCTGGTATCCAGTATATATTAATTAATGTATATATTTTCCCATTAATCTGTATTGTAACCATGCAGAACATTCCTTTGTCATCTTTATATGACTTAATAGTTTTAGGTATGGGCATATTTTTGTTCCATAAGATAGCCACTCCTCTTTTTTTCTGTGTGTGTTCTGAGCTAACCAAGACTGTATATTTATTAGTGGCTAATTTATCTATATCTTTTTTTCAGGAGATGGGTTTCCTGAAGGAATATTAAGTTGGCTCTATGCAGATTAATATATCTCATTAAACTTGCCCTTTTACATGGGTTATTCAATCCATTAATGTTTAAAGAAATTCCTTTTAAAGTTACCATTTAACTTTTATAAACATATAAAACTTATAATCAGAATAACATTTACTAAAGTAAGTATTATTATGTCTCCTCCTTTAGGTGTTCTATTAATTATAGCTGTATTTAGTGAAAATCTTATGGAATTTTGTGAGATTTTAACTTTTATTTGTAGTGACAATGAGTTTATAAAATGTGATGTGGATGTCAAAACTATATACACATAACAATAATCAGGTGAAAATATTGTTTGGATTAAACAATGCATCCAGCCTGGAGTTAAAAACTCCAACTTTGAGTAGCAAATACCACTCAAGTTATCCCCTTATCCTAAGCAGCAGTACTCCAACTGCCACCAATTTAATTAAATACTAACTATTATTAACTAAAGTTATCCTCATTTATTTTGATTATCTATTATAGCAAGACTTAAACAATTTATATAACAGCTTCGTATAATCATATACAACTTTTATAATCAACTTAATAATGCTATGTACATCTATTCTATATAATGAATTCATTATCATAATAGCATTCTAACAATCTTGAAAGTGGGAGCAGAGAAGAGAGAAAAAAAAAAAAGAGAGGATACCCATTTGGCAGTTTAATAAATATTTGTAATGATAGATTCTTATTATATATTTATGCTCATTTGAATTCAATAACATTTGTTATCTCAGACTATTATGACTCAGACATTACTTACATTAGACTATTCCCATTTTCTGCCATAACAGTACTGTTAGTAGCTTTAAAACTTTAAACTGCATGCACTAGAAGCTTCCTTCTCTTACTTATTCTTACCATTTAAATAAAAATGATTATTCTCAGTATATAAGTTAAAAGAACATACTACAAAGCAATATTGATCCCTAGTTATGCATAAATCATTGTGATGAAAGCCAGCTATATCTTATATATCTGCACTGCAGCTTTAAAATGTATCACATGACATTTTCTTGTGAAATAGAATCATAATAATGCACATACTTGTCTATGTTAGTTAAGATAAATGCATTATAATATTATATATCCTTAAATTATAAGCATCCATATGCATTAAAGTGCAGCATTTATATAAGCTATCAGAATCATATATGCATGAGTTTTAGCTTCGATGCCTTCTAAATTATCTCATTTGTTTACTATGGCATATTAAGTCATTTAAAATCATTATAACTTACATTTTATAAGTTACATCTTAAATAAGTAAATTATTATAAAGAAAAACTCACATTTTGTTGTCATAAAGTTCGTTTTTCATCACAATACCGCATTTACAGCAGTTCTACTTCCTGAAACAGTTTACTTCTTGAATTTGCGATGAGTCTGTGTGAAATCAGGGGTCAAAATTCAAAATGGCTGCTTTCAGCTTCTCTGTGTATTTTCTGGATGTTGAAGCATTTAAAAACGGCTCGAGGACACTATTCACGAGGATACCTATAACTTAAATTGTCTCTTATAACATTCTGGTGGGAATTTTAATAAAAGTAAGTGACAAACATTCATTTTGAAATGCAAATGGATTTATAAAGTATAAAACCTTCTCGAAGCACTTCACAAGTCATTGCAGTCTCTATGGCAGTGAAACCAAGCCTTCAATTATTTAACATAAACATTACTTATATTTATGTGTCCCATTTCATTTTCTCATTCAGAGTATGTTACAAACACATATCAGTATTATCAGAACCTTGTTACCTTATAAGAGAAAAAAAAATACCTACATAGATATTTACTTGCTGTTTGTTTTAATAAAGTAAAACCTGAGACATATTACTTACAACTGCTTTAGTTCTAGTCAACTGCAGTTATATCATGACATATTATTAATTATCATGTATTTAAGCAATTTAGTCATAGTATAATATATAGCAGTAATACTTAAACAGCATAAATAATTTTAAAGAGATAATAGATTATTTTTCCCCTTTTTTCCTTCTTTTCATCTTTCCCCCCTCCCTGCCCTCCCTCTCCCTCCTCTATATGTTTAGTTTAAAGAGAATGCTATTATTTAAAATAAGAAAAGAAAGGAAATATATCATATTACTAACCTTAGATCTCTTTGTCACAAAAGAGAAACAAGTTGATTTATATCAGGTTATTTGTTCCTCATGAAAGTTTGATTATTCATAAAACAAAATTCAGTTCTTGCACATTAAAATAACTTTGTACAAATCATTAAGATATTTGTGGTTTTCTTGTAAATGCAGAAACTGTCATTAAAGAGTTCAAAGAAATATAAAACATATCATTTGTTTTTTAGTCTTTTTTGTTTCTCTGATGTCTTCCAAGAAGTACCTGTTGCCGTTCTCTTTAACGAAGGACTTGCCCATTCCATATCCTCTAGTTTATCTAATATTTTATTTTTTTTAATATACAACAAAGCAGAGTCCAAGTCTTCAAAAATTCTAGGGCCATCAGGTAAAAAGATTTTTAGTTTGGAAGGAAATAAAAGATGAGTTTTTAACTGTCCTTTTTTAAGCTCTCTTATTAATGGTAAACATACCTTTCTTTTTGATATTACCAAAGAAGAATAGTCATTGTCAAAGCGCACAGTTGCTTCATTAATTTTTATAGGTGATTTAGCCCATGCAGATTTTAACACCATCTCCTTGTCATAAGATGATAAAAATCTTACAATAACTGATATAGGGCCATCGGGTAAAAAGATTTTTAGTTTGGAAGGAAATAAAAGATGAGTTTTTAACTGTGCTTTTTTAAGCTCTCTTATTAATGGTAAACATACCTTTCTTTTTGATATTACCAAAGAAGAATAGTCATTGTCAAAGCGCACAGTTGCTTCATTAATTTTTATAGGTGATTTAGTCCATGCAGATTTTAACACCATCTCCTTGTCATAAGATGATAAAAATCTTACAATAACTGATCTAGGATACTTTTTATTTGTATTAGAAATGGATAAAGACCTATGGGCTCTTTCAATGCCAAAAGAAAATGCCTCTGACAGATCTAAAGTTTTGGGAAGCCAAGTATTTAAAAAAGATGTAATGTTATTACCTTCTATATTTTCTGGCAGTCCAAAAATCCTTATATTGTTGCATCTGGATCTGTTTTCCAAGTCATCTAGTTTGGATTGAAGGTGCGTGTTTTGTTTCAATAAGAATTCAGTGTTTATTTCTTCTTCGTTAATTCTGCTGTCCATATCATTAAGTGTCTCTTCTATACCTGTTATCTGAGCTTTCTGATGTTGTAGATCTTGGTGTAGCACATCCATTTGTTTTGTGGTTTTCTCTATAAAGTTATCAATTTTAACATCCAGTCTGTCCATTTTAGTTGTTAGTTGCTGTATAGTTGATAATAATGTCTGAAGCTCTTTCTTAATGCTGGAATCCTGACTGTTAGCCTTGCTGGAACTCATTCTGATCCAACAAATCACTGGAACCACCACGATGGATTAACAGCAACTAATTTTATTATAAACAGAACAAGCGCTTTCACGCACCCAACTAGTGTGCTTCATCAGGTTGTAATGCATTGAAATAAATGTTCCCATTATATAGTTGTGGCATATGCCCTAATTAACAGATATTTAGGCGGGTAAAAACAGTCTTCACCAATTTAAGACCTACTATATTTCATTGAATGCAAATACCATCGTTCATAAGACATAGGTATATAATACTCAACATCCTTACCACTAAAACAACAAAGGAACAAAAACTGAAATTCTATTCTGTTCAAAATATCTATGCATAGGAACGGTTAATTAAATTCATACTAAATATATATATCTTTCATAATATTCCTATTTAAAAAAAAAATTTTATCTATAAAAACTGTTACTAAGACATGACATATTTCATTTCCTATATCGTAGATTCTAGGATAACTCATACTGCATTTCATGTAAAAATGACTACCAATATAAGAATAATCTGTCAATATGTAAAAACTACTAAGAATGAAAGCATACTAAGTAGCCACAATGGGCAAAAGGGAGAGGAAAAAAGGGGGGAAGAATGGAATGGGGGAAGGAGGGGAAAAGAGGGGGAGGAAATAGGAAAGGGAAGGAAATAGGGAAAAGAGGAAAGGGGAAAAGGGGGAAAGAAGGAAGAAAGGGGGGGAGGGAGAGGGGAGGGGGGAAAGGGGGCAAAAGGGATGGAAGATAAAGGAATAAACCTCCTATATATATTACATTTAAAAATATGTCATAATCAACTATGTTGGTGTATTAAAAACATCATAAATATTAATGAAATCAATTATAGCTGCCCATGCACATGCAATAAAATAAAATTTAAAATATAAAATATAAACTTCTCAAGAACATATATAAGCAACAATCACTTATTATCTTAAGTATAATTTTATACTTCATATCAGCCACATAAATTATGTGGCACTAAACATTCATTCATAATAGCGCTGATCTGATATTGAGGGGTATATTTAATCCTGATTTAATATGTGTCCTGAGTGTTAAGATCCATTTCAGTACATCTAGCTCTAGGGTTCCTACTGTGTTACCCTCTCGCCTGTTAGACAACAATCATTTACTATCTTTAGTATAATTTTATACTTCATATCAACCACATGGATTATGTGGCGGAAATATTCATTCATAACAGCGCTGGTCTGATACTAAGAGCTGTATTTAATCCTGGCTCAATATGCGCCCTGAGTGTTAATATCCATTTCAGTTCATATAGCTCTAAGGTTCCTAATGTGTTACCCTCTCGCCTATTGGGGTATAGTATTTGTAGAACTCTAAATTTAAACATGTGGGATGGAAAAGATTGACAATGCCTAGCCAAAACATTATTCATATTTGCTTTCCGTATATCGTAAATATGGTTGTAGGCTCGATCTCTGAGCCTACGTGTTGTCAAACCCACATAATAAGCTTCACAACCCTCACACGTGGCCAGATAAACTATGTTTGTGGTGTCACATGTGGCATAGAAATTTGGTGTAAATCTAAAACCAAGTTCCATATTCTCATATGTCTGCTCATCAGTAATGTACTTGCAGATGCAACATTTTTTACAAGGGAAAGTTCCTTGCCTAAAGTTTGTCCTTATATCTAATGGTATATGAAGCACTTTTTCTTTGCATAGTAGTCTTTTCAAGTTTAGACAATTACTATACCTGAAGCTAGGATGTTCACCTACTAAGCTCTTCAATTCCTTGTTCATGCTGAGCAATTTCCAATTTTTATATAATATCTCTTTGATATATTTGACATCATTGGTAAATTTGATGTCATATTGCACCATATCTTTATTGGGTCTATTAAGATGTCTATATGGACCTTTCTTAAGATAGGTACCACGGACCGGACTAATTCTGTCCTTAGTGCTCGTGATTAATTGAACAGGATAACCCCTATTCATGAAACACTTGGCTTGGAAATCCAAAAGACGATCACTATCTTCAATATTGTTGCACAATTTGGTTATTCTAGCCATCTGATTTTGTACAATGTTAGGAAAAACGTGTCTCGGATGCATACTCTCATAATGGAGTATGCCATTTTTCCAACATGATTTTCTGTATAAGGAGGTTGTGAATTTATTCAAAGCATTCTTGGTTATGGTTACATCAAGATAATTAACGCTGATAAATGAATATTCATACGTGAATCTCAGGAAGGAGGCAGTTGACTCCATGTACTTGACAAAATCATGCAAGGTTTCAACACTACCATTCCAAAATAGGAGAATATCGTCTACAATCTCCTATAGAAAATGGCATTGGCAACAAAATTCTTATTATTGAGTATATGAGCCCTCTCCCATTGATAGACTGCTATGTTCGCATAGACATTAGCACAGGGGGTGCCCATGGCTACCCCCCATGTTTGTCTATAAATCTTATCTTGGTACATGAAAATGTTGTTATTAAGTATCAGATCTAATAGAGTACAAATAATAAACTGTTCATTGTGACTAACATTGTTGTATTCATTTAAGCAATTCCTAACTGCCTCAATGCCAAACTCATTGGGTATACTCGTAAATAAACTCTTTATATCCAGAGTAACCATTAGAGTGTCTGAACTTATTTTTTCAAGCAAAAGGGCATTTTCAAGATCTTCTAACAGTTTAAACGAGTTTTTTAAGATGGTAGGTACCATTTCTAACAATGGGGACAGTTTAAGCTGTACATATTGTGATGCATTCTCCGTTACCCAATATTGGCCAGATACTATTGGCCGCACTGGTGGGGGATGTATCCCTTTGTGTATTTTGGGCAACCCTTTGATAATAGGAATCAACGGGGCCCCAATATCAAGGAACTCATATAGCTGCTTGTCAATGCATCTAGACATTAGGAGATCGTAGATCGTATCATGAACATTCCTAATAATTAATGTAACCTCAGATCTACTTATTAATGTGTATGCAGCGTCATCATTCAACATCTCATACATCAAATTGTTGTAAAAAATAGAGTCCATTATTACTACCCCCCCCCTTTATCTGCAGGTCTAAATGTTAGACTATCATCATTGCATAAAGAGTCCAGACTGTGTCTCTGCGTTTCATTCATGTTGACAAATAGTCTTTTATGTTTTTTCTCCTTATAATAGGCATAGAAGTCATATTCACAAGCTCGTAAAAAGCACTCAATAGAGCCTGGTAGGGGTGGTACAAAAGTACTTTTCCTTTTAAGGGTTGTGGCTTTGAACATATATTCATTATAGTCAGAGTCTTTGTAAAGAAGTTTCAGAGCCAATTTCCTAACAAATTTGCGGAGCATAATTAATGTATCCGAGAGTTCACTACCTCGAGAGGGAATGAATGACAGTCCCCTGTTCAACACCAAACATTCTGTTTCAGTTAGAGTTCGAGATGATATATTGAAGAATAAAGTATTTAATATTTCTTCTTCCTGCTCTCCCAGTTGTCGCCTGACATCTTGCGTTTGCCCCTTCCCCTGCTGGTAGACCGCATCTATGCTCGATGCTTGTACGGAAGTGGGGAGTTTAAAGTAGATGCCGCTTTGGGAGCAGTATTCAGCGTATGCATGCCTTCTTTCGGTCTAGCTCCTCCTGTTGTATTATTAAACCCTGTTGGTTACAGGGTAATGAGGAAGTGGACAAAGCAATGTCCACTTCAGATTGTGACGAGACCAATGCACCACTGTTGGAAACATCATTTTCTAACTCATTTCTATTGATGGTACTGGTGGAGACATTAGTTACCACCTTGTTCATTTCATTAGTCTCTCCTGAAGCTGCTGCTTCATTAAATCTCGGCCATAAGAAAATGTTGCCGGATTGGAAATCATTACAGTCTCGTCTAAGTTTTCTGAGTTTCACTTGCTCTAATTTATTACTATAGAACGTTACTTGTGTTAGCATATTATTTAACTTAGACGTACAAAGGTCACTCTTGTATTTCACAGTCATATTTTTATGCTCACCTTCAACTTTACTGATGAGTTCACTCTCTATCGGCTGGAAATAATCAATAAGCAATCTCATATAATTGTTGCCGAGATCCAGGTTTAATTGCTGCCATCTCCATAGGAACTCTGGGTGAGCCTCCCCATAGCTTGGCATGCAGAGGACGCGCATGCCTCGCGGAATAACCTTGAAGTGCAAGCATGCCTCCAGGTGCTTCCTCTGCCAAATGAGCCTGTGGAGTTTGTAGAGGTCATTCTCCAGGTTCCTCAACTCTCCGTAAAACTCCTGCATATTTTCACTGTTGGTATTCACCACTGACGGAGCATTACCTTGGTTATCATAGTTCAATAGAGAGTTCTCACGTTGGTGGAACAACTCGTTCCAATTAGTACCTTCACCAGCATTTTTAGGGACATAATCCAGTTCTATATTCAGAGTTTCCATCGCGTGTTGGCTGGCCAGGAGCAAAAGCAAAAAGATTGAAACTATTAGCACAAAACCCAGCACGACCATCCAAGATACCAGCAAACGAACAGCAAAATGATCCAACAAATCACTGGAACCACCACGATGGATTAACAGCAACTAATTTTATTATAAACAGAACAAGCGCTTTCACGCACCCAACTAGTGCGCTTCATCAGGTTGTAATGCATTGAAATAAATGTTCCCATTATATAGTTGTGGCATACACCCTAATTAACAGATATTTAGGCGGGTAAAAACAGTCTTCACCAATTTAAGACCTACTATATTTCATTGAATGCAAATACCATCGTTCATAAGACATAGGTATATAATACTCAACATCCTTACCACTAAAACAACAAAGGAACAAAAACTGAAATTCCATTCTGTTCAAAATATCTATGCATAGGAACGGTTAATTAAATTCATACTAAATATATATATCTTTCATAATATT
>NC_056735.1:1658255079-1658257579 GCF_019279795.1 Protopterus annectens | reverse complement strand
AGGAAAGTAGCAGAGAAGAGATAGCCATTATTTTTATGCTGAAGGATAGTGTTAGTAAAGGAGAGTAAGGCAGTGGTGGTGCTATGGTTTGGTCGGAAACCATGCTGAGTATTGGAAAGGAGGTTGTTAGTAAAGAGGTAGTCTGAGACCTGAGAGTGTATGCATCTCTCTAGTATTTTGGAGAGTGGAGAGAGAATAGCTATGGGGCAGTAATTGGTTAGTTCTGTGGAGGGGCCACCTTTGTGTAGGGAAATTATATGTGATACTTTCCACAGTGTGGGAACGTAACTTTCTGACAGAGATCAGTTATCAAGATGGATACTGGGTAGGCCAGAGCATCAGCTGCGATTTGTAGGTATTCACTTGGGAGGTTGTCTGCTGCTAATTTGGTGGGCTTAAGTTTAGTTAAGAGTTTTTTTTTATGTTGGAGGTAGGTACAGGAGAAAAAGAGAAGGCAGTGGGGAGATTACTAGTTGAAGGTGTGGGTTGGAGGGGAGGGGGGTTGTGTTGTTTCGCTAGTGATAGTATGGTTTGTGTGGTGTGTGTTGAATGAGGTAGCAATATTTTCGGAGGAGTGAGGGATGTTAGGAGGAGGGGTAGTGACTTTACCTGGGTGGAGGATGGAGTTTATGGAGGACCAAAATTGTTTGGGGCTGTGTTGGGAGGAGTTTAGGGCAGACTGGTAGTATTGGAATATGTCCTGTTTTATTAGCTTTTTATATAAAAAATGTAAAAAATTAAAAAATGTATAATAAGCTGGTTCCATAAGTGTGCACACCCTTTAACTAATACTTTGTTGAAGCACCTTTTGATTTAATTAGAGCATTCAGTCTTCTTGGGTAGGAGTCTATCAGCATGGCACATCTTGACTTGACAAAATCTGCCCACTCTTCCTTGCAAAAGTGCGCAAAATCTGTCATATTGCGAGGGAATCTCTTGTGCTCTGTCATCTTCTGGTCACCCCATAGAATTTCTATTGGATTTAGGTCTGGGCTCTGGCTGGGCCATTCCAAAATTTTAATTTTCTTCTGGTGAAGCCATTCTTTTGCTGATTTTGATGTATGCTTGCGGTCATTGTCGTGCTGAATGGTGAAATCCCTCTTCATCATCAGCTTTCTAGCAGACACCTGAAGATTTTGGGCCAAAAGTGACTGGTATTTGGAACTGTTAGTAATTCCCTCCACCTTGTCTAAAGCTCCCGTTACAGCTGAAGAAAAGCAACCCCAAAGCATGATACTGTTACCACCATGCTTCACTGTGTGGATGGTGTTCTTTTGGTGATGTGAAGTGTTATTTTTGCACTAAATGTACCTTTTGGAATTGTGGCCAAAAAGTTCAACCTTGGTCTCATCAGACTATAAAACATTTTCCCACATGCTTTTGGGAGACGTATTGTATTGTTTTGCAAATTTTAGCTGGGCCTGGATGTTTTTTTGTGAAATAAAAGGCTACTGTCTTGCAACCCTACCCCATAGCTCTAACATGTGGAGAATACGGGAGATTTTTGTCACATGTAGTACACAACCAGTACTTGCCAGAAATTCCTGCAGCACCTTCAGTGTTGCTGTAAGACTCTTGGCAGCCTCCCTGACCATTTTCGTCTGCTTTTTCATCAATTTTGGAAGGATGTCCAGTTCTTTGCAACGTCACTGTTGTCCCATATTTTCTTCACTTTTTGATGACAGTCTTCACTGTGTTCCATGGTATATCCAATGCTGTGGAAATTTTTTTGTACCCTCCTCCTGACTGATACCTTTCAACAATGAGATCCTTTTGATGCTTTGTAAGCTCTCTGTGATCCATGGCTTTTGCTGTAGCAGGCAACTGAGTAAATGTCAGGAAAATCCTACTAGGAAAGCTGAACTTTATTTGGGGTAAATCAGAGTCTCTTTAATTGATTGCAGGTATGTACCCAAGAAGACTAAAATGCTGTAATTAAATCGAAAGGTGCTTCAGTAAAGTATTAGTTTAAGGGTGTGTGCACTTATGCAACCAGCTTACTGCACTTTTTTTAGTTTTTATTTTTTTCCACTGTTTTTCAATTGAATTGTACAGATTATAGGTAACATTAAAGGTGAGAAAAGTTTTGAAATGATATCTTGTGGTCTCATTTTTTTATATCTAAAAACTTGGCATTTTAACAGGGGTGTGTTCACTTTTTATACCCACTGTATGTATTACTGATGTTGTGTGCACACACAATCACAGGCACGGACACACGCACATACATGTGTGTGTGTGTGTGTGTGTGTGTGTGTGTGTGTGTGTGTGTGTGTGTGTGTGTGTGTGTGTGTGTGTGTGTGTGTGTGTGTGTGTGTGTGTGTGTGTGTGTGTGTGTGTGTGTGTGTGTGTGTGTGTGTGTGTTGCGTGTATGTCTGTAGCTGCAATAGAAACACTTGTATGTCCTTAAGGGGGTCAGTTGCATATTTCTCATGGGCCTCTGCTATTGGCAGTTGAATGGTTTGTCTGTGTGACCATTTCAGTATTTGGCTTTGATGTT
>NC_056735.1:1658245079-1658250079 GCF_019279795.1 Protopterus annectens | reverse complement strand
GGAGTACTGCATTAAATGCAGGTGTGAGGTGTCATTGTAATTATGTTGTAAAATCCACAGATAAGCACACGTGCCCCATACAGTATATGTACACATGAATTAGGGATACAAATCGAAGGTATAATGTGTAATGAATGATAAATCCATAGAGTTTCCAAATCCACCACCTTCCAGAGAACCATTTTACATTTCTGTCTAAATTAATGTGGGGGTAAGCGAGAGTAAGCACTATTAAGCAGTAGTAAGTGGGAGTAAGCATATTTAAGCAGTAGTAAGCGGGTTTAAGCCCGTTTGCATGGAAGTAAGTGATATACACACAGGCTATGCAATATTGAAGCTAACTCTCTGTAAGCATATTTAACCAGAAGTTAGATTTGCTTACCATTGTGCATACCGGCACAAACCCACTTACATTTGCTTAAAAGTGCCTTAATCACTATGTATGCAACAGCCACTGTTCTGGCCAGAAACAAAATAACCAGACCTTGCAAGACTTGAACCCAGGATCCTGTACATGGTTCAAGGTATAATGTGTAATGAATGATAAATCCATAGAGTTTCCAAATCCACCACCTTCCAGAGAACCATTTTACATTTCTGTCTAAATTAATGTGGGGGTAAGCGGGAGTAAGCACTATTAAGCAGTAGTAAGTGGGAGTAAGCATATTTAAGCAGTAGTAAGAGGGTTTAAGCCCGTTTGCATGGAGGTAAGTGATACATGCACAAGTTATGCAATATTGAAGCTAACACTCTGTAAGCATATTTAATCAGAAGTTAGATTTGCTTACCATTGCGCATACCGGCACAAACCCACTTACAATTGCTTAAAAGTGCCTTAATCACTATGTATGCAACAGCCACTCTTCTGGCCAGAAACAAAATAACCAGACCTTGCAAGTCTTGAACCCAGGACCTTGTACATTATAGTCATAGTAGTTACCCACTAAGCCATCACAGCAGTACTAAGCATGAGGTATCACGAAACAGATCCTCACTATAGGAATATTACACTTAACACATGAAAAGAATGTAAATACAATCTTATGTTGTATAACCTACTACATAACATAAATATGTGAACTGGAGTACTGCATTAAGTCCAGATGTGAGGTGCCATTGTGATAAAGTGCTGAAATCTCCTGATAAACTCAAGGACTCCATACATTGTACATACACATGAATCATGGATACCAAACACATATATAACATGTAATGAATAATAAATCAATACCAAACAGCAAATAGGATGCAAATTAAAATTTAAGCAACACTAAGCTTTGCACAGCCCTGCTTACTAGGTGTAAGCAATGTGTAGGCTACCTAAATTAGTTTGCCCATTGGTATACCCCTTTAAGCAATGCCAGCCTTAGTTAAGGATGTTTGCCCATAGCTTAGCATTTTCAAAACCATCCAATCATGGCAAAGTGTGGGAAATTGGCCCTATTTAAATCCAACAGGTGGGAATACGTCTCGTAACTGGTTGTAGCTTCCTCCTGTAGGCACTATGACTGGAATGGGAGAGGGAGTGCATTTTCAGCTGCAGCACTGGCCATCCAGGTTTCCAAAGTCATGGCAGGACTCCTTGTTAAAGACCATGACCAGAGACTGCTGCAGGGCCAGTACCAGGGTTCCCAATATAAAGCGGAAGCCTGGGATCATCTCAGTCCATTACCTGTTTAATAATTGCAAGCTGATATATATTATGGATAGATATGGCTAAATATTCCTCTTATGTCTTTGACAGTGGTAGATAAACGGGCTGCAAACCGGGAAGCCCATGCCTGTAGATTGCAGACGTTGTGTCGCGAGGCAGGTTAGTAATACTCTTGCATGTAGTGTCATAAGAAATAAATCTAAAAGTAGTAGTAATTTAATTGCTAGTATAAAACCTGTATTGTTTAAGGCATGTACTGAATACACCAGAGAATATGGCAGGAAGAGTCTCATATAGGTTGTATGTAAATAAAAGGTTAACAGCCTGCCAATAAAGGTCTAACTGCTGGACTGCATGTGTTTATTCTGGTATCATATGGTAATGTAGAGTTGCAATCTCTTAATAGTACTGTTGTATTAAGCACTGTTATCCTCACTGTGCTACATAAATAAAATGTGTAGGAATGTCTGTATATGACTGTTGTAATCACAAGAGGTCATATTGTGCAACTGAGAGAGAGACTAAGACAGAAAATAGTAAAAAGCTAGACAACAAAATCCAAATAGCACACTCAACTGCGACATTAACTGTTGTATTTTTAGCACACGCAACCATGGTTTGAATTCTGGGAGTGGTAGTAAGCTGTATGCACAATCACATCCCACAACTGTACAGATATGTCCAGAATGTCCACTTAATTGGCCCATATCTCCTACCTGTCACCCTGTCCCCCTGGCAAATCATTGAGATGATCCCAGATGTTTAGGCAGCAAATATGACATACAACTGATTGTCAGACATCTATAAGAACAAACCTGTCACTCAAGCAACTCCCCAAAATGTTATGAGAGTAATAAGCCAAGTATGTCCCATCTCCACCCCCATGTTGTGAAGCTGTGACCAGAGTGTGTGCAGTAACAGAGTGAGATGTATGGGCATAATACTAATGTGGAATCTGGTAATATGTGTGGCAACATTCAGGTAGTGCTAACAAACATTGCCCCCACAGGTCTGTCAGATATGAAAACTGTGCCTAGAAATAAAAGACTGAAATCCTGGACTGGTACTGTTTACTCTGGCATTGCATGGCATTGTTAGTGTTGCAGTTGCTCTGAATAATAAGGTATTACTCATCACTGTCATCACAATGGACTACATAATAAAACTGTCTAGGAAACCCTGTATAAGAGTGTTGTAATTACAAGTTCAAATTGTAAAACCTCAGGAGACTTATAGACAGAAATCAGAGATTTGCTACAAAGCAACATCTATATAACACACTCAGCTGTGAGGGACACTGTTTTATTTTTAGCAGACACAGCCATGGTTTGAATCCTGGGAGTGGTAGTAAGCTGTATGCAGAATCATACCCCACAAGTGTACAGAATTGTCCAGAATGTCCAGTTAATCGGTCCATATCTGCTGGCTGTTACCCTGTCCCCCTGGCATATCAACGTGCTAATCTCTGACATGTAGGCAGCATTTAATGTCTTATAACTGACTGTCAGGCCTGTACATATTTGGAAAATGTCAATGAAAACAAACCTGTCATTGTGCAACACACTAAAGGTTTATGAGGGCAATAGTCAAAATATGTCCCAGTTTCACCTGCATGTGGTCAAGGCATGCCCAGAGTGTGTACAATAAGAGTTGGATAGGTATGTGCATAACATCAACCTGGAATCTGGGAATATGTGTAGAAACAGTCAGGTAGTGTTAAAAAACAATACCTCTACAGGTATACCAGGTAAGAGGTGTATACTGCAGGTAAAACTCAGTTCATGTATATGGTTGTCTACATCCATACCACTGTCCAAACTAAGGCCATAGGGTAGTGTAATAATATCTGTAAATTACAGATCCTAGCACTGACTAGGAAAGTAATGAGAACTGCAGGAATATACTAGTTGTTAATTGACATCTTTCTCTATCACCCCCCCCCACACACACCATATCTGCAACAATAAATTAAATACACATCTCAATCGGTATGTGCTCCATTAAATCTACTGTTGGGACATATGTCCTATTATTTGATAAATATTTAAATTTGTTTCTATGCATGTGCCATGTTGAAATACTCCCACATTAGTGGCATGTTGCCATCAATGTACCTGCATGCTGTTGTAATGGCCACTGTGGTTCCATATATGCATGTGTTCTGTCTGCTATGCAACTGTTCTGTATCTGATGTCTTGGGTTAATGGGAATACTTGCGCATACTGTTATACTTAATCCTGGAATGTGTTGACTATTACTAATACACATATGTGGTAAAATTGAAACACCATAGCACGTTTGGGAAGGCCGGTCACAGCGGACCCACATATCCCACCTCATCTGGCAGTGGCACCAGGCACCAGCATGTCTGGGGCCCACCCAGGGACCTCCTCATCTGCTGCTCCTGCACCACCTTTGGGTGAAACTGCCTCAGGGGATGGAGTTCACCCCTCCCTGGGAGCGGGCGCGGACAGGACACTGTCACCCATCTCCAGGTCTGGGTTGTGGTGCGTAGCGAGCTCCACAGGGAGATTGGAGATCTGCTATGCCAGCTTGAGGACCATGTGGCACAACTAGAGAGTCAGCCTGGCCCTCCTACTCAGGCCCCAGCACATCCACGTTCGAGGCCGTGAAGGTGCATTGGTGATTGCCCATGGATCGGGACCTCAGTCCCACTGTTTCCAGTAAGGGGCTCAAGGGCTTCTGACATCCAAACACCCCTCCCCATCCAAGGTGTTTACCCCCCACATGTGTCATATACCACCCCTGTATGCTGTCATGTCTGTCTTGCTTGTTATCCTACCCAACCTACCTCCCCAAATATACCTACTATCCTTCCCCAACATCCCACTTTCACTTGAAAAAAAAAGGGCAATCTGTTCCCAAAAAAAAAATCTCGCCCCATACATAGCTGTCCATTTTGCACACATGTCCACAGGACACATGTAATCTGGTCTAATTGGCTTCACAACATATTATTATTGTCCTCACCCCTCTGTCAGGGCTATGAGTGTCCAAATGTACCTCCAAATCAGTGTATATGCACAGCTGTTGCTGTAGGAGAAATGGGCAGCTATGGACCTTCCCTACTCCTGTCCTGCACATCCGTAGATATTTTCCCTACTGTCTTTCCCTCTTTGTGCCCCTTTTTCACCACTTTCCTATCAATCCTTTTTCATTTTTTTAAAGAAATTAGCGTGAGGGTAAGCGGGAGCAAGCACTTTTAAGCAGCAGTAAGCGGGTTTAATTCTGTTTGCACGGGGTAAGCAATGCCTAGACAGATTAAGCAATTGAGAAGCTAAATCAGTATAAGAAACTGTAACCGGAAGTTAGCAGTCGTTAACTC
>NC_056735.1:1658227579-1658242579 GCF_019279795.1 Protopterus annectens | reverse complement strand
CAGATCATGTCCAACAGCATGGATAGATATCCCCAATAACACAAAACAACAGATGTGCAGCAATTACATAGCAAACAGACCACATGTATATGGAACCATAGTGGCCTTTACAATGGCATGCAGGTGACATTGTCCAAAGCAAGCCAGCAATGATAGTGTCCACACAGGGAACATGACTACAAACACATAGCACAAAGTGTGGTACAATATGATATATGTCCCAATGGTAGGTATTCTGTAGCCATACCTATTGTGTTGTGTGATCAGATTGTTGTTGTAGATATGGTGAAGGGGAGACAGAGATGTGTATTAAGAACTATGGTAACCTTGCTGTATGAGTTGCTCAAACCTGTTTCCATCTTTATGTCTTTCAGGCAAGATGTTGCGTGAAAGCCTACCTGTTTATACGGCAGATGAAAATGAGGTCAACATCACACACCTGGTGCAAGACTACCAGGGGTTGTTTGGCAGAACAGCCCATGAGCAGCAGGAGGGGACCACCTGTGGAACGATCTTGTCCACAGGGTAAATGATGTCGACCTGCATAACCACAGTTATAAGCAGGTCTGGCATCATTGCAGTGACCTACTTCGCAATGCCATTGGCATGCTACTGCAGTCAGGAGTGACCACCTCGCAACAGGGAGGTCATGTCATCCATCCCCCCGACACATGTTGAGGAGCTCTTTGACAGCCTCGGGGCACCTGCCCGCCCGCACACACAACAACTGGTGGAAAGTATATTGGATGTGGATGCTACCCATACACTGGCAGAGGAGCATGCAGGTAAAGCCACAGGGCACATCAGTAGATCACTGTTGTGTATCCATCCACATCTGTGCAGGTAGACCATGCATATGTAAGAAGACATATATATATATATATATATATATATATATATATATATATATATATATATATATATATATATAAATATATATATATATATATATATATATATATATATATATATATAAATAGTCTGTTGCTGTGCAGTAGTAATAAACATATGTGCATAAGCTGTAGTATTGTGGGCTTGTTCTGTTGATGTACTGTAATGCTGCACCCACCCTGTACCAATGCCACAGCTGTGGCTACTGACATCACATCTCTCACACACTTATGTAGGTCCCTCTGGTATACCTCCAAGGCAGCATAATGTAGCTGGTGAGTATGGTTTTTGTTCAGGCTTGCCAATACACCACTCATGTTATGGCTATGGTATATTCCATGCACATATTTAACACAGCTACCCATAATGCATGCCATACATGTTCATGTATCGTTGCTGTTAACTGCACTGCATCACAGTGACAACCATGTTGGTGTATCTGAAAGGTATGTCAGACTCCTGCAATATAACTAACATCCTGTCATTGCAAAATGCGTCCACAGAGATGTACATAATGGTGGGACAAATGCCCTACAGTAGGGACATGTGTGAAACATCACTCTTAGACAGTGCTACAACAGTGTATATACCAGTATTACAATGGCAACTGTTGCAGATCTACACTATGGCATATCATAATACTGTGGTCCACAATCCTTACAACCTGCAATGTGGTCATAACATGAGCAATGAGTGTGTAATATGGAATCGTAGGTTAGGGCAGCAAATAGGGGGAATGCATACCTTCACAAACACTAGAAGCATATATGTGCACACACTGCAGATAAAATATAGTGGAAGCAGCTGTTGAGGTACTGACTGCATGCATTTGTCATGGAAATGCACCTTCCAGAAAGTACACGTCAGTCCAAGTATTAGTCTGCTGTCCAAGACATTTGGCCATCAGCTGTGCACACTTACCTGCAACCGAGGCAGCCGTGACTTGCACACATCTTACGTGACATGGTGTGGGCCCCATACCCAACAGGTAGCACCCATGAGCTGGACATGTAGCCATACCTCACCACTGCATATACCATGGCAAACAATGCAGTCATTTATGTGGTAAGTGTGTATGGGACAGGAATGATGTAGAAAATAAACAGATGGCCATCCAAGACAGATGATGTCACATGTAGCAAACTGGTCATGTGGGCTGCCTTGTAACATGCCACAACACTGATGGGGTTGCAGGAATGTCTAGCAGTTACTGGCTGTGCAGTACCCATGTCAGCAATTGCCTGGACTCTGCAAACATGGGGCCTACGGGTTAGGGTGATCAGATGTGACAGTTGTACCACAGGAAACATTAGCCAGGCCTCTCTACAGGTAGTGCATGCATAACAGAAGAGGTCCCCAAAAGGCATGCATTGCAATCTGTACTGGTGTACCAAGACTACGTTGGAAACCTACAGACAGTATCATGTAAGATACATGTGCTACACAACCAACACCTCACCCCACCTCAGGCCCACCATCCCCATCTGTACTGTGCCAGTGCCAGTATACACCTGTATTTTTGCCATTCATTAGCTGGGACTAGGCTGTTACAAGTAGTTTTCAGTGTTTGGGACACTGCAAACTGACACACATGCATAGGCCATAGTTTTCAAGAATCTGCAGAAAGGCTGAAGGTGGAGAGAGGGTGTCATCATGACACAACAGTGCACTGCAGCAGGGATCCAAAGGATGCTACGAATGGCTGCATCTGCATACAGTCAGGGTCAGGAACTGTGGCAGATGTAACCCTGACTCCACAGCAATAGTGACGGCAGTGTGTGAACTCCAAGGGATGTGCATGAGTTGACCTTGCAATCATTTAGAGTTGCAGGACATGTGTAGGGCAGACTGACCATATACTGGCAAATGCAGATGGCCCATGCTAGTATACCCCTGCCAGGAATTGTGACTGCTGTAGTACACATAACAGTAGGTGCAACAAACCATCATGATAACGGTGTGCACACATATGCACCCACAAAGTGTATGCATCTCAATCAGCATCAGCACAATTAACACATTTGTTTGACACTGCATTTGAATGCACAGGACATATGTCACATATCAGGCTCATGTAATGGAAACATATGCAGTAATGTGGTCCCATGGCATATCAAGAAAGAGGGCATCATATCAATAAGAGTAAGTACACTCCCCATAGCCACGGTAATGTTTGATGGTTGTCAGTGTAATAGTATCATATTGGTCATACATTCACAGCTGATGATGACATCTGTAAATCAGACATCAGGCATGCACAAATGACATCTGTCCACATATGATCCCAGATATGTGTCGGAAAAAACACATAGGGGCTGTGAGCATTAGATCAGACATAACTAACACAATAATACTCATTCAGCAATGGTGTGTACACCTGTGAGGTATGGTGCACATTACATGGCAGGGTGCTGAACAGGTGCATAGCAATACTATGTACATGGGTGCAGTATTTTTCAGGGGAAGAGGCATCACTTACTAACACAGCCCATACATCACATGCATGTTGCTAGCATGGATTGACTATAGCTGAACTGCATGCTGTTGAGTATCGTATGTTATGCATGTTGACAGTTGGGGAATGGGAGGTCTGTGTGTACTATTTTGTGCAACCTCACCTGTACGTCTGTGGGGGGTTGGTGGTTATTATGTCTGTAAGTGCAATTTGGTGGAGTGGAGGGGGGGGTTGATGCATGTAGGATGTGTGTGTATATGTGTGTGTGTTTGCGTGGGTGTCCATGTATGCACATGTGTGAGTGTGGGGTTGTTCATACGTCACTGCTTCCCTTTGGAATCGTGCAGTACATGGACATGGACTGACACATGAGACACCAGGAATACATGTTTGATATGTAATCTCAGGACAGCTGATAGTATAATAAGGTCTGTAGCATGGAACATGCATTGGGAGGGAAACTAGACACCAAGTATACTGTTAAAATTGCAATCAGCAGAAAGGTGAAAGACTACCCACAAATGCTGCACTACAGATGCATTGGAGAATTACTAGACAACACCAGTGAGTGTATCCAAATATTACTGTTGCCCACATAATAAGTTGATTGAGCAACAGATCATGCATCTACTGAGCAATAGGTACATATGATACACCAGTGCATGACATCATTGAGTGACCATAGTAGCCCCTAACATATGGTGGCCATGCTCATGATGTCCGGACATACCCAGGGTGAGCACTGGATGACAGCATTGAGTCCGTGTAAAATCTACTCCAGTCAAGTCAAAGAGGTAATGGAGTAACAGGTCATGTTTTGTGATCACTTGTCTAGGCAATTAGAAGAATGATACGGTAATGATTGGTATTAATGTGTGTACATTTCCAAGTGTGATGCAGGATGGGGAACTTAGGTGAATAAACTTTGGACAGTCTGTAAACTCAGGGACAGGTAGGTATTATGGCGGAATGTCAGGGTGTGTGTGTGTGTGTGTGTGTGTGTGTGTGTGTGTGTGTGTGTGTGTGTGTGTGTGTGTGTGTGTATTTGTGTACTGTTAACCAATGATGTACAGGTCTTAAAGTGCATTTCTTGTTTCCCCCTCACAGGTGGCGAGGTGGGTCAGGGTCCCTTCTGCATGCAATTTGATGTTGGTGTCCATACAGACACTGAAAATGATGATAGGTGTGTTGAGGCACAGGCGGTTGTTGTCAGAGACCGAAACTGCACCATTGTTTGACATCCTCCTGTTATCCACCCCATCCCTGCACACAGTCACAGGGCCTATACATACCCCATCACCAGTGGCCATAGCAGAGGGACAGTTGGCAGTTGGTGGCAGTGCACAGGACAGTGTGGTATCTATACTGAAAACTATACTAAGAACCACAACTAATATTAAATCCAGAAGCACAAAAGCAAGCAAACGGACAGCCGGTGATATGGATGAATGAATAAAAAGAATTTATTTGGTAAGCGCTTTCGGCTGCGTAGTTCCAGCCTTCATCAGACAACTTCAAATTTTAAAATGCATCTATTTATAAGATGTACTTGATTACTAATTAATCAGTTAATATAAAAAACCGCCAAAATGGCTAATTACTATGACATATGCATTTCAAACCATATAACAAAGCTCTCAAAATTTAATACATAACTATGTATATATATATAAAATATAAATATCATTAATTGATATAAAAATTGAAATATATGTGTACCTATATATATATATATATATATATATATATATATATATATATATATATATATATATATAAACATCGATCAACTATTATCTATTTATAGCCCTTAATTTTAAAATACTAGCAATGGAAATGGAATCATTAAGTCCAGGGTCTTGTGTAGCATTTTGGTGTTTTTTTTTTTATATTAACTGATTAATTAGTAATCAAGTACATCTTATAAATAGATGCATTTTAACATTTGAAGTTGTCTGATGAAGGCTGGAACTGCGCAGCCGAAGGTGCTTACCAAATAAATTCTTTTTATTCATTCATCCTTATCACCGGCTGTCCGTTTGCTTGCTTTTGTGCTTCTGGATTTACTATTAGTGTGGTATCTATGGCTGCTGTGTCTGGATACAGCAGACATAGCCGGATGTCCAGCAGGGTACCACATAGGCAGATGTACTGGGGTGCCTGTAGGAAGACCGCTGGTCATCATGCCCCTGGCAGAAGTGGCACATCTGGTACCAACAGACGCATGTTTCAGGCTGTCATGGAGGTGCAGGCATGTATGGAATGGTACACCAGACAGGGTCTGAAGCTGCAGAGGGCTGCTTTTTCATCTGTAAGTGACAACATTCATGATCTTGCAGGTGCCTGCTGTGAATATACAGAGGTCATTGATAGACGGTTGGGTGAGATGGTGACCCTCACTGACAGTGGATTTTCTGTGCTAGAGCATGTGGAGGGAGTGTTGCGACAGCCACATGCACGTAGGCCAGCAACACCAACATCTGGCAGTCGATGTGAATGAGCAAGGACACCAAGCTGCTCCCATAGCGGCAGTATCAGCCACAGCAGTGGAGGGGGGCACTGCCCACATCACACCACAACAGGCCATGTGCACGTGGCCCTGGCCAGTCCCAGGAGGAACCTGGTTTCAGCAGACATATTTCATCATCAGGGGAGAGTAGCATATCAAGGCTTGTACCTGGAAGTGCCCATGGAACCCCTGGCAAGCACAGTTCTTGTGTACATGGCTGGAGGTGGTGAACTGCACACCCTGCCAGGTATGGTCTGCAGTTGTCCATGAAACACATATATAAGGCAGTCACATGGCAGAACTGTGTGCATACATACCCACACACAATACAAACACACCTAGGGCAACCCCGTACCTACACACACCACATCACCATGCCCATATCAGTAACTTACACCCCTCACTCACATACACGGTATCAAATGTATGGCCCACCCCAGGTCTCTGGAAAACCAACAACACACCCTGTGCATATGATGATACCTGTGCCACATCCCTGTCATTCATAACATCGATACAGGGACAGGCTTATATGGTTCTGATGCACATGGTGACTGTACTACAGTGTACCAATGTACTGCTGTGTAACATGTTGTCAGCAGTAATGTTTAATGCTTACATGTCAGGTAGTGTACCTGTCCAGCCATGATGTATTATAGTAACACTGAGTGATTGTGGTTTCCATAATGTTATCCATTTGTGTTGTAGGTGTACATGTGTCAGCAGGAGGGTGGTCTGCTGTCATATTTCACAAGGGGTATAGCACTGTGGTGACACCATGGCTGTGCCATATCCTGGGTACAGTTGAACACATGTCACAGGTTTGTATAACAGTTACTGCCTGTGCCACATGGACAGATGACCCCCCTGGGACATGTATATTCAGCAACCTGAAGTAGAGCCCTCCACATTCACGCACACTCTTACTTGGCAACACTGGGACTAGACCCCTAACTAGGTATGTAGTGCTACTGATATGTACGGCTTTAATTGCACACACCACACATCATTTAGGATGAAGTGTGTTCCAGGTTACATGTTACATGCAGAACATCTCCAGGCATGTACAGTATGGTAATGGGGGATGTAATGGTTTGATATGGACTATACATAGTGTGACATACCATCATATACACATTAACAAACACATAACAGTCAGACATACGTCCGAGGGACCTGGGCCTATTAGTGCTAACTAACTTGTCAGTGTGTCCAATGTGTTACAGGTAGGCTTCACACAGCACATGCATAACTGGGCTAGTTAGTGTTATCAGTTACTGTATGGTTAATGGTGACAGTGATCACCATACAGTGGTACATGGGATATGTACCACGGGTACCATGGTGTAATAACAGTATACCCAGCACCCATACCCCACTGTGGATATTGTACTCACTGGAATGCATGATGACACTCTGACATACCCACCATCACAAATTGACCAAGACTGCAATACAACCCCTTGTCCATCCCAAGAGTGCTACTACAGAGATATGCATCTAATGCACATGCCACAGGCATAGTAGGGTGATGCATTGTCATGCCTTTCTATGGGCAACAACATCACTATCTCTAATACTGTGTGGCAATGTGTATTATAATAGGAGTATGTGGCCTTGAAATGCTATACCCTACATATATACACACATGCACATATACACAGACTTGCCAGAACTCAGTGGGTATCCCTTGCCTATTAACCCATTTGTACAACAGTGTCGTGCTGGTACTGCAAGGCTCAAGTAGCCCTTAGGGAGAGGAGCATAGCAAGGTACATGTAATGTCCAGCCCAACAGCAGCCACATCTAACTATGGCAATGGATGTTGCGATGGATGTGAAGGGCCTCAGGGTATTCCCAACTGCAGGTATACTAACACACAGGCACTAATATCCTCAGTAATGCACATGTACACATTTGTCAGTACTCTGTGCATCGCTGCAGGTGTTCATAGGTGTGTAACTGGCTATTGTCCATGTAGAGATGGGAAGTGTAAGGGATGTGTGTACAGTGTTATCATGCCACCTGCCATGTGCCAGCAGCAATCTAGCTGCAAACACCACTGTGGTGACCCTCAGGGTGAGAGTTACATGCATCAGCTAATCCTCTGGGTGCCTCCTGCAAATAGCCGGTGAGGTGCTCCAGTTCACATGTATGCAACATGTATTACATAACACAGTTAGTGTCTGTCTTGGAGACCTGTATCCAAGCATGTTCTGTTGACTGTGGTAGTGTGGTGGAGGTACCAGTGGCATGTGGTGCATACAGGGTGTTGTGTCCTAACTGTGCCAGTTATAACACAGCTGGGCAGACATGTCAGAGTCAGTCAAGCATAGATTGCCTGTACATGTCCAAGCTGGATACCTGACATCTGCACATCTGTACAGGGACTGACAGACATCGGCTTGCCAACTAGTTATGCAGTAGGATGAATGTGTTGACAGATAGACGTCTGACACCTATAGGTATGCCATTACTACATGTTGGCAGCCCTCACTAACATGTGCTATACAGACAGTAGTCTACAGTTAATTTCCACATGTCAGATCATTATTCAGTAGGAAATATATAATGTGACATAGCTCACACACTAGGAACACTACAATGAGGACTCAGAGTCCATCTATGCATGCAGGGGTGTTTGTTTCCAGTACTACAATTAGCAATCTACTCTTGCTTGGGAAAGCACTGACAACAGTAGTAACATCATGATACACTATATTCCAGTGTGACTGCACATAACCTGGGATACTATCCTTGTATGTAACACATTCACATAGCTAAGAGTGATTTACAGGTCATATATACTCAAGTGTTCAAGACAGGAGACTCACACCCCCTTGCTACTGTAATGACAGCACATAGACGCATGTTATGTACATGGTATTACATACACCTATTATAGATGTCAGTACCCTGCTATGTTATCAGATGGAATGTGAGCACAGAGTACCAGGGCTGAGCTATGCTTAGCAGGTGTCAGCATTGGTGCAATATAAAAGCTAAGCAGATTTGCACACTGGTAAGTGAAACCTACATGGTGTAAGCGCCTGTACATTTAACCATAGCTTAGCACCACTTAGCTTCACACAAACCACACACAAACATGCTTAAAGCTGCTCAAACCTGCCTTAACCACTCTGTATCCAACAGCCCTTGTTCTGCGCAGCAACAAAATAGACAACCCTTGAACCCAGGACCCTGTACACTATATTCACAACAGTTAACCACTACGCCATGACAGCTGTGAAAACAGTTGTTGTTTTTCCAATACATCTGTCAGTAGACATATTGAATAGTATTGAACAATTGCTGTGACTTCTACAATTGTGTGGTACATGTTAGTGATATTGCTGTTGCATCACATATGTCATTATATCTAAATATACACATATCAGATACATACTTGTGATACATCTGGGAAGGTATACACCACAGTAATGTTTACACATGACAAGGATATGGATATATACATATACATATGTAGATATATGTCTACATGTACATAAACATATATATTCATAGATATGTATTTATACACATCTCTATAGTGTATCATATATATGGCCATTTATAGCTCTCTCTGTATATGTATATATATATATATATATATATATATATATATATATGTATGTATGTATATCACATATGTACATATATATCTATGTCGATATATATGTAGATATCTATAACTATATGTGCATATATATCTATATACCTGTATATGTGTAGACATATACAGATGTGTATATGTGTATATATATATATATATATATATATATATATATATATATGTATATGTATTTATATGTACATATATATATATCTCTATATATATATATATATATATATATATATATATATATATATATATATATATATACCCATATATGTATGTAGATGTCTTTATATCTATATAGATATATGGATATATGTATATATATATATATATATATATATATATATATATATATATATATATATATATAAATATGCATATATGGTTACCATATGTCCAGAACATGGAGTGGAGTCATACCTCAGTACCAGTAGTCTCAGCCTCTTAGTGCAAGGGGATGTCATGTATGTATAGCAGGTATTCATGTAGACTGTTGCTACTGTAGCAGGGTTTGTCTTAACAGACATGTGTGTGGGAGGTCACATCTGCTATTGACAGGTACGCCATCAGTTACTGACAGACATCCTAAGGACATCATAGTACTGTAGCGCTGATAGCACAGTAATGATCCTGTGGACTACAGCTGAGATATGACCAATATATGTGGACAGTCTGGCACACTCTGCTCTGGTCAGTCCAGACGTATACACAGATCCCCTTAGTGTGAGACATGTGGACCAAGTCTGACAATATGGATGTTAACAGCCGTGTAGATGGATATATCACGTAAATACTGGACTACATATGCCCACACAGATTAAGCATTCACACACTCCTGTCTGTCCTGATGTGTAATAACTGGTGGTGCAGAGGTCACATGGTCACATACTACCCAGTAGTTAGTGACATACATCTGCACAGAATCCCACAGCTTTGTCAGAAATACACAACAGTTATGGTGGCCCAGCAGCAGTGCATCTTGCAAATATCTGGACACAACATCATACTGGGTAATTACACTAAGCTGCTAGGCATGTAACAAAGCACTGAGCAAACTACAGACAGACTGCCACAACACTGGCCTACATTTTGTATGGAGAAATACACATGTACCTGCAAATATAGCAGGCTTTACAGGCATGTCACAGCACAGAGTAACAGACACCTCTGGGAAAGTGCATACTCACAACCATTGTGAATACAGCCACATATGGTATGAAGGCTTAATATTACATTATATGGACTGTCTGATCAACACTATCCTCATATGTGCCACTTACACACTAACCCTACATATACTGGGTCATGACACAGTGTGGTCCAATGCCAGTCTGTGGTATGGCACACGGGTACACGTGTGTGCTTGGCCCTACAAACATGTGAGCCAATAGGGTACTATACACTGGAACAGCATGTAACATCAGATATAACAGGACCAAGAACAATGACATCTACGCCAGTCTGTATACAGGCCAAGGTATGTGTTTGCAATGCACATACGGGCGACAATTACCATACGTACACAGACCCCACTACTGTACACATAACCACAGAATGCCCAGGTTATGTCCTTAGAAATAACCCCTACTATACATAACATGTCTAGCAATCTGATATCTGACTGGCTTGTTATCAGGTATGATGTCAATGCATAATGGTGTACAGAACATATGCACCTCTTACTGCATGACATATGTACAAAGGTTGACAGACTTGTGGCTGGAGCCACAAACACTGGGCCAATATTGGCATGTTGCTGTGCTACCCTCATACATTTACTGTTGTAACAGAGTTTGTTGTGACATATATCCTATGAGGGATATGAAGTCACTAACTCTCATGGCTGTCACCATGTACTGACTGCAATCCTCAGACTATGCTTCTGCAGTTCTAAGGTAGGTGAACTGTGAGTAACACAAGACACATAAGACTCCAAACACTGGCCAGTCTGCCAATAACCCTACATGTGAGTGTTTCCTCACACACATAACACTGTCATGACAGGTAAATCACGTTGACTAGCCGGGTCTATATTAGAACACCAAAGTCTTAAAACTTCAAATATTCTAATATCGACCCCTATTCAGCGAACGCTCAAAATATCAAACATGCAGAAGAGCTAATTTTTTTCCCAGGGAATAAATTTGTTGTTCCAAAACACATACACACAACACAAGCACACCAAAAAAACAGCAGTCCACACACATACACTTAAAATCCTACATCTAACCCTACACTAAACTGCAAATACACTACTATCTATTTACTTATCTTAACCCAAACCCTAACCCTAACGTCCGTCACTATCCCACACTCATCTCACCCGTGCCCTAACCCTAACTCACCGACCCTGCCCTAACCCTAACGTCCACAGAATCACACACTTACCTGAATCTGACCCGTAACTTTCTACCACAGTGCTGAAAATAGCAAAGCGACAGAAACGGCCAACCAAATTCTTTCCCTAGGAAAAAATTTGGTGTTCTGCAGCTTCTCTATTTTCAGCGTTTGCTGAATAGAGGTCGATATTAGAACATTCGAAGTTTTAAGACTTTGGTGTTCTAATATAGACCCGACCAGCCATATCCATGCAAACCCTGTCAAACCAACATTACTCCAAAGGCAGAAGAGAAACACTTACATTCTGTAGTCATGTCTGGGACATCCCCCTCCTATTTATTGGCCTGTATCCACAGCGCATGTTGTTAGAGGTATACCCACTACCACCTGTGATGCTGTTTGCCAAACACAAAGTCCTGCTCAAAGTGAATGAAAAGGGCCAACACCCACATGATGTTCCAAGTTATAGGAGTGTGTTTCCATGCAATTGGCTATGGGAATGTTAACACAGCTGTCCCACATGCAGTCAGCTAGTGGGGGACTGCAATTCGTGCAGAGGCCATCAGCTGATCATGAGCATCCCTTACAAAACACAAGTTGCTGCCTGAGCAAAGCAGGTGTACTTCTCCACATCCACCAAGGAGGGAGTGAGAGAGACAGACAGAGACAAAGTAAGACAGGGAGGGGGTGGGAGAGTAAAACCTTAGCATGTTTGTGTCACACACTTACCAGAACAGGGTGTCAAACCCCTGTCTGACTATGTATTGCTATCATATGTCTATGCAGTTATTGCATGCACCACAGAGCTTATATGTTGGGAAGCTGTCCAATGGTATATTTTATGGTGAGTGACAGCCACAACAGTGATAAAGGAGGGATAAGGTAGGTGTAGTACACATGCCTGTCCACAAAAACAGGTGTCAGGGTCGACACAGCCACACTCTCTCTGGGACTCACACACATTATCACAGTTGGCAGGGTCAAGCTTAGACTTCCTAACTAGCTAGTTTTCCACAATACAGTAAAACGCAGGTATCACATGCATCACAGGGGTTATCAGGATGATGTATGTGCAAAGGGTATGCCAGGGTGTCTGACATCAGAAGGCATGCTTCAGTAGGCCAATGAGAGGTGTAGTGAGTGTGAATGGTGTCCAAATCATTATACTCCACATGCACACAGACACATGTTGCCAGTACTGACATGCATGGGTGCATTGCTTCACAGGTGTGTAGAGGGTGACTGTGCCAGAAGGCTGTACATGACTAGGTAAAGGGTATACCTTGGCATCCGACCACATGACAATGGTCTGCTGTGCGGCTCAGGGGTGTAGTGTCTGGATTGGCCCACAGAGGTGGGTATTGTATTCATCATCCAGTCATCTGGGTTACTATTGTGGGTGGCCAGTGCTGTGCAATGCTTGCCATGTATGTGCTCTATAGTCCATGACATGGATGGTGTCTGGTATGTACACACATCCCACATGCATGTTCTGTGACATATGGAAGTGTACCTGGGGTGTCTGGGGAATGTTGTGTACACAGATTGTTATCATCAGATGTGCCATTACTGGCCTCATGTGGTGAGAACTGGCAATGGACACCAGGTTGACCCTGCACCTACATTGACAGCATGCTACAGATATTTCCTGGTGTCAGTGGCATCTGTCCATACAGGGCATGTGTATGAGGCATGGTATGTCCTTTATGGGTTACATTTGCTGGTTCTACAGTTGTTGCAGGCATCTAGTGGGAAACATAGTGAAGGAGCACTGTACGCAATTATGTGCCTATTGTAGGGATGGCACAGGGTGCCATGCCCTCTGTAGTCCACTACACTCACACCATGGTTACTATCTGTGGGCAATGTGCAGGGAACTACCAACATAGTGGTTGTTGCCTAGCCGAGTGTGTTTGTGTATGAGACATGGGTTGGGAGTGTTCTCTGGGTAATACAAGTGTTTCCTATATTATTCGCCAGGCCTTGATGTCATATGTAGGGGTATACCCCAGCCTCTCTGCTGTTTGATATCTGTTATCCTTATAAGGTAGACATTGTGACATATAATAGGACCACCATATAAGAAATTTGCCAAACCTGCTCCACAATGAGTCCAGTTGCTACACACTCCCACCCACCTCCACACAGGATACAAATAACAAACATGCACACACACCAAGTCTCACAGTTGCCATGTCTGGGATTAGAACTCCTACCTAACTAGTACATCACACTACATCATTCCACAGTTATAGCATGCATCTAGGAGATTACTGGGCTATTACTTCCCCAAAGGTGTATTTAAAAGTGAATGACATCAGCAGGCTTGCCAAAGAAGGGAAATGGAGGTTGTAGTGACTGTGAAAGGCCTCAAAAGCATTGCTCCCTACACAGACAAACTTCTACACTTGCCATGTCTGGGCCTAGAACTCCTACCTAAGTAGTATATTACACTACAGCATTACGCAGTTATAGGATGCACCATAGAGATTATTGGGTTACTTCTTCCCCAAAGGTGTATTACAAAGTGAATGACATCAGCAGGCTTGCCAAAGAAGGGCAATGAAGGTTGTAGTGACTGTGAATGGCTTCAAAAGCATTGCTCCCTACACAGACAAGCAAACACACGCATCTACACTTGCCATGTCTGGGAATAGAACTCCTACCTAAGTAGGTATATCACACTCCAGCATTACACAGTTATGGGACATGCCACAAAGATTACTGGGCTACTCCTTCCCCAAAGGTGTATTTCAAATTGAATGACAGCAACCTTGTCAAGGTTGGGCAATGGAAAATGTAGTTCATAGATTCATAGGTTCATACCTTGATACTAGGCTATCGGCCCTAGGGCCTATACATGCCTAGACATGACAATTCCCTGGCTATGACTTCTCACAATATTTACTTCCCTGCACCCCTGTCTAGCAGGGCAGCTGACATGATCCCCAGGGGTCAATTCCCTATTTCCCATCCAATTGTCCAGGTTCCTTTTGAAGAGGGCCACAGAGGCACTCTGCTTGACATGTATGAGCAGTCTATTCCAGAGTCTGGGGAGTCTCTGGGTCAGGAACATATCCCTCCAGCATGTATTGTTCATTGTGATGATAAGATTTGGATCCCTGTTGCATGTGGCTGTGAGGGTTAGTAATTCTTTAAGTGTAGCATGTCCAACAGCTGTGGGTT
>NC_056735.1:1658067880-1658207808 GCF_019279795.1 Protopterus annectens | reverse complement strand
ACCAAATCTTGAATTAAACCAAGAAAATATGGTTTCATAAGTGTGATACACTTTTCATGCACAGAACTAGGTGAAGTAGCAACAAGCAACTTCAAAAATGATACAAAATGTTTGTTTATGAAATAGATATGTTTGAGTCCTGAACTGCATTAACCTAAGGAATGTCAGATGTCTGGGTGCAATGTTCAGTTACTGCTCAATGAATATTCCACTTTTTTCAGGTTTACAGACTGATTCATTCTCTGTAAATAGCTCATCTCATTAGTGTGCTTCCATTATGTGAACTTTCACCCATGACCACTGTATATGAGTCAGACCTTCAACAAGCCGCATTTATTCTAGGACTCCATTTAGTCCATAACTATAGGTCTAAAAAGGAACTTCATCTCCAGTGGAAAACATTGGTATGTGCAAGACGTGTTTAGATCCTTGCTTTGCTTAATTGTTTTTCCTATTCCTTTCCCTTTTCCCCCTAAGAGTAACAGACCAATGAGAGACTGATGGTTATAAGTCTGTAACATGTTAGTTTTTTGGTTTCTGAGGCCTTTGAGTGAGGTATTTTTCACAGGCCAAGTTAGTGCAATGAGCGCCTTTGGGATTATTGATTAGATCTTGGTATGATTGGTGCGTCTGATCTGAAGACATACATAATATGATCTTGTTCACATAGGAAATCCCTCTTAAGAGAGATTCCATTGTAGTAATGTCTGAGGAATGAGTTTATGCTAAGTGTGACTAGACTGGTGAATTTTGGGTAAACTGAACAGTGATGGGTTGTTGGTATTCCCATTAGTGATTGGAGGGCAGCCTACGTGAACTAGGCAGTGATTTGCTAGGACTGTAGCACTTTGACCAATCAGGGCAACATATTTTCATTAGTTGTTTTGATATTTTTTAATGGTTACTTCCTTATGAATAGCAGCTCAGGGCTGTTAGTACATTAGTTGACTGCCTTGTTGAAGTTTTTGTTATTCATGTAGTTTTCACTGGTTAAGTTAGTTGAACAGGTGCTAGTGTTATGAATGACAAGGCATCTTTACGACTGGTGTTCCCACTTCAGTTAAACAATATGTAAATATATGATGTGAACTTGTTCATTTAGGTCCGTATCATTCATGGGAGCTTGTATTGAGAGAGACTCTATTTTGGAGAAATGTAGGCAACATTTGGAGAATGAAATTATATTGTCACCGGATTGGTGAATTCTGGGAAGGCCAAGTAGTTATTGGTTTAGGGTACTTCCTTTACCGATTGGAGGGCAGTTCATGAGATACAACCAATGGACATACGTATATGTTCAAAGAGAGACAACCCTGTTATTAAGGACATAGTCAAATGCATTCTTTGCTCACATTCGAACACATTTTTGAGCTTCTCACAGATATGTTATGGGATTGCTGAGAAAAAAATGCTCACAGTTGTCTAAACAAAAGCCTACAGTATAACCAGTGAGTGATGGACAGCCCTTTTTTGTTGTTACATGCTCAGATATAGCTGCATTACTTTCCTTTCATAGGATTGTAAACTTACTGAGATTTTTTTCCATCTGAAAGTAAATAAATTTGATAACCATCAGAAGAATCTTCAGTACAAAGGCCAGGAAATATAACACATTGGCTGATTTAGGGAAGGAAGTTTGAAAGAAGACAGGACCTGAAGCTCAAAAAATAACACTTTTTTAAAAATGCCATAGGCTGGATTCATTAACAGCTACACTAAGTGATTCTGTCATGTACATGGTATGGTGCACCACGTACATGATAGCATACTATTTGGTATTGATTAAATGGCTCTATACTTAGTGTAGAGCTGCAAAACAAGGATAAGTGGAAGAATATGCTAATGGCAGCACAAGTAGCTGAATCAGCCACAATAACACTTAAAAAAAACAATGTTAGAGGTTGCTGATGTCACCATTAACCTGTACGTGCAACAGTCGTTAAATCAAAGTGTTGCTGCTGCTGTTGCCAGACCTTGGTCATGAAGAAGAAGGGTGCTTAGACCCCATTTGACTTATCATGGACTGTAGGACACAGAAGTTGTACAGCAATACTGGGTGGACAGAGAAACATCAGAGTTAGTATGCAACCTCTGCCACCCTCACCTGAGGCTGCAGGAAATCATGGAGAACCCATGGAAACAAAGATATGCACATTATTATGTATAGTAACTACAGGTACTTTTCAGAGACCCACATGGAATATATTAGGGGTGCCACAGGCCTCCAATTTCAGAATAATGCATCAATTTCTAAATGCAATGCTACAACATGTAAGGGAACATATCAGCTTTCCATACAATATAGAGGAGAGAGCAAGAACCAAAGAGAACTTTATGCAATAGCACACTTCCCTGAAGTTTTGGGGGCCATAGATTGCACACATAGAAATAAAAGGTCCACCCAGTAAGCAGGAAAAAAGGTACATCAACAAAAAAGAATTCCACTTTATAAACTGTCAGGTTGTTTGTAATGCCCAAGGGATCATCTATATTGACTGTGCAGATAACCCATATGGCAGACCTGTGAGCTGTGCGCAAGGTTTGCTGGAGGGGCACTTTCCACAAAGACATCTAGTTTGGATGCAGGTTATGACGTGGAACCATGGCTCATGACACCCATGAGACCCCCCCCCCCCAAGCAATGACGCCCACGATCAAAACAGGAATATTGTAGGATGTGTATTTGGCTTGCTAAAATCAAGGTTCCAGTGCTTAAACACCTCTTTTATATGCAACAAGAAAAAGTAACCCATCCACTATTAATAATAAACAAGTTCACAGATATACACATACATACAACAAAAATACATCTATGATTAAAAGTATCATTAGTAAATACTGGCCTATTCTAACAGAGATTCCAGAGTTACAAAATGTTCTTAGTACTTCACCTAGATTTAGTTATAGGAGGGCGTCTAACATGAAGAATATACTTTGCTATAGGGAACAACCCAATAGCTATTTGCACTTCATTAATAATAGAGAAGGCCCATGCAAATGTAATAATTGTGTGCAATGTAAAGATATACTCACTGACAAGCAGATTACACATCCCCTTCATGGTCACAAATTTACCCTTAGAGCATATGGCAATTGTAAAGCAAGAAACAGTCTACTATGCTTATTGTTTTGTATGTGAGGTATATTACATGGGTAAGACAAACAGAAAACTGAAAGAGAGGACTCACCAGCATATATCCAATATCAACAGAAAAGTTTTAAGTAACACACTTTATAAGCACACCACTGAAAGAGATGCAACACATACCTGTAAATTTACCATATTAAAAGTCATACCAAGACCATTAAAAGGAGGAGACATTAAACTGATAACTGAGTGTGAAGAATTGAAATGGATTTTTAGATTTAAAGCACACATCACAGCGACTTAATGAAATGGCAACCATTAAACAGCACCTTAAACATCTATATAACCAAGTCCAATGATATTCATCTACCTGCTGTGCTTTTTATAAATTATAATATTTTTAAAAATTTTATAAATTTTATCATACATATATAATGCTTTGTACATGTTATTATACAAATATATACAATATTTTTTTAATTACTTACTGATATACAATATATAATCTCAATTTGTTTAACAGGATCTTTTTAAACATAGACTTTTTTAATCATATGACTTCTTCTACACGTGTCACTTTGAAATGCTATATATATATATATCCATCCATGCAATTCACCTGCCACTTGCCTGATGAAGCATACTGAGTGAAAGTGTTTTTTAACACTTATGTTTGGATCCTGAGTCTTAAGCATTTGTGTGCACTTTGAACTGATTTTAGCAGCTTGGTGGATAACCAATCAAACATACTTTTTACTGTTCATGGTTCCAGGCACATCGTTTTTACTATTCTTTGGATTACCTTATTTGTACTAAATTTGTCAATGCACTGATACTGATTTATTTTATCAATATTGGATTCAGAATAACTACTGACTCCAGTGCTGTATATGAAATTAATAGAATAACGTGTGTGATACATGCTAAATATCTTACATGTAGTCTATGTGAATGTATGGTAAATAGGTATTTTTGTTGTACACTCACTTGTTCTTATTACTACTAATAATATTTGCTATGGATATTGTAAGACATTGTAAGATATACATTTTTACAGTGTGCCAACACAAAAGTAACATGAGTAATGTGAATTTGTCATATATCTTCCAGAAATTATCCATATGTGACAATTTGTCAACATAACACTTATACAATAAATCGCAAACTTTGATGTCATGTGTAAGTATATGCACTGTGGCAAGAATGGCCTCTTGTGTGTGTCTCCTTTTTGAATAATTGCCATTACATCAAATCCTAGTTATGTGTAAATTAAATGCTACTTGTGACGGTGAGGCAGATGTAAAAGGATGACGGTGCCATGCAACTGCTATAACAACTTTCTTCCTTGGTACATATATTCATTCAGTGTGTTAATTTGGTCCTCTTTAAAAATTTTTAATAATGTCTTTTGCATATGTAGCTTGCAAACAAGATTCACTTCCTAAGGAAAAAAATGAAAAATGTAATTTGGGTTGCATTCAGTAGCACAAACGAGCCTAGTCCCTGTGCACAGCTGTCAGCACTCTGGCTAGTACTCAGTGAAGAAAATACACCTGTCATTTAACTTTCTCTGTGGCACAAGGTGTGCGTGCAATGAGCTTACAGAAGAAAAACAGATGATGCAGGATTTAAATCCAGTTAAGCAATATTTTTAAAAAGGGGGACTGAATACATATTTACACACATTTTTGTTATATCATTGTGTTGCTGTTTGAAAATAAACTTTTCTCAGTATTGCTAATAACATGTGAGCTGTTGTCTGTCCCCTTTACCATTATTTGGCAGTGCTTACAATCCTGATAATGTCTGTCAGAAATTAAAGTTATCATGTGTCAAGGAAATGTGAGAAGGATGAATGTGTCACTGTAATACACTTCTTCCTCTGGTCATTCCTAGATATACCATTTGATGGATGTAATTTTCATGTAATGTTTTTCTATGTTTTTTTATAATGCCTTTTACAACTGCACTCCTGCTGGCAGTGAGCAAATATGTTTCAGTCCCAATGGAAAAAAGTTAAAAATTTAATTTGGGCCCCCTTGTGCAATACAAACAAGCCTGGTGCTGATGTGCAGATGTCAGAACTCTGGATAGTGCTAAGTGAATAATTTCCACCTGTGTGGTAACTTTCCCTGTGGCACAAGATGTAAGTGCAATGATCTTACAAAACTAAAACAGGTAATGCAGGGTTCATATTTAATTGACAGATAATGGTTAAGAATGCCATTTGTCAAAACATTTTGATTAAGAATGGCAAGGTAAATGCACATGATTATTGTAACTGTGTTTATTGCAATAAATGCGTCTTTACTGCTTGCTATAGAAGTTCAATATAATGTGTGTGAACTATGCTAAATATGAGAATGATGATATTTACTGTACAATGCACACATACAGGTACAATATGCACAATCATTTTTTCATAATTTTCATGAGTTATAACATATTACAAGTATGTGTTTATGACAGTATGTCTTGTGAAGCATGTATATAAACTAATCCGTCATGTATTACTCCAGTCATGAACTGCATGAATCTGAAATATAATTATAAACACAAATACTGCCTTTTACATATAAATGCAGTCCTATGACTAAGTAAAGTCACAATCATACAGGCATCTGTGAAGGAGATTTCCATCCCTAATTAATTTTGTATACCTCTAATTACCATGCTATAAAGTAAGTTCTCCTGTGTCGCTGATTGCTAATAAACATTTAACATTTTAGCCTTTTTTTCTCAGGGGTTGCATTCCCAGGTGGTACTCCTCAATCTTAGTGGTATGTAAGATCCAACAGCCAGTGTCAGAAATCATGCCATTTATCCTCCAAACAAACATGATTATAACCAGCAGCAAAAAACATATCAGGGTTGAACACTGGAACATGTCTCAATAGTTTGAGCATCACATGTAGTCAAATCTCACTGCAATTGTTAACACCTTCTGTGCTAATTAATGTACTCAGTGGCAATGTGTCTGGCAAGCCATTACTGTTCTTTCAATTGCAAAATGCAACTGGCAAAGTTGTGTGTCTCTGCATAAGGTATTACACATGAGATCTGAACTGGGCACCAAGCCAGACCTGTATTTCTAGCTTGACTGCTTCAGACATGGCTGGTGATGGTAGGGATGGTGTGCCATTTAGAGCATAGAGATGGGGTGTTGAGGATTTCAGGATTTCTGTGGCACTCCTAGTGAAGTGCCACAGCTGGAGGCTATGGCAGGAGGAATATACTGTGTCTCAGTATTAGGCTGAGGCTTGGAATAGCTTGGCCAGTGCTGCCTTCAGTGTTGCTGGCATCCACCTCACTGGGGAGTAATCTCATCTCCAATACAGTGACATGAAGAGGTACAAGAGGGTGAATGTAAGACTGCAAACACCTCTCCATTATGTAAGCAGACTTACCTACCACCTGTATATGATATGGCATTAACTAGTCAACCAACTCACTTATTCATAATGGGCTCAAATATTGTTTTTTTTTTCTTTCCTGTACTGTACAACTTCTGAAGAAATAGCAGAAACCTGTGATGCTCACCAGGAGACACTAACTCACCTCAGAAAGGCATTCAGTAAGTATGCATCAGGTCTAAATGCAGTCCATCACTGCATATCATCTTGAGCAGGCATAGCTTAACTTTAATATGAAGCTTACATGCCTTCCCCAATAGCTCTTATTTATTGCATTAGACAATGAGTACATCAGATTGTGTGTGGGCTCAATGCCCAGAAACAGATAGTAGATCTAATTTGTCTTTTTTGTCATACACACAATCTCTCTTTTTTTACATGCACACACACACACACACACACACACACACATATATATATATATATATATATATATATATATATATATAGATATATATATATATATATCTATATAAATGATATGGGTCTATGTCAGATGATCGAGTTTTCAGAAACTAGAAATACCTACTGTCAAGACCATATGATCGAGTTTTTGAAATCTCAAACATAAAAACAAAAGACAAAACAACCCAGAAAAATCTACCTTTTTTATGTTTTCACCCCCCCCTTTGGGAGGGTGCACCCACCATACCCCCTGCAAATTATATATATCAACTCCAAGATCACACTACAGAGAGGAAAAGGGTAAATTTCCTGATCCGCACTGTATAGTGATGTCCATTCAACAGCTTCAGGTTTTCAAAAACTCTGTGATATGATCTCAACCATATGAATTTTGAGTTTCCGAGTTTCTGAAAACTCAGTCAACTGATAGGGACCTATATATATATACATATATATATATATATATACATATATATATATATATATACATATATATATATATACATATATATATATATATATATATATATATATATATATATATATATATATATATAGTGACTATAAAAAGTGTACACACCATTGTTAAAATGCCATTTGTGATGTAAAAAAATGATACCACATAAATAATTTCAAAGCTTTTCCCACCTCTAATGTGACCTATAACCTTTTACCTGTACAATTCAATTGAAAAACAAACAAATCTGTAAGGGGAAAAATATCAAAAATAAAAAATGTACAATAAGCCGTTTGCATAAGTGTGCACACCCTTACACTAATACTTTGTTGAAGCACCTTTTGATTTAATTACAGCATTAAGTCTTCTTGAGTACACACCTGCCATCAAGTAAAGAGACTCTGATTAACCCCAAATAAAGTTCAGCTGTCCTAGTAGGATTTCCCTGACATTTTCTCAGTTGCCTGCTATAGCAAAAGCCATGGTTCACAGAGAGCTTACAAAGCATCAAAGGAATCTAATTGTTGAAAGGTATCAGTCAGGAGAAGGGTACAAAAAATTTCCACAGCATTAGATATACCATGGAACACAGTGAAGACAGTCATCAAAAAGTGGAGAAAATATGGGACAACAGTGGCATTGCAAAGAACTGGATGTCCCTCCAAAATTGATAGAAAGACAAGATGAAAACTGGTCATGGAGGCTGCCAAGAGACCTACAGCAACACTGAAGGAGCTGCAGGAATTTCTGACAAGTATTGGTTGTGTACTACATGTGACAATAGTCTCCTGTATTCTCCATATGTCTGGACTGTGGGGTAGGGTTGCAAGACGGAAGCCTTTTCTTACATAGAAAAACATCCAGGCCCAGCTAAAATTTGCAAAACAATACATCGTCTCCCAAAAGCATGTGGGAAAATGTGTTATGGTCTGATGAGATCAAAGTTGAACTTTTTGGCCAAAATTCCAAAAGGTATGTTTGGCGCAAAAACAACACTTTGCATCACCAAAAGAACACCATCCCCACGGTGAAGCATGGTGGTGGCAGTATCATGCTTTGGGGTTGCTTTTCTTCAGCTGGAACTGGTGCTTTAGTGAAGGTAGAGGGAATTATGAACAGTTCTAAATACCAGTCACTTTTGGCCCAAAGCCTTTAGGCGTCTGCTAGAAAGCTGAAGATAAAGAGGAATTTCACCTTTCAACACGACAATGACCCCAAGCATACATCCAAATCAACAAAAGAATGGCTTCACCAGAAGAAAATAAAGTTTTGGAATGGCCCAGCCAGAGCCCAGACCTAAATCCAATAGAAAATCTGTGGAGTGACCTGAAGAGGGCTGTGCACAAGAGATGCCCTCGCAATCTGACAGATTTGGAGCACTTTTGTAAGGAAGAGTGGGCAAATATTGCCAAGTCATGATCTGCCATGCTGATAGACTCCTACCCAAGAAGACTGAATGCTGTAATTAAAACAAAAGTTGCTTCAACAAAACATTAGTATATGGGTGTGCACACTTATGCAACCAGTTTATTGTATGTTTTTTATTTTTTATATTTTTCCCCTAACAGATTTGTTTGTTTTTCGATTGAATTGCACAGGTTATAGGTCACATTAAAGGTGGGAAAGTTTTGAAATGATTTATTGTGGTCTAACTTTTTTATATCATAAAAACCTGTCATTTTAATAGGTATGTGTACTCTTTTTAGATCCAATGTATATTATATATATATATATATATATATATATATATACACACACACACACACACACACACACACACACACACACAAACACACACACACATATATATATATCTATATATATCTATATATATATATATATATATATATATATATATATATGGGATCCATACAGATCCCCAAAAACATTTTTCTACGAATGATTATCGGTGGGGCATATTTACGCGAAAGTGCTTTTCACCGAAAAAGCACTTTCGCGTTAAGTATGCCTGTTCCTGAGATCGTACCACGGTGCAGGTAAGGGAAAATTCCCTTTTCCCCACTGTAGTGTGATCTCGTAGAGAGAATATTAAAGTATTAAAGTGTGGGGGGCAGGGTGCAGGAGGGCTTGCCCCACTGCATAAACTTAGATTTTTTTTTTTTAACGCACTTTAACAAAAGCGCTTTTTCTGTGAAAAGCGCTTTCGTTAAAGTGTGTTCGATGATAATGGATTCTGGCTTTTTCACTTTTGTGCAAATGTCCTAGATCCATACATATATATATATATATATATATATATATATATATATATATATATATATATATATATTTATCTAGCGACACCAAGCACATCTGGGAAACAATCAGTCATCATTGTCTCTGCAACTCCTGCCCTACCTGCTCCACTTGCATCATCTCTCTGGCAGCAATACCTTCAGGGAGTAGTAGTAGTGGAGATAGTGATTTTGTCACCCATCAAGAGCTGACAAGGCTGGTGGAGGGCATTATGGATAGGGGTCATGGTGTCCACAATAGCAGAGTTAAAAGGGTCCTGCATTGTATTGCTAAAATTATGTCACATCCTGCGCTGACCCATGTAACTTACACAGGAGACTGTGGTGACACTTTTGCGGGTGAGGACTAGATTCTTGCTGTTCTCAAGTTGGACATGGATGGGCCTCCAAGTTCTCCTACCTTGTCCCCAGTCATGGTGTCCTTCAACCCTATGTGTTCATCCTCATCACTGTCTGTCTTCTATGCCCTGTATGCCTACACCAGCTACCTAACTTAACCTACCTACCTACCTGACCCTCTCATTCCCATGAGCTTTCCCCAACATTCCTCTCTCTGTAACAAAAAAAAAAAAAAAAAAAGTAAAGTACACCCCATACCTACCTCTCAATTTCACCTATGTGTCATCTTGATACACTTGATTTGTTCCAGTTGGTTATACAACATTATTCTGTTGTTGTCACCCATCCCTGGTGTGGTGACTTTCCAAAGCCATGAAATTGTGTGTACAACACTGCATTTATGTTCTGAAGAAGTGTATCACTATGGTGTTCTTCCAAAACCCTCCTGCAAATTCTTGTATTCTTTTCCCTTTGTCCTACCCTCTGCTTGCCACTCCCATTTTCACCACTGTCCTATCAACCCCTTTTTCACGCATGTAGTCTTGTCATAAAATAGAATCCCACACAATACACATGGCAATAAAAGGCCCATTGAAAAGCCTTCACTTTTTGACCTCAGCATTTATGCAGAGGTTGGCATTGTGCACTGATGAGGAGTTATAGTGAATGTCATTTAACTTCTTATGGCAAAAGCTGAAGATGTTAATTTCGGCTACATTAGCAATTTTCATTTTGTGCAAATGTGCTTAAATCTGCTGTGTTATTGGAATACTAGTAAAGACAGACTAAAGGCACCACTGTGAAACAGTTACTGTGACAGATCTTAGGCTGCTGGATGTAATGCAGAGGTTCCTATGTAGCATTCCGAGATAATATCAATGTCTGCAGGCTGTTGTCTATGCATAGTATGACAGGTTTGATAACAGTTGTAGCTCAAATTATAATATCATGACATGTTATATTCCTGTCATATAGTTAACTGCAAATATTTGTATTTCTCTCCATTTCCAACATTTCAGTAAGATACCACATGAATACTGCAGCAAGAAAGCATTTTTAAAAAACATTCCATCCCCAACAGGGAACTTAATAAACTACCCTTATCCTGCTTATATCGTAATGTTTGTTGTTCTCCCTTACCCCTTCTTGCTCCCTGTAGCAAGCGCTTTATTGTACAAAATATGACAGATTAATATTGGGGAAATAAGTTAGAGTAACTCACCATACAGATACAAGAGAGATTAATACTGAGGAAATAATTGAGAATAACACACCATACAGATAGTCCTACATGTCCCACATAAATACTGTTGCTATTCCTTATTCATCCTCTCTCTCTTTCTCTCTCTTCACCCCTTCTGCTTCAGTAAGTTTTCACTGTCTTTCAATTGTGTGATATAAAGCATGTGAAGTAGGAGTTCCTTTGTGGTGTGATGAGATAATGCTCAGATCTGTAGACTGATTTTTGCATAATTTCAAGGGTTCTAATGCAGGCATTAGCTAAGTGGTACTGGCTGCTTTAGTACTCTGTTTTATGTGTAGCTGTTGCTTACCCATTGTTATTTGCTGACATTATCCTGCTTCTGTCATAAGCTGCTTTGCCCCTCCCCATTTATATATATTCTAGCTTCTGTGTCATAAGTCTTCCATCCATTTGCACACTGTCTGGTGCTGAACACCAGCTGCAACTGTAGCTAAATGGAAGTACACAGCTTATGGCAAAATCTTGTGAATTTTTGCCTTCTGTGACATTATTCTGGTACCCTTCCACTCAGAAGAATACATTTAACTTTGGGCACAGCTCCCTCTGTGCTTTAGCCTACATTTAACAGAACAATCCTCTGTTCAACACATGGATGAGGTCATCTTGTCAAAAGTGCACTCTCTCCTATTAAGAGTCAGACTTCTCCTGCGTTGCTTGCAATACTGTACTCTCTAGATTGTGTAACTAGATAGGTAGGAGGCTCAGTTCTTACCATGGGGAACTTGTGTTTCTGGATGGAATATCAGGCATGTATAGCTTCCTGAACAGATGTAATGTATCAGCTTTGAGTCATGGAAAAATACTACCATCCCCTTATCTCACTTTAACCACAAACATCTTCTCTGCAACACACAGTGATGAGGTCATCATATCAAAAGTGTGCTTTCACCCATAAAGAGTAAATTTTCTCCTGTGGCCCGTGTGACTAATATTGTGTTCTCTAGCTTATGTAATTAGAAAGGCAAGAGGTTTTAATCTCACAGTGGTGAACTTCTGTGTTTTGCTGCAATATAAGGTATATATAACTTCCTGAAAAGTTGTGCTGTATCAACTTCCAGGCAGGGGAAGATTTTAACATGGGAAAGGATTTCCACATCCCATTATCCCACTTTTACCAACAACATCTGTGCATCACATTAATGAGTTCATCATGTGAAAAATGCACTCTGTGACCTTGCAATTTGGACTTCTACTGTGGCACTTGTGACAAATTCTGTTTTCTAAATTCTGTGTAATTAGATAGGTTGAGGGTTCAAATCCAACATTGTTAAATAATGTTACTATCTGTACTGCCAGGTACAATTCTGTCCTTGAAAACAACCCTTATGTAAGCTTCCACTAACAAGTCATATTTCCATTGGTAGAGGACTACCCAATAAATTTGTATTACCCACAGTCATTCATCAGTTTTGGAAACACAGTGGTTTCATCATGCTGTCAGAAATTAACTAGATCACAGTAGTTATTTGTGTTTTTATGTGGCATTTGCTGTTGATACTGTCCTCTCTAACCTGTGTGTGTATAGATGTAGGAGGTTTGAATCCAGCAGTGACTGACTACTGTGCATGTTTGTTTGTTTGTCATGCTGTGTAGAGAAGGCTTCTAATGCATGTAGTCTTTGTAGCTCTGTAGTGTTAATGTGCACTTCAGCCACCTTCATACAGTTTTAAAAGAACATCACCATATGAAAGAAGGGTGATGTCATCCATACAAATATACACTGTCACGACTGTAAAACAACATCTCATATGATTCCGGTAGTGTTCTTTACCTAGTGATCTTAGGAAGTTTATTCAAATCCAGCCATTAATCCTTAGACTCACTTATGTCAGTATGACTGTGAATGTATAGGTAAGTCACAATGTTGTCAGCCAACTATATAATGTGTACATGTATGTCTGGAGATCCCTATTACTACAATATTAGCTTATTTTTCACACAGAAATGTTTAATTGGATAATGATGATGCCATGGTATGACATTTGGCTTTTCATGGGAAGTGCAAAGGCTTTTCCTGAGGTATGAGGACATGAGACAATGTTCTGTATGCTGTTGCCTTAGTAAGGCATGTGTTTGGATCGGTTTACATTCAAAATTTCGAAGACCATTACATGAACTGTGATTATCGAAAGCCAGTTTTCAAAGTTATCATAATGGTGATTCAAAAAAATGTCCATCCCACAACAGTGAATGCTAGTTTGCCTTTGCTGTTGAGAGATCAACATTCTGATTGGAGATCACACTACAGTGAAGATCGAGAAATTTACCTTTTTCCTTAGAGTAGTGTCATCTCAGAGCTGTAATATATAAGTAACTGGTGTGGAGGGCTTGTCCCCCGGCAAAATACTTGTAAAAAGTCATCGAATGTTAAGGTAAGTTGCAAAAATGTCAACAATGTTGTATTTGGATTGTCGACATTTTGCATGTGTCGTAATTGTGACTGCTCACTGTTGCTTTTACAACATTTTTTCAAGTAAGTAATTATTTGAAGGAAAATTTTTGAAATTTCAATAGTAAACCATTTGGATCAATGGTTATCCACACATCATGCACAATTGGCATTCTTTCTCATGTGTCAGTGATGACTTCATTATGCATTATGTGTTTTTGGATATAACTAGCAGCAAACAATGTTGTACGAGAAAGACACGTAAAGGAAATCTTTTAAAGAAATTACAGGCACACATGTCACTTTCAGCAATAACCTGATGCCATGACTTCAAAAATCTAAATATCTCACAACTGCAGCACTACTTGCCCCATGGAATTATCATTCTTCCCAATATCATGTAGTTTCTTTTGTCCCATAGTCAGGTGTTCAAAACACACATTATCTGACTGTTAGCATAGTGTGTCCTAATGCTGTTATGCAAGTGTTATAATGTATACAATTACAGTGGGAGAAACATCACCCAGGCCCTTTATCTCATACAAATTGCAAAGCAATCATCGGATGTAATGACTTCCACCATATGCCCCTACAGCAACAATTGAACACTCCGTTCATCCACCAAACTCCTAGTACTTACGATCAAATCCAACCATGATGCAGGCGACTCCCTCTTCGCCAACTCTGTCAGTAAAAACTGGAACTCACTACCAGCTGGCCTTACCCTAGAGTCTTCACCAAGGATATTTAAATACAAACTTAAAAGCCACCTGAAATCACACTGTCCCTGTACCAACCCCGACTAGTACCCCACACATCGTTCCACCTCACTTTTAATAAATGTCCTTGCCAATCCATCCCTCTTCATCTAACCAGGGAGATTCTTCACGATAGCTATTCAAGGTATTGTTTGTGTAAATAAAATATCTTAAACCCAAGGTAATATGTTATCAATACCAATTACTTGAATTGAAATGTATGCCTCAGGCCTCGTGGATGGTTGTATTTACTATGTCTGCAATCAGCTTGTATGTCTGTAACCTCAATTATTGGACTATGTATTTTTGTAATGCCTATAACCTAAGTGCAATGTTCCTAGTATTTGTAATATATATATGTAATTTAGAGCTTTTCTCCCCAGGACTCCACTGAAAATGGACATGTATCCAGTCGGACCATCTCGGTTAACAAATGTAAAATAAAATAAAAATAAAATAAATAAATAAATAAAATAAATAAATGGCGCATGTGATTCATGCATGTCTTTAGTCAGTGGGATTACATAGCTTACTGTTCAATTCCATCAAAGAGCAATGTTCTGTGAATGTACTGACATTACACAAACAACACTGCATCAAGGTATTTTTCTCAATATGCACTTTTGAAACAGAAATATAAAGTTTTTTTTTTTTTTGTAATATCCTGCCAGTGAAACATATGTTCTGCGATTGTTGAGCTGTAAGTGCACCTGCATCAGATGCATTCAGTAATGACTTGTATAGCATATCTACACAGATAAGTGTGTTTCAGTTCTGGGAACAATGTTGTTGTACAAAACAGGAACAGCTTCCTTGGCTGGGAAACACTGATATTGCACCGCTGACAGTTGTGTGAACATCAACATAGTTACTTCCTTGTCATCATTCTAATAAAAGCATATTGTACAAATTATTCTCAAATGTCCTTTATTACTTCACACATTAATTTCATTTATTTGTGACAAGATCCATTGCTATGTCATGTGGCAGATGCAGTCAACACACTGTGTGAGACAGGAGTGGCTTAGGTAAAAAAGGTATTTATGGCACAGTCAGAGGGCAACATTTTTAAGGCATCACCCGCCATAGTAGGGGATCCATACCCATTACAATAGGGAACTGCTGTAAACCCTTCAAGTATGTTCAGCATAACACACCCAATATGCTTATTGCTGTGGTGTCACAGGTTGATGCTCACCTTTCTGATACCTATCCTGGCATGTGTTTGAATCCAGCAAGATGCATATATTAAGTATCTCACTGATTGTTCAAGGCATTATTTAATTTCCATATAAGAATGCACTGTATTGCCATGTCTTTCTCCACACATTTATGTATTACTGTAATTGCTTTCTTTTTACTGTACAGCTTTATAGGGCATTAATACTTACGTAAACATGTGTTCCTGTATGGCACAATGCTAGCTCATCATAAAGTGTGATTGAGCCTGTGTTTGGCCACTTTTTTGTGTGTTTATTTTGATTATATGATGCTACAGCAGTGTTTGGTGTAATGCCTTGTGAGCATGCCCGTTATAATCATGTAGTAGATGTGTTCCATTTACAAAAGGAGACCTTGAACTACTGCTGGTCATCAGATCTGTGTTGTCATTTGTTACTTGTGCATTTGGAATGCTATTATATTATTATTATGTACATAAATGTAAAGCACATGCTTATCTAAAAATGTATCATGGTAATACACCCCCCTATCTACAGTTGTCCAATGACAACAAATTGTAACACGTGTCCCATTCTGCTGTGCATGACACAGCTGCTGACTGTTCATGCCTTGTTTTTACAGGATAAAGTGGAGGATACAGCAGTACAATCATTTATCACACGCAGTCTCTCTATATACATATAATTTTCAATAAACGCAGCAGTGTGTGTGAATAGCCCCTAATATATCCACTATCCTTGTTGTTATCTCAACTTACCATGTTAAGAACATTAATATCACATTTACTCCCCTTTCTTACAATGTTACATTGTGTCTCTCTCACATCCATTGTTCATAGGTTCATAGGTTTATACTAGGCTATCTGCCCTAAGGCATTTATAAGCCTAGCCCAGAGTTTTTGTGGCTTACACCACCCCTTATGTTAAAAAATACTGTGCCCATTAGTTTGTTGTGCCTCTGTCCAGCAGTGACACAGAGATGATTCCCGGGGTAAACCTACGATCTCCCATCCACCGGTCAAGATTTCTCTTGAACAGAGCCAGCGAGGTGCTCTGCCTCACATGGACCGGGATTTTATTCCACAACATAGGGAGTACAGGTTCATAGGTTTATACTAGGCTGTGTCTGTTTTTCGTTATGTACATGGGTAAATAATTGGAAACATGATTATTTATTATTAATATAAATATGGATAAATTTCTGTTGCATCTGTTTCTTTGTGAGATCATCACATCTGCATGCATTGAGTATGTTTTTTTCCATTAACCCTACCATCATAATTATCTCTGCACTATTAACATTGTACTCCGTGTGCATTTTCCCAATTTCACTTCCACAGAATTAAAATTCTTATAATTCACTTACCCATACTTTAGATAAGCTGTCCTCCTGTGTTTGCATAATATGGTTGCTGCAAGTAAGGAGTTTTGTTTACATTGTGTGCTTGTGATTCTCAGTACCATTTCATGGCTGCCAACACTGCTGCAGGCCACAAAACGGTGCTTGGAAATATGTAAGCATGATGACCATCATGCACATTCAAAGGGCACTGCTGTTCATTGTGCTAATGTGCTGTAATCATGTAGGATTTGCTCAAAACCTACATGATTCCTAATGAATCCTAGGGTATGTTTTTCAGTAGCTTCATCATCATTATGCAAGAACTTTAAACAAATAATGCAAGAAATACATAGAAAACAAATATATATGACTCACTGTGAAAAAGTTACAGGTATTTTTTATTGAGGATAAAGACAGTATTTTCACTTCTTCCATTTTTTGTAAATGGGATTGTCATTTTACAGGACAGATTAGACACTGTAACCTCATCAGCTGTGCCATCACAGTTTATTATGGGCAAGAAGAAGCTTACCAAAAAAATAATATGACAACAATATATCTGCTAAATTAAGCATTTTTAGAGATGAAAAAAAAATAATTAATTATAAATACTTACTGTACGGCTAGCAAGCTTGGATTCTATAGAACTTCGTTGCAAGGCAAAAAAAAACTGTAGCTAAGTCATATACTAGATTTTTTCATATACCTTTTTTTCTTCACTTTCTGCCTGTTGTGAATCTCCTGTGGTATAAACACACACACACACACACACACATGCACACGTAAACACACATCTGCCTATAATTCTATATGCTATACTATACACACACACATATACTGGTGCAGAGTGTTTGATCATACATTTTATTAGAAGTGTTTTATCAAACTGCCAGTTCATTGCAGGATGCTGGCTGCCATGTGTGAAGGATCACTATACAGTGGGCAGAATTTTGCCTTTTTGCCAGTGTTTTGTGATCTTGCAGTTGGTATATATAATTAGCAGGGGGATTAGAGGATGCAGCCCCACCCCAGGTGTACAAATTTTTTTCATTTTTTTTTTTTCTTTTTTGTAGTTTTGCATGTGCAGAGGTTTGCATTCGATGTATGTATCCTGGCATGCTGAGTGATTTAATTTCAACCATTTAGATTGATGTAGTATATGCTGATATAGAAGATATAACAATAAACATATATAATGTAACCTAGTAACAAAGAAATGTAGTTTTCTAATATTAAGGGTAGAGAACATGTTCCTTAAGGAAGAACAACATACAAAAATGGAAAACTAGTTGTACAGGAAAACTTACGCTTGATATACTGTTGTAAAATCCATGTCATAGATCAATATACATTCATATTAAAAATAAGAAAACAGAATCCAAGCTGGTATTGCTTATTTAAACCATGGTTTATTAATGTATAGGAGATGAGCACTTTCACCCTTGCTAGAGCTTTACCAGATCTAAGTTATATATAGCGATATAGCAAGCAATATAAACTTTATTATTTTCCATATAAATGAGGTTTGGAACAGACCATTTTGTCCTGGGACATCTTCAAGTGAGGCTAGATACATAGTTTAGCAGGAATTAAGAGAATAAGGGGAGGATAGGGTTAAATGAGAGGGATGTTTAGGAGGATATGAGATAAGGGTAGGGAGGAGCTTAGAAGGTTTTGTCAAGTGTAACTGAGGTAGGAGTCACATTTTTGGCGTGAACTTGTTAGCTAAGGCAAGGTATGCCCATGATGACCTGTAGGTATTCCAGGAAAAAGGTAGGACTCTGGGTACTGCTTGGTGGGAGATGGGTTGTATACATAATGGATATATTATTATGAATGAGGTATGTGTGTATGTGTATGTATAGGTGTGTGTGTGTGTGTGTGTGTGTGTGTGTGTGTGTGTGTGTGTGTGTGTGTGTGTGTGTGTGTGTGTGTGTGTGTATAACCTTGAAGTAAGTTAGGTTCATAGGTCTATAGGTGTGTACTAGGCTAATGGCCCTGGAGCCTTTACAAGCCTAGCCCATAAAATTACCCTGGCATCATGCCACCTGACCTTTGTTTCCAGTGCCTCTGTCGACTAGAGCCACTGGAGTCATCCCTGGGGTGAATTTTCTAATTCCCATTCACTCATCAAGATTTCTCTCGAAGGGGGGACAGTGAGGTGCTCTGTTTGACATGTATAGGAAGTCTATTCCATAGCATGGGTAGTCTGTGGGTTATGAACCTGCCCCTCCAACACATTTTGTTGATTGTAGTAATGAGGTTGAGGTCTCTGGAGCATGTGGTGCGGAGAATTGCGATTTCTTTAGATGTAGCATTTTTAACAGAGCTGGATCAGACGTGGCTTTATAAGTCAAGCAGAGATTGTTGCAGGTGTCTAGTGAGGTGCATGCCAAAGGAGGTATTGTACTTGATGATTGACCTAATGAGGGAAGAGTAGAGGGAGACAATGACCTCTTTCTTCCTGGATGCAAAACCCTAAGTGATGAGATGTGCTGCATAGAAGGACTTTCTGACCACACTGGCAGTGTGATGGTCAGAAGAGAGGTTGCTGTCAACCTGTGTTCCCAGATCTCTTATAATGCCTTCTGTGTTCAGTGGATTACCATCGATGTAGTAGTTCATGGGAACTGGGTTTTTCCAAAAGGGGATGATGACACATTTTTTGGCACTGAGCTTAAGGCCATGGTTCTGATACCAGTCATTGGTCTCAGTGAGGTCTTTCTGTAGGATGTCAACATCACTTGGGGAGTTAATAATGGCTGCCAACTTGCAATCGTCTGCAAACTTTGTCCAGCCAGAGTCCCTTCATGTTGGACTGGACTTCTGAGAAGTAGATACCAAACAGGAGAGGACCCAGGACCAATCCCTGTGAGATTCCACTTGTGACTGGTCATCAGTCTGACTTGGAGTCAGCTACTTTCACTGTGGGTTCTATCTGTGAGCCAGTTTGCAACCCACCTAGTGATACAGGGGTTGATGCCTAGCTTAGCGCTTTTTTCTATAATTCCTGAGTGGGGAATGGTATCAAAGGCCTTGGCCAGTTCAAGGTAGGCAGTAGAAACCACCTTGCCTTCATCCACTCAAAGAAGTCAACCAAGTTGAGCAGGCATGATCTGCCCTTCACAAATTCAAACTGTGTGGGATCCAGAGTTTGGAGATTCCCTATATCCTTGTTTATTAGGTGCATGATGGTGCATTCCATAGCTTTACATATCAGACTTGTCAGGCTAATGGAGCAATAGTTCCCAGGGTCTGTAGTCACTCTTCCTTTGTGGAGAGGGATGACTATAGTAGTGCGCCATTCGGTAGGGACAAAACCTGAGAGGAGGCTGTGATTGAACAGGGCACTTAGATGAGGTGCCAGTTCACTCTGTAGTTCACATAGAACACAGCCAGGGATATTGTCAGGTTCCATAGAAGCTGTATTCTTGGCCTTGGACAGTGCTGTTTTAACCTGTGCTGCAGTAATACTGGGTGCCTGGCAATCTACTGGTATTCTGATTGGTCCTTTGGGGGGGAGGGGAAAGGTTGGCACTGAATCTGTCAGCCAGTATATTAGCAATATCTGTTGGCTCGATATAGATGGTACCATTGTGCAGTAGCTCAGAGCAAATCTGGGTATTGCTGTCGAGGTTCTTTACATAACTATAGAAGGCCTTGTGGTTGTCTTTACTATCTCCTGCAATTCTATTTTCATAGCTAGCTTTAGAGGATTTGATGAGGAATATCAACTTTTTGTTGAGGTTGATAAGGGAGTTTTTCCAGTCTTGGGACTTCACCTTATTCTGCATCAGTTTCCTTCTTCTGTTGTAGAGATTGTTTATGGCAGGGAACCCCCAGATTGGCTTCCTTTTTTGGAGGAGAGCATCTTGGTTCTATTGGGTATGGCAAGATCCATGCATTTGTGTACGTGTTTGTACAGTGCACTGGAGTATGATTCAGCGATCATGCAACTATTCTCCATTTACATGGGTGCCATGAAGTTAGCCATCTCTGGTCTTAGGAGCCCAAAGTTAGCTTTAGAGAAGTTTTTCATGGTGGTTACCTTTTGGGGGATGTGGATTTCCAAGGGGATTAGTTTGTGGTCAGATTTAACCAGGGAGGTCACATGACTATTGGTGTAGAGCAACGGTCGCTCATGTTAGTAATGACCAGGTCAAGGATGTTGCTACCTCTAGTGGAGGATTGGAATTAATGAATTCCAGGAAATGTTGGGCAAGTATATTGGTACATGAGTAGTTTTCCCAGTTAATAGAGGGGTAGTTGAAGTCTTCCAGTATGAGCGTGTTAGGTTGGACCCTAATATTCTCCAGGGTGCTTAGAAACGTGGAGTGAGTGTCTTGGGACATGGTTGGGGACCTATAACAGGCTACGACCTGAATCACTGTCTTACACAATGTTAGCTGGAACTGAAGTATCTCTGATGCATTATGATGGGCTACCAGTCTGGAGGTGTGCACATCCTTTACGAATATGGAAACACCACCACCTTCAGAGCTTCAGTCCAAGTTCTGGGGCCGAAAGGTGTGGAATGAGTTATAGCCTGGTAGTGCAGGGGTGCTTTCTGCTGCCTTGAACCAGATCTCTGTTACAGCACAAATGTCGATGTTCTCCATTTTAAGGAGTGCTTCCAGTGAGTGTATTTTGATATTTAGACTTCTAATGTTGAGCAGCATGACCCTCAGATTCCATTTGTTTGTAGCTGTTGCGGTGGTAATTTGGTCTTTGAAACGCTGCCTAAAAAAGGCACTATAGGGGTGACAAGAGCCTTGGCCAGTATCTGGAAGCCCAGGGGTGACAGGTGCAGGCCATCTCTGGCAAAGTATTGAGGCCTGTCAATCATGTCATCCCAGGCAGACAGATACTGGATCCCCTTAGAATGACACTTGAAACTTAGCCAGTTGTTGAAATCAATCATTTTCTGCTTATACTGTGGTATCATTCTGGACGAAGGTAGGATGCTGCTCAGGTCTAGGGTCATACCTGCCAGGGCTACATAATCTGAGAGCTCCTCCATGTCTCTTTTCATGTAGTCCAAGGAGGTATGTCTCAGGTAATTCACACCCACATGTACAATGAGAGAGTCATATTTGTACCTGTTGTTGAGGGACCTGAGTGAGTGCGTTATATGGCAGATCCTGGCACCTGACAGGCAGCTGACTGTTACTTTCTCCTTATTTAACCTAGTGAGTGGCACATCGGTGTACCTTACTATCGAGTCACCTATGACTATTGTGCTGGGCATGCCGTTTTGCCTTAGGAGCTTTGATTGACTGGCACACTGTTTAGGAGTGTTATGTATCTCATGATTAGTTTTGTGTTGTGGTGGTTGAGTGTGTTTCTGCCTTGGAGGTCTCTGCTGTTTGGGTAGATTTTTATTGAGAGCCTCCACAAAGGTTGGTGTGTGATTTGTGTTTTTATGTGAAAGCAGTGCTGGTGTGGATTCTGGAGGGCTAGGTGTTCCATGTGGTGTGGTGCAAGTGTTGACCTTCTCCTCTTGACCAGCTATTCTGGTCTTGGCAGGAGAGTGTGTGGTTTCCAATTTGGATATATAAGTGCATCTCTTGATGGGATGTTATGAGGAGTGGTGATGCCTGAGAGTTCTTTTCCATTATACTTATCTTAGGAAGCAGGGAGCTGGGACATTTTTGTAGAAACCGATTTTACAGGGTAAACATACTCACATCCAGTACCAAGGATAGAATTTCATTTTTTGCCAAAATAAAGCTTATTCACATAGCAGGTGAGTCCTTATGCTGTTTTTTATAACATTTAGCTATTTCAGATGCAAATAACTGTTTCATGCAACTACAAAAGAAAATATAGAAATATTTTGTCCAAAAGTCTTGGGACATTTGCCTCCTTCACCCTTTTTTTTTTTTTAAGGATACAACTGCCCAAACAGGGACTGTCCCTAGCAAAGTGGACAGGTGGTAACCCTAGTCTTCATACCATGCAGAAAGTCATATTAGTGTACAACCTGTGCTATCAGCTTTCATAACAGGTAAGAGCAGCATTTCAAATTGTCCTTAGAGTTTGGGCCTTTCTCCTACCTTTCCTTAGGGATTTGTCCAGATTGCGCTAAGAAGTTGAGAGGTATGTTCAGGGGATATGCTATTGTTTACGAAATGCGGGGTGATTTGCTCTGCTTGGCCTTTCTAGTGTGGGGGGGGGGTTAGTGTTTTGTTTAGCATGTTGTGCTGTCCTCTCTACTTCATACCTTGTGTTGGTGGTGGTGGTGGTGGTGAGGCTGAGCACACTCCTGTTGTGCTCAATTTTGGTCAGCCTTGATGGATCAGCTGGACAGTGCAGTTTGGGTAGCAGTTTGCTGGTTTGGAGGCACCCTCAGGTAATGGCTGTTCAGTGGATGGGGAAGTGCAGAGTGGCATTGGGATGGTCAGTCATCTAAAGAAAGTGGGCTCAATAGGTGATGGGGGCTGTTGTGGTGGAAGTCCCAATCGCTAGAGTGGTGCACAATGATGTCACAGTCGGGGGATTGCAGAGTAAGTAACAAATGGTTTAGCTCAACTGTCTAGATTTTAGTGGAAAAATTAAAATCTAATATGTTAAGTGTACTGAATTAGTATCCAGATTCAACCAGGACTGGGTTGACTAACTCCTGCTTGCGTTGATACGTGAAGTACTGGCAGTTCTTTCCCTTATGCATTCTTGTATCATTTATGGTATGACTGATTACAACTAAACATGCCATAGGTATCAAGTTTTATAGCAGCATTGCACATAATATTCCAGCCAGATCGGATATAATTATTTTGACATTGGATCAGGCTCACTAAATTTTGCTTCATAACCTTTAGTCTAATATAGAAGTAATATGCAGGTATCTTCACATGGTTAATGAGTCATCTTACCTGGGTACAGATATATTCTCATTGCCAGTCCGGCCGTTGATGAGATTTGGCTGTAGGACAGTTAAGCATTTTGGATCCTGGAGTTACATGGGGATGACAAGAGTTCCAAGAACAACAGTCGGAGTCTCTGCTGATGTAACACAGATTATCTGTAGAGTTCCTAAGTTTAAAAACAACAATATCTTAAAAGTCATCCTTCTTTTGGGTCGTTGTCCCAATTTTACTTATAGCTTTGTTTAGACATTGCCTTGGTGAAATTTAGAGGGATGACTGGCACATATTTTACTACTACTTATAGTAATGGACATTGCTGCCCCGAGGTGAAAGAAGAGGCAGATTTTAGGCCCTTCTATAAACACTAGGGTTTTCATATTTGACAGTTAACTTACTGTCGATGTTAAAAGGGGGGGGGGGGTCATAAGTGATGATGTTTTTTGCCACATAGACACAAGGTATAGAGATGGAGGTTTATCTTTGCTCAATTTTGTAAAGGCAAGCTGCTTAACTGTTTTTTTTGCAGATCACAGAGGTACGGAACTTGAGTGGGCTTCAGTTGGTGACCTGAATGAAGGGGACCTGAAAGGTGATGGAGGCTGTTTCAATGGATGTCCCGGTCCTTTGGATAATGCACTACGAGCTCATAGATGGGGTAAACACGGAGTGAGGAATGGTCAGTGCCCTGATGGAGGTGAATGTGAAAGGTAATGGATTCTGCTTGGGGGAGGTTTTTGAGTGCTGAAGTGGTGCACAATGAGGTCACAGGTAATCTTTATTGTTTTCCCGGATGTCTGAATTTTGTTTTTATAATTTGTTTGCCTTATAAGGGACAGTGGGTTCGATGGCAGTATTACTAGGCAATTGGTCATTTAAAGAAAGGAAATAGTTTTGTGGTCACTCACGAATGTAGCCATTAAAAAAAAAGAGAGAGAGAGAGAGGAGGGTCAGCACTTAGGCATGATGGCAAGTCATTGACCTTGTTTTGTTTTGGGTGACTTAGATTTTTAGTGGCACATTGTTCTGGTGTGGTGTTTTTTTTTTTTTTTTTTTTTTTTGCATGGGTCTAATTTTGGGTGATATATTTGGTGGGTACTGATCTGGGAGTCATGGTAGGTTTACTATATTGGTGATTAGGTAAGCTGAAGTTTATCCAAGATACAGAAGTTATGTTAGGTTATGGGGTTATTATTGGTCATTTAATCATTGTAGAGGTTTTGGGATTTAATTTTCACTGTTTAGGAAATTTGCTTTTGGTTGTTTATGAGGTAGGGCTTTGGGTGGTGATGACAGGAATCCAGTGTGGTGAGTGAGGATGACATACACCGAATGACAGTTTATGGGTAGGTATGAGGTTAATGGTTTTAAGGCCTTTGTAGGCTACCTAAGTTTAATTTCTTATTCCCACATATGTATGTTGTCCCTCAAGGGACATAGGTGGAATTTGGGGTAAGTCTGTCATCATTTGGTGGATGGTGGATATGATGGGGATTTTTAGACAATTGTTTCATTAGGTAAGCAATGGCAGTTTGTCCATTAGTATATCCATTTGGTGATCAGGAGGTGGCTTTCAGGCATGATGGCATGTCAGTGACCTTGTTTGACCTGGTGACATGCGGCATTTGCAGGTTTCTGTGGTACATTGTGCTTTGGTAATTTGGTTGGCTTGGGGTTTACTGTTTCTGGTGCATTTCAGGTCATACGGTTAAAGGCCATGATGATGGTTTAAATGCAATTTTGCTCATAATGAGTACTCAGCGTGATGGCAAGATTGATACTAAATGGAATATTGAAAGAGATTTCATGTGGTTATTATATTTATTGGGCAGCAAGATGGAGCTGCAATTTTAGGTGAGGGTATGCAATTGTCTCTGCATGGTTTCAAGAGTGTTTGGTTGTCTGGTTGCCTGGGGATGTCCAGAGAATCATTATAAAGCTTTTATTGTCATGGTAGTGGGGTAGCTGAGTATTTCAATCTTAGATACTGGGTATGATTGCCTTCTGTGTGGAGTCTGCATGTCCTCCCCGTGGTCGAGTGGCCTCCAAAAGACATGCGTGAATGGGCATGCCTTCGCTGAAGGTTGAGCATCAGGCTGGCAATTCGGCACCAAAAAAAAAAATCTACTGCCAATCATTAGCAGACCGGAGTTCCACTGTAGCGACCCCTAACTGGGAAAAGCCAAAAAGACAAACATACTGGGTATGATGGGTTACGAGGTTAGGGTTGGTTACTTTAGCAGTGGAGAGGGAACAGAGGTTTACTCTCAGTTTTAGGCAACTGGCTAATTTTGCCATTTATGGTTTAGGAATTTAAGAGGTGATGGCATGGAAACAGTTTGGTTAGGAAGGATGGGGTACATTGAATGATGTTTGGCCTAATGCATTAATGGTTACGAGGCTAGAAGTTTGGTGGGAGAGAGGGGGAACAGCCTGGTTAGGCTGGTGGTCAGAGAAGAGGGGCAGGTTTGCCCTCTTCTGTTCCCCCTCTGATGTTGGATGTGCAATTCAATAAGTTGGGAAGGAAAGTGAGCAGTTGCTCTGTTGGATAAGTTAATAAGCAAGCTGAGCTGCTTATTTGGATGGTGTTGTAATTCAATAAGTTGAAGTGAGTGGGTAACACTGCCTTGTTAGTGCAAGTATAAGAGAGCAAGTGGGGGATGCTGATTATCAAGGGTGAATGGTTATGCTGCCCTTATGGTTATTTTATGTTTTTTAATGGATGTTATTATCACCTGTGTCATGTTTTGGTTGAAATGTATAACTATTGGTTAACAATCATGTTTATGGAAGTTTAATAAAGGTCGTCAAATGTCATTAAGTGTTGTGTGCTTATTGAAGTGGACCAGGACAAAAAAGCCTTATAAATTACAGCAAACGTTTTAATCCAAATGCATTTAAAGAGATCACATTCAATGACAGTGAATGGAACAGTGGAACATACATTTTTTGTATCTTTAGCGTGACTGGTGCTTTTCACTGCTTATCTAAGTACGTACAAAGTCATTATGTATCTGGCTGTTGATCAATCTGCTAGGTATAATGCCAAATAAAACAAAGTAAGCATCTAGTCCTTCATTTTTGTTGCATGGATATAATACATAAAAAGGATGAAAGTAAGACTACACCATTTTTTTACTTAACAAAATACATTCTCCATGGGGATTTATATGTAAATTTGGATTGCTGGAGGTGAAATATTGTGCATAAGTGAGAAAGTTCTAATAGAGCTTGTCATAATAATGACATCAATATTATGAGTAGACTGAAAAAAAGAAAGAAAACACAGGAATTTGAAAGTGCATCTTAAATGAATGCATTATGTTCTCAGTGTCTGAGCAGGTAGAGCACTAATGCACTCCTAAAAGTTAACCTTCCAATTATTAAATATTGCTATAGTATATGAAAGCAAATTAATGAGTTAAACTTTTCTATCTATCTATCTATCTATCTATCTATCTATCTATCTATCTATCTATCTATCTATCTATCTATCTATCTATCTATCTATCTATCCATCTAATTTATCTACTTATCTATCTGTTAGATGCTCCCTAGCATGGAGAGAGTTGGGAGGGGTTTATTTGTACATACATGCATGTGCACACACTTAGACATACCCCTGGATTCTCAAAAGCTTGCACAGAGTGCAAGATTGGTGCAGGAGCCCACACAGGTAATATGTCTGCTGTGCAATCCAGGAACAGCCTGCAGGGGTGTGCATGAATGCTCGTGCACTAATCTTGCATGGACTAAGCCCTCATTTTCCAATCACCCCATTTGCAGGTGAAATCCATGCAAATAAGGTGATTGTGCAATCCAGGAAGCTTGCAACAGTCCGTGCAAAACTAGTGCTATCCGCAGAAATGTACTCTGTTAGTAACTGAGTACATTTCTACAAAATCCAAAACAGAGCTATGACAGCTCCAAATAAAGGCTGCATATCATTGAGAAAGTATGCCAATGGCCAAGTATAAGGCCATTGGCATTGCAAACAATACAAAAAATAAAAAAAAATCAACTTTTATTTTTTTCACCGATCTCGGCTGTTTAAGCATAGGGCATCAGCGTGCAAACGGGATCGGGGGAAAATAAGAAAACAAACCTAAAATAAGCATTCTAACTAAATCAGTATTCTGCCATGCAAGTCAACGGCAGGCAGAAGACAACCTGACCAGTGAGTAGTGGTTGCTAAGGGGGGAGGCTCAATGTGAGATATGTAACTATGCATTAGCAGGCAATCCTATGCAAATGAGGGGAAGGATAGCGAATCTCAGTTTTCCCCGGCATGTGAGGCAGGTCTCAACAGTGTAAGAGTATGAATAGCTGGGTGCAATACTAGGAGGAAGGTGACATCATGGGTGTGTGTGTCAGGCATACTGTAAGCAGATTGGATGCCTGTGGCTTGGGTTTGCTCCTAGCTTAGCACAGCTAAGCTGGGGGGGGGGTTTAAACCTGCCTAGCACTCTTTACAAAGTGTAAGCAGGTGTGCATGCCATGTACCGGGTTTTACAGGAAGAAAAAAAAAGTTAAACCAGGAAATAGCAGCAGTGTGCAAATTTCAGCACTCTGTGCGGCACGCACACGGACTTAAACTGGGAGGCAATAGGAAGGAAAAACAGCAGTAGGAAGGTATTCAAGGAGAACTAGCATAGCTAGCAGGTGAAATGTATCAGAATAAGCCAATTACACAGGCAGCAGAACAGCCCAGCCCAGAACACTACTATAAACTAAGTAAATACCTCCCCTCTGGTTTTTCCCACACTCTACACCACTGGTGTATACAAGCAGGGAAATTTTAACAAAGAAAACCTACAAAATGAGAAAGGCTGCAGCAGTCAACATAGAACAACGTGTGCAAGAGGCTGAGGGTGGTGAGGATGTGAATGCTGCCGAACAACCCATAGTGAGGAGACGGAGAAGAGTGTACAGACCCAGGGTAACCTACCAGGGGCTACATGAGCTGGAGATAGTGGAGCGCTATACGGTGGACAGAGACCTCCTACAGCAAATTGTTGAGCTGTGCCGGCCACACCTGACCCACCAAACTGACCGAGGGAACCCATCCCAGTGGATACCAAGGTATGTGTAGGCCTAGGTATACTAGCCACAGGTACCTCCCAAAGTATCATGGTGATCTCACAGGCATCAGCATCCAGAGTATTCCACCAGTTACTGGTTGCCATGTCAGCACATGCCAGTGAGCATGTATATTTACTCAACACATGTTAGGTGTTGACCAGCAATATACGTCTCTTTCACCAAATAGTAGAATACCCTGGGGAAGTGGGTGCTACAGACGGCATGCACATACGCATCAAAGCACCACCCGGTGAGTAGGATAAGGCCTACATCAACCACAGGGGCATCCTCTCCATCAACTACCAGGTCATATGTGATGCCCAGGGCATTATAATGAATGTATGTGCTGGCTGCCCTGGAAGCTGTGATGATTCCTACATATGACAACTGACTCAGCTGTACCAGAGATTTGCCAATGGGGACATCCCCTATGGTCACCTAGTGGGGGATGCTGGGTACACACTGGAGCCATGGCTGATGACACCCATCAGAAATGCATACACACCTGAACAATGACGCCATAATGAGGAACACGAACAGCCAGACATATAATAGAGCATATGTTTGGGATGCTCAGGTCAGGGTTCCAGTGTCTGGACACATCCGGTGGAGCCTTGCAGTATTCACCAGCTACATGTACCCAAATTGTTATGGTATATGCTATGCTACACAATATGATCCTGCAGAAACAGCTGCAGCAGGAACAGCATGGGGCAAGGCCACACAGCCCCCCACCAATGCCAAGGCCTGCACAGGTACAGAGTGATCCAGAGGAGGAACAACCTGAGCCTGCCCCAGTAGGTAGAATGAGGTGTGCCCAGTATGCTCTGGCCTTGGCCTAGAGGCAAGGCATAGCACATGCACTGACACAGTAGGGACCAAGGGAATGACACTTCTCTCTGACTCGCACATACAGTAAAAGGGATGGCAAATATGACACTACCTGTGCTCAACCATGTATAGGGAGTGTACTATGTGCATGCAACATAGGCAGACTTCCAGCACCATCTGCAAGTCTGGCACACCCTTAAGGTAAGTCAATCAACCTACCAATTGCCAAATAGAGTAGAATGTGTTGTTACCTGTAGCTATGGTATGGATGTGAACATGCAAGGGAATTGGATGGCTGAATGTTATGGCAGCAGACAGCAGATACCCACAGTGGCACCATGACATCTGTAACACATACTAGAGTCACCTTAGTAGCTAGCACTACACAGGGTGACAAAACCCACTGCAGGAAATGTGCTGAGCAACATGTGTGTCCATATGACCCACACGTGCCAGTCAAGATTATTCACATACCCAACAATAGTCTCAGCCAGCAGGATAGGTGTAGACAAACCCAAACAGAGCCTGTGCCATGGCCCCAGAATGATGGCTATGGTTAACCTCTCCCCAGGCCTATATAGACAGACCACAGCAGGGCTGGCAGTGAGATGTAAGTTCTGAAGGGTAGGAAGTCAGACAATAATATGTAGGGCAACCAAAGCCACAATCTGTAGTACACTGGTATGCCTGTAGTCAGCATGATAGTTAGCAATACAGAATGAAATGGAGTACCTGACATACCAGTACAGTCATAGCAAATGTGTACAAGTTTCACATGTGCTCCCCACATCCTACATAGAAATGTAATAACAGTCAGGTGCACCCCCCCCAATCCGTAGAAATGTAGAAATAGTCAGGTGTGCCCCCCCATCCTACATAGTAGTATAATAACAGTCAGGTGTGCCCCCCAACCCTGTGTAGAAATGTAGAAATAGTCAAGTGTTCCCCCCCATCCTACATAGTAATGCAATAACAGTCAGGTGTGCCCCCCCCCTTTCCTGTGTAGAAATGTAGAAACAGTCGAGTGTGCCACCCCCATCCTACATACTAATACAATAACAGTCAAGTGTGCCCCCCCCACTCCTGTGTAGAAATGTAGAAACAGTCAGGTGTGCCCCCCCATCCTACATAGTAATGCAATAACAGTCAGATGTCCCCCCAACCCTGTGTAGAAATGTAGAAATAGTCAAGTGTGCCCCCCTCCATTCTACATAGTAATGTAATAACAGCCAGGTGTGCCCCCCCCCACTCATGTGTAGAAATGTAGAAACAGTCAGGTGTTCCCCCTCAGCCTACATAGTAATGTAATAGCAGACAGGTGTGCCCACCACCCCTGTGTAGAAATGTAGAAATTGTCAGGTGTGCCCCCTCATTTTACATAGTAATGTAATAACAGTCAGGTGTGCCCCCCCCCTCCTGTGTAGAAATGTAGAAACAGTCAGATGTGTCCCCCCCCGCTATGCAGAAATGTAGTAACAGTCAAAGCCAAATGATCGATGTATAGCCTGCAGAGACAGCATGCTACCTGTTGGTGTACAACACGTAGGTCAGCACTGCAGCACAAACTACCTGGACATGATCCACACATTCAGTACAGACAGCCATACTGGGCATGCTCACACACACAGAGAATTGAAGGCAATGTCACTCAACAACATACTGAAAGGTCATACTGGGCATGGTCACACTTAAGCACATGAAGGCCATGACTGCAAACACCAGTGGACCAGACATATCTGGCAGTTGCAGTTGTTAGTGCAGACATTCATCAGTATGCACCACTCATGGCTTGTACACACAGTGGATAGGAATACAGACATATATGTCAGGACAACACACTATAATAAGCCAAAGTTAGATGTACATAGATGTGTGGAAGAGGGTGACTGTGACAAGGAGCCATACAGGCCTGTCTCACCCAGCACACAGCCAAAGGGCCCCAAACACATGATGTGCAGATGTCACTCACTGCAGATACTAGCCACCAGTATCTGTCAGCATTACAGACTATGTGGTGCATGTGCCAGCTGTGCAACATGACTGTACAAGGAAGAAGTCATCTAGCAGCTGTATACATGTACCTGTGACATGTGACCCCATGTGTGCCTGCATGTGGCAGGTCAACTACCTAGATGAATGGGTTATGGCAACGTAGCCCTACTATGACAAGCCTGCTGATGTCATCCAATGTGAAATACACCTTTGAGAGAGCTGTAGCCAGTAATCTCCATGGTGCGTCCCATAACTGCGTACTGCTGTAGTGTGATAAACTAGTTAGGTAGGATTTCTAACCCCAGACTTGGCAACTGTCAGTGTGTGTTTATGTGCATGTCTGTCTCTCTCTGACTGTGTAGAGAGCAATGCTTTTTAGGGTACTCACACTCCTTACAATTCATATACTCAACTTTGGCAAGGCTGCTGATGTCACCCACCTAGAAATACACATCTGGGAAGGTTATTGCCCAGTGATCTCCAGAGCATGTCCTGTAACTGTGTAGTGTAATAAAGTAGTTAGGTAGTTGTTCCAATCCCAGACATGGTGTGTGTGTGTCTATCTGAACCTGTCTGTATAGAGAGCAATGCTTTTTAGGGTACTCACACTCCTTACAATTCAAATACTCAACTTTGGCAAAGCTGCTGATGTCACCCACCTAGACATACACCTCTGGGAAGGTTGTAGCCCAGTAATCTCTGTAGCGCGTCCAATAACTGTGTATTGCTGTAGTGTGATGTAGAGTTGTGGTAGGGTTCCATCCCCACCCATGGCAGTGCTGGATGTTTTGTGTGTGTTTCAATGTCTGTGTAGGGAGCAATGCATTTTAGGCTAGTCACACACAGTACATTTCAAATGGCCTACTTTGGCAATCCTGCTGATGTCATTCATTGTGAAATATACTTTTGGGGAAGGAGACCTCTAGTAATTCCAGTGGTGCATCCTTTAACAGCTCCATGCTGTAGTGTGATATAGACCCCCTATTAGGGGTTCTATACTTACACATGGCAGTTGTGGATGTTTTTTGAGTGTCTCACAGTCTGTGTAGGGAGCAATACATTTAGGCTAGTCACACACAGCACATTTAAAATAGCCTATTTTGGCAACCCTGCTGATGTCATTCATTGTGAAATACACCTTTGGGGAAGAGTTTTCCAGGTAATCCCTGTGGTGTGTCCTATAACAGCTCCATGCTGCAGTGTGATATAGACCTCTGTTAGGGGTTCTGTACCCACACATGTTGGTTGTGGATGTTTTGTGTGTGTGTCACTGTTTGTGTAGGGAGCAATGCATTTTAGGCTAGTCACACTCACTACAATTCGAATGTCCTACTTTGGCAATCCTGCTGATGTCATTCATTGTGAGCTATACCTTTGGGGAAGGAGTACTCCAGTAATCTCCATGGCAAGTACTATAACTGCATAGTGCTGTAGTGTAATAAACGAGTTAGGTAGGGGTTCTACTCCCACACATGACAGGTGCATGTGTGTGTGTGTTTGTAACATGTATCCTGTGTGAAGGTGGTTGTGAGTGTGTGACACCAGTGGCCAATGCGGAGTTGGTTTTGCATATTTCTTATATGATGGCCCTACTATATATCACAATGTCTACTGTACAGGGATAACAGATGTGAAATAGCTGAGAGGCTGGCATGCAAAGCCATACCCATACATGTGATATCAAGGCCAAGCAATCACAGTTAGCAACCCCAGTATTACCCAGACCACATTCTCAACCCATGTCTCATACACACACATGCCTAGGCAACAGCCAATATGTGGGTAGTACCCTGTCCATCTATCCAATATGCACATACATGCAGACAGTGCACCTTCCCCATGTTCCCCAATGGACACCTAAAACACCTGTGGTGCCATCACATGTGACCCACAAAGGACATACCATGCCTGACAACATGCCCTATATTGGCCGATGCCACTGACACCAGGGAATGCCGTTAGCATGCTATCAATTTAGGTGCAGGGTAAACCTGCTGACCATTGCCAGTTTCCTCCCCATGTGGGCAAGACTGGCACATCTGATGATAATCTGTGTTCACAAGATGGGCCAGACAACCCTGGTACAGTTCCACATGTCACTGCACATGCATGTGGGAGGTGAGCACATCCCAAACACTGTCCATGTCATGGACTAAGGAACACATGCATGGCAAGTGATGCACAGCATTGGCCACACACAACAGTCACCCAGGTGACTGGATGGGGGATACAATACCCACCTGTGTGGGCAAATGTAGACATTACAGCTCTGAGCCACAATGCAGACCATCATCATGTGGCCTGATCTCAAGGTATACCCATCACCTAGCCTTGTACAGCCATCTGGCACAGTCGACCACCACACACCCGTGCAGACATGCACCCATGCATGTCAGTACTGGCACCCTGTGTGTTTGTGTGCATGTTGTATGATGCGTATGTTCACATCCACACTCCCTAAACCCCCCATGGGCATACTGAAGCATGATGTCTAATGTCAGAAACCTCACCGTACTCTTTGCCCATACAACCCCCGTATGACCCATGTTGTGTATGTGATACCTGCACAGTGATGTGTTGTGGCAATCCCACTACTGAGGAGTTGTAATCCTGAGCCTGCCAAGAGTGTCAATGTGTGTGTGTGTTCCTGTTATAATGTGGCTGTGTTGATGCTGGCAGGCACGTGTACATCACATACTGTATAGCTCCACAGCCAGTAACCCATGTGGCACATCCAATAACTGCATAGAACTGTGATAGTACTACATAGTCATCAGGAGTTTGATACCTTGTGCTGGTAGGTGTGTGACACAAACATGCTTAGGTTTTACTCTCCCACCACTCTTTGACTTGTCTTTGCCTCTGTCTGCCTCTCACACTCCCTCTCTGGTGGATGTGGAAACCTGCACCTGCTTTGCTTGGCAGCAGCATGTGTATTTTAAGTGATGCTCATGATCAGCTGATGGCCTCTGCATGAATTGCAGACCTCCCCTAGCTGATTGCATGTGGAACAGCTGTGGTAACATTCCCATAGCCAATTGCATGGGAACACACTCCAATATCTAAGAACATCATGTTGATGTTGTTCCTTTTCATTCACTGTGAGCAGGAATTAGATCTATTTTTTGGCAAATATTTTCTCAGATGGATTGTGGATTTACCTCTAACAACATACACTGTGGAAACAGGGCAACACACAGGAGGGGGATGTGCCTGACTACAGACTGTAAGTGCTGCTATACTGCATTTGGAGTACTGTTGGTTTAACAATGTGTGTGTGAATATGACTGTCCTACATGTCTCAATACCTGCCATGTCAGTTCCATGTTTATGAGGAATCCCCATCTGCAGGGTGCTCTGCAGATGGGTCAGTGTGTTGTGCCTTTGGTTTCATATGTTACCAATGGAGCATCTATCTGTAGACTGCAGAAGGTAGTGTGAGGATTGCAGTCTGTAGATGGTGAAAGCCATGACAGCTAATAGCTTCTTATCCCTCATAGGGCATATATTGCAACAAACCCTGTTACAACAGTAAATGTATGAGGTTATCACAGTAACATGTCATTATTGGCCCTGTGTATGTGCTTCCAGCCATAACTCTGTCAACCTGTGTACATATGTCATGCATGAAGTGGTGCATATGTGCTGTACACCATAACTAGTGTCATCATATCTGATAACAAGCCAGTGAGATATCAGACTGCTACACATTTTATGTGCAATAGAGGTTATATTTGATGACATAACCTGGACATTCTGTGGATGTTTGTACAGTGCTGAGGTTTGTGTACTTATGGTGAATGTCGACAGTGTGTGTATTGTTAATATGCACTTTAGCCTGTCTACAGACTGTGGTAGATGTCATTGTTCTAAGTCCTGTACTATCTGATGTTACATGCTGCTCCACTGTATGCTACCATATTGGCGTATATGTTTGTAGGGCCATACACACACATATCCCATACCACAGACAGCCATCAGACCAAACTGTGTAGCAGCCCAGTATATGTAGGATCAGTCTGTGAGTGGCACATATGAGGATGGTGTCGAACAGATAGTCCATATACTGTTATATTACACAAGCTTAACATATGCGGCTGTGGATGTGTTCACATTGGTTGTGCTTATGCACTTTCACACAGGTGTATCTTACCCTGTGCTGTGACATGCCTGTGGAGCCTGCTATATATGCAGGTACATGTGCATTCCCCATAGGAGATGTAGGCCAATGTTGAGCCAATCTGCCTGTAGCCTGCAAGTGCATTGTTACATGCCTAGCAGCTTAGTGTACTTACCCAGTGAGATGTCATGCGCAGATTCTTGCCATATTTACTGCTGCCGGGCCTACCTTAACAGTTATGTATGTCAGACAGAGCAGTGGGATGTTGTACAGATGTATGTCAATATCTAGTGGGTGGTATGTGGCCATGGCACCCCTGTACCAGCAGTTATTATGTGTCAGGCCAGACAGGGGGGTGTGAATGCATAACTTATGGTGGCAAATGTATTCCAGTCGTTATGTGTTATACCCATCTACATGGCTGTCTACATCCATATTGTCAGGCATGGTTCACATGTTTAGCACTAAGGGGTTATGTGTACACCTCAGGACTGTACAGAGTGTGTCAGAATGTCCACATATATTGGCCAATATCTCTGCTGCAGTCCACATGGGCATTATGTGCTAGCAGCAGTACTTTACTATGATGCCCTTCACATCATGTCTGTGCAGAACTATAGAGCATGTCCAGGACATATGGTGGAAATATATGTACATATTATTATCCTGATAACCATATATATATATGATTACACATGTATAGTACTTCGAATCACCACTGTCATGGCAACCACCTACTCTAACCCCCCACATCATGTGGGCATGGTCCCTTCATATTGCCTGTGTGATGGACATCCTTCCTGTGCATGGGCATCAGTATTACAGACAGCAGGTAGCAATACCTCTTACAGGAGAACCAGCACACTCAGGGCAGCTACATATTTGTAGGAGGTTCAGGAACTACAGACAGAGTGTGAGTAGAGTTGTGTCATGCTTTGTATAGTACTGATGTTACAGGGTGTGTGTGTGTGTACATACTACTTTACCTTGGAATGCAGTCTGTCTGCATAGCTCTCAATTGTGGGCCAGGTGGCAAGAGGTGTGCCTATCATGTGTTGTCTGTCCACCACACAGGTCCTGTGTCAGATATTTCACTGGCAGAGTGTGTGTTGAGTACTATCAGTACATGGCTACATCAGTTTCTGTTTCTAACCTCAATTCCCTGACTAAGGGTATGTTGCAGGCTATCCTGTAACACCAGCAACTTGCTTAGTGTATGGCAACAGTTCTCCACATTTGTGCCTGTGTTCCAGCCTCTGTTCTCCACCTACATACCAAGCTTTGCACATATGACATGCTGTTGGGGTTGTTCCGTAGTGGGCTACACTGCCATTGCTGCATTCAGTCCACTGCTGTTGTATCCCCCACACATACAGTGTGGCTGGGGCCATATATGTGTGGGTGTCACCTACACAATAAATGTGTGGTCTTATGCACTCCAGAGGCCAGTGTATGTAATAGTGGTATATGGCCCTGTATTATTGAGTCTGGGAGGAAGCACCATAAATGACCTAGGCTGTTAAAAAATGTTGGGGTATCAGGGGTGAGCTGCCTTAAGGTATCTGGATGTACAGTACCATATACTTCACCTATATTAACATTACTTACATAAATTGGGTTAATGCAAGCCTACTGCCTCCTGCCATATAGACTGTTCTGTTTGTTATTGTGCATGTGATGGTGTCAGTTATGCCTTATTATGCAACAGTTACAGCCCATTTAGTCACATGACATCTTTACCACCTAGTAATTTTGTACAGAGTGTAGATAGAGGCTGCTGAACTATACACCTGCATTACATACTGTTGATTGTTTGGTATCATGTAGCCCAGCCTGTCCTTACTATCATACAATTTGAAGGGCTTGGCCTGGACAGCAACAGTTGTGAACCTTTCCAGACTACTGTATTAGTATAACTGTTTCACAGTTGCATTACTCTGTTTATATGGATGTCAGTGTCTGAACAGCTATATGACATGGCATATAGAACTGTAATAGTACACAATTAAAGGTATTCCACTTCTGCAAACCTGTGTGTGGTGTTTTCCCTATGACCTCTCTGTTGGTATATGTTGCAGGTAATGATTGTTATTTGTATGGGTGGCCCATACAGTGTCCAGTTGTTCAGGTGTTAACTGAAGGCATAGAGGTACATATAGCTGCATGTGTATGTGTAGTCACATGTATATCTATATATATGTGTGTGTATATATATATATATATATATATATATATATATATATATATATATATATATATATATATGTATCTGCATATCTGTGTCTGTGTATCTGTATCCTGGAGATCTTGATGGCTTCCACATTTTACATTTCCTATGGGAGGCAGACTGTACTGCATGACATGTTACCAATACCAGCCTGACGAGGCAGACTGTACTGCATGGTATGATACCAATACCAACCTGACAGCATACAGGTGGGATGTAGTACTGTTAGCATCTTGTGCCCATATCGTGTCAAGTCCTGGTTATGAGATCTGCAACACTTGGTAGTGTATTGCAGGGTGGATGTTTTTGGCTGTGGGGGTGGGATGCCTATTCGTACAAGACGTATAGTGTGTGAGGCCTCTCAACCCCATTAGCGGTGCATGTAGACATATGTGTTTTTGTTAATCTGCCATTGCTATCTACAGATGTATAGTCATATATACCTATAAAGATATATATATCTGCTTACATATATATATATATATATATATATATATATATATATATATATATATATATATATATCTAGGTTCATAGGTTCATAGGTAGATTCTAGGCTATCTGCCCTAGGGCATTTATAAGCCTAGCCAGAGTGTATTTAGCTTCCGCCTCCTTATTAGATTAGCCTACTGTGCCTCTGTAAAGTAGGTCACAGAAGGTACCCTTTTAAGATTAGTTTACTGTGCCTCTGTCTAGCAGGGACACAGAAGAGATCCCAGGGGTGAATTTGCAATTTCCCATCCACGCGTCCAGATTTCACTTGAAGAGGGTCAGCGAGGGGCTATGTCTAACATGAATTGGGATGCTATTCCAGAGTGAGGGGAACCTCTTGGAAATGAATCTGTCCCTCCAGCATGTCCTATTTATTTTTGTGCTGAGGTTTAGGTCCCTGGAGCGTGTAGCTCTAAGGGACATGGATTTTTTGAGGTGGAGCATGTCCATTAATTATGGGTTTGACATGGCTTTGTACGTCAGGCATAGATCGCCTCTGAGTAGGCGGTAATCAACTGAGTAGAGCTGGAGTTTCTTTAGTTGAGCTGCATAGAACATCTGTTTGTAGCTCATGATCCTCTTCGTGAGGTACTTTTGGGGTCTCTCAAGTTGCTGCAGGTGTCGGGTAAGGTACATCCCAAAAGGGACATTGTATTCAATTACGGGCCTGATGAGTGACAAGTAGAGGGGCACAATGACCTCTCTTGATCTAGATGTGAACCCTTTCATGATAAGGTGGGCTATATAGAAGGTCTTTCTAACCACTTTGGCAACGTGATTATCAAAGGAGAGATTACTATCTACGTTGGTCCCCAAATCTCTAATTATTTCTTCCATATTTAATGGATTACCACCTATGTGGTAATTTGTGGGCACCTTTTTTTTCCAAAAGGGGATGACTATGCACTTTTTAGCATTTAGCTTGAGGCCGTGGCTCTGGCACCAAGCATCCGTCTCTGTGAGACCCATTTGGAGGATGCTTGTGTCAGCTGGAGATTTGATTATGGCCCCCAGTTTGCAGTCATCTGCGAACTTTGTCAGCCTTAATCCCCCCGTGTTAGTCTGAACCTCAGAGAAGTATATACCAAACAAGAGAGGTCCCAGAACTGTGCCCTGTGGGACGCCACTTGCAACTGGTGTGGATTCGGACATGGCACCTGTGATTCTGACCATGTGGGTTCTATCTCTGAGCCAGTTTGCAACCCATCTTGTGATATAGGGGTTGATATTTAAGGTGGTAAGCTTATTTATGATGCCCGAGTGGGGTATTGTGTCGAAGGCTTTTGCAAGGTCCAGGTAGGATGTGTGGACAACCTTGCCCTCATCTATGGCTTTGGTAACTGTTTCAAAGAAATCAAATAGGTTTAAGAGGCAAGATCTGCCCTTAACAAAGCTGAATTGGGCAGGGTCCAGTGTCTGGAGGCACCCAGTGTCTTTGTTTATGAGTTCCATGATAATACGCTCCATAGCTTTACAGACCAGACTAGTCAGGCTTATGGGGCGATAGTTTCCGGGGTCCGTTGTGGCACCACCTTTGTGGAGTGGGACCACTGTAGCTGTACGCCATTCTTTGGGTACATATCCTGTAGTAAGGCTAAGTTTGAACAGTGACTTAATGTGAGGGTTCAGTTCTTCTTGGAGCTCGTGAAGACACAGCCTGGGACACCGTCTGGTCCCATAGATGCTGTGTTTTTTACTTTGGAGAGGGCAGCTTTCAACTGTGCATCTGTGATGTCAGGGAGGTTACATTCAGTTGGGATAGGCATTTGCTCCTTTGGGGAGGAAGGAGGGGAGAAGTTTGCGCTGAATCTGTCTGCCAGGATGTTGGCTATGTCTGTAGGTTCGGTATATTTTATACCGTTATGCAACAATTCAGAGCATATCTGGGAGTTTCCACCCATGTTCCTGACATAACTAAATAAGGCCTTGTGATTATCTTTAGTGTCTAGGACAATTTTTTTTTCAAAGCTGGCCTTTGATGATTTTAAGAGGGATCGAAGTTTCTTACTAATACTGATCAGAGATGCCTTCAATTTTTGGGATTTTGCTCTGTCATGTAGTAGCTTCCTCCTTCTGTTGTATAGCTTATTTATGGCCAGGGTCCACCAGACCAGTCTCCTGTTTTTGGAGGAGTGAGTCTTGGTTTTATTTGGGATAGCATGATCCATGCATTCCTGCTGGTGCTCATAGAATGCATTTGTAAAGGATTCTGCGGATTGGGCTGTATTATCCTCTGCCCAGGGGCTTTGAAGGATTCCACCTTAGTCTTGAGAAGAGCAACGTTGGCTTTTGAGAAATTCTTTACAGTGATTTCCTTGGCTGGGGGCGGGGACAGGATATGGATGTCCAGGGAAATTTGTTTATGGTCTGATCTTACCAATGAGGGGTTTACCTCGTGTGGAACATAGAGTCCCCATGTTGGTGATGACCTGGTCCAATATGTTGTTCCCTCTTGTGGGAGTGGTGACCAGTTGTTCCATTGTGTTAGAGTTTATAAATTCAAGGAACCGTTGGGTGAGGGTGTTTGGGCTTGAGTAGTTTTCCCAGTCAATGCTTGGGTAGTTGAAGTCACCCAATAACATAGTGTTTGGAGAGACCTTCATATTCTCCAGTGTTCTCAGGAATGCCATATATAGATATATATATATATATATATATATATATATATATATATATATATACCTATACCTATGTCTATATATACCTACATAGATATATATCTGTGTACACATATGTAACTTGCTGTGTATATGTAGACATATAGGTGTAGGTACATATATTTGTCAATGAAGGTATATAGTTTTAGAAACATATATATATATATATATATATATATATATATATATACATACATAGATATATACATATTATATATATATATATATATATATATTTTATATATATATATATATATATATATATATATATATATATATATATATATACATATGCATATGCATATATAGATATGTAGTATCTGTTTAGATATTAATATATTTACACACACACATACATCTAGATATTGGTATAAATTCTCTGTACTGTTGCATGACTGGACTGGATGATATGTTTCTGAAAATATCTGGTTTATTTGTATCTAGCATGGCTTAGTGGAAAATTACTTTGGCTATGGTATGTAGGATCTTGGGTTCGAGCCTTGCAGGAGCTGTTTATTTTGTTGCTGGGCAGAACACAGCCTGTTGGATACAAAGTGATTAAGGCACTTTTGAGCAGTTGTAAGCAGGTTTAAGCCTGTTTGTGAAGGGTTAAGCACTGTCCACACAGGTTAAGCAATTTAGAAGCTGAGTATAAGAAACTGTAACAGGAAGTTAGCAGTGCTTACCTCTATGCAAACCCGTGCAAACCCACTTACAACTGCTTTAAAGTTCCTTAATCACTCTGTATCTAACGGCCCATGTTCTACCCAGCAACAAAATAAACAACCTCTGCAAGGTTCAGACCCAGGACCCTGCAAAACATAGACAAAATGATTTACTACTAAGCCATGACAGATAAAGTTTGCATAGCAACAGTGGGTTTGCATGGGTTTGCACAGAGATAAGCACTGCTAACTTCCGGTTACAGTTTCTTATACTCTGCTTCTAAATTGCTTAACCTGTGTGGGCAGTGCTTACTCCTGTGCAAACAGGCTTAAACCTGCTTACTGCTGCTTAAAACATCTTACTCACACTTACCCCCATGCTAATTTCTTTAAAAGAAAAGAAAAGGGGTTGATAGAAAAGTGGTGAAAAGAGACATAAAGAGGGAAGGACAGTAGGGAAAATAGCTAGGGATGTGCAGGAAGGATGTAGAGAAGGTCCATGGCTGTCCATTTCTTCTACAGCAACAGCTGTGCATATACACTGAATTTGGAGGTAGGTTTGGACACTCAAACCCCTGGGAGAGGGGTGAGGACAACAAGAATTCGTTGTGATGCCAATTAAACCAGAATACATGTGTTCAGTGGACATGTGTGCCAAATGGACAGCTAAGTATGGGGCAAGATTTTTTTGTGGGAACAAATTGCTTTTTTTTTTTTGTCAGGAGGGAGTGAGATGTTGGGGAGGGGTAGTAGGTATATTTGGGGAGGTAGGTGGGTAGGTTAACAGACAAGACACACAAGACGCATACAGGGACAGTATATGACATGTAGGGGTAAACACCTTAATGGGGAGGGGTGTTGGAATATTGGAAGCCCACAAGACCCCTAGTGGTAACAGTGGAACTGAGGTCCCCACCGATGGGCAGACACCACTGCACCTTCACAGCCCCAAAGGTAGCTGTGCTGGCAGCTGAGCCGCAGAGCCAGGCTGACTCCCTAATCATGACACATGGCCCTCAAGCTAACGTAGAAGATCACTAACCTGGTTGTATGTGGCTACTTCCAACCAGGATACTGAATATCTCCTAGTGATGATGGATATAGAATCACGTTTTACAGTGATTCCTAATCAATGGGGAATAGAAAGTATCAGGAAGTTTATGTGTACCAATTGTTGTTTTTCCACTGCTTAAAAAATTGAATTATTGTGTGCATTATTAGAACTTGTATTAGAGAACAATTCCTATTTGTTCCTATTTCAAGAACAATTTATTGCACAGAAGGTTGGCATAGGTATGGGCACAGTTTGTGCCAACAGCTATGCCAACCTGGTACTAGTACAACTGGAGAGGGATGTACTACTACAAGCTGATGGCTTTTCTGATCATATTTTGTGGTGTTCTAGATTTGTGGACTATGTCTTTCTGCTATGGAAAGGGACAGCAGATTGTCTGGTAGATTTTATAGATTACTTGCAACAATCAACTGTTTTTTAAGGTTTATGTATACATTTCCATGTGATGAAATTGAATTTCTTGGCGTCAAGGTCAAGAAAGCAGAACTAACACATATGGCGTCAACTATTTATAGGAAACCTACTAGGAAAAATAACTTGTTGTATAGAAGCAGTATGCATCCAAGACATGTCACTTGAAAAGTCATTAAAAGGCAAGTATATAGAACTATGAGGCTCCATAATGATGAAGAACTACTGGTAGCAGCATTAGAGTCCCTAAAAATGAAATTTCTTAACATAGGGTATAAAGAAGCAGATCTCAATCAGTGTATTAAAGAATCCTTTAAAGAGAGAGAGAGGGTAAATGTTGACTCTATTATGTAGATAGAGCTATTACCAGAACCACTGTGGCTAAAGATAGACAAGAGGTGATTAGATTTCCTCTAACATACTGTTCGGATGTACAGGGTGTTTGTGACATTATTAAGAGGAACTTGTATATACTTGTCACCATGGATGAACTAAAAGATGTTAAAGACACAGTTCCACATTTTTCTTTTAACAACAAGTCACTGAAAAGACTCTTATGTTATTATATCTCCCTCTGTAATAAGGAGAAGGTATCAGACAGGAAAGGAACTTTTCAGTGTAGAAATTGCACAGCATGTAAGTTCATTCATACGGGCTGCAAATATGTAAATCCTGTTATGAATTTTAATTGGAGACAAATCTTTATGCTGATTGCAGGGCATCTAATATAGTGTACTTTAGTTATTGTATTAAATGTCATGCTTTTTATGTTGAGTTGAGCAATAGACAGCTAAAAGACAGAATTTTAGAGCATCAAAGAGACATCAAAAATAGAAAAGAAACTAATGATCTGGCTAAGCATGCCATTAATTATGGGACGGATCCTCATTTTAGATTCTTAGTGCTTGAGATCATTTCAGAGAGTTTAAGAGGGGGTCCATTAGAAACCAGACTGAATCTGCTGAACAGAAATGGATTCTATCTTTAATTGCTGATAAAGCACCTGGCTTAAATGAGGTAGTCTCTCTTAAACCTTTTTTAAAAGCCAGACCCTTGAAACATTGACACTGGTATATAAGTTTGTGTTTTTATGTACTGGCACTTTAACCATTGTACGCTTAATTGATGTGCTGATTGTTTTATTGATGTGCTATTTAAATGACTCTGGTGTTCTTTGGTATTCAGTCTGAAGAAGCAGTAGGATTATACCATGAAAGTGCTTACTCTTTTACTTTTTGTTTTTATTAAAGCTTTGTGGACTTTACCTGCAGCTGCGTTGGACTGGTACTTATATTGTCTCTACTTGGTCCCTTTTGAAAGTACCATTCCTTATTCCCTCTTTGACTATTGTGTTTTTCAAGTTTTTTCAGCTGGGTTTACCCTGTTTGTACATTACTATGATAAACATCCCAGAGGACTGACTGATACTGCTAAAGAAACTTGCAAGAAGAGAATCTGCCATTAAGCATATAACAGGACCCTACATTAATTTTCAGGCTAGATTAAAGCTGGTTATACCCAAAATATGGAACCACATGCAGAGAGCTAGAAAGTTTGATAATGAGTTTATAATAAGAATGCCTGATTTAGAGAATTTAGCTCAGGAGATTAGATAACTGGGTTATCAGGTATCAGGCGATTAGATAACTGGGTTATTAGATATCAATACTGTTATCCTCCATGGAAAACAAATTCCTGGCCAAATGGCAAAGGCCGTTTGAGGTGATAGAAATAATAAATGAAGTGAACTATAAGGTTAACAGCCAGGAAAGAGAAAGGGAAAGAAATACAGAGCAACTATATTTCATTACTATACTAAAGCCTTGGAAGAAAGGCTTGCATGTTAAAGTTCATGAGGAATAGCTAGAGCAATTATTGTCAAGAGTGCAGAAGCAGAAAGTAAGAGAATTTCTCTTAAGAAATAAAAATGTGTTTTCAAAAATTCTTATAAAAATGAAACAGGTCAAGCATAATAAAGAGACAACACCTGGAATGAAGGTTAAAAGGCCTTACAGAGATCAAAATTATACAAATAGCTAGTGAGAGAAGTTCAGAAAATGTTCAAGGTAGGATAATAGAAGCATTACAGAGTGATTGAAGCAGCCCAATAATGATAATTCCTAAACCAAATTAAAGAATTAGATTATGTAATGACTTTAGGAAACGGAATAGCATTTCAAATGTTGATATTTAGCCTTTGCCCAGAACTGATGAGTTGTCATGTCATGACTTTAAACTTGAGGAAGGGATACAGGCAGATTCTACTTACCTGCTCCTTAAAAGAAAAATAAGCTTTTGTAACCCACAACAATACATTTCAGTGTTCAGTGTTAGTTTTTGGCCTACATGGAACCCTCATTACCTTCTAGAAGCTGATAAATAGAAGTAATGAAGCCTAATTCACAATGCTGTGGCATCCCTGAATGATGTTGTCATTCATTCAGAGGACTTGGAGTCTCACTGGTCAAAAGTGTAGACTGTGGTAGAATGAATAAGGTAGGTATCTTTAACTATGCCTTTTAAGAGAAGTAATTGGGCATGGTGGAAATCAAATGTTTGTGATATAATACAGGACATGTGGTGGCAAGAACTCAAGTAGAAAAAACAGCCAAATCTGAAAACTGTCCTGCATTCTCCACTAAAATGTAGGTGAAGACTTTAGAATGTAGAATTCTTTGAACATTAATTTATTCACTAGTAAAGCCTCATACCTGTTTGTCTGGTTCCTAGAAGCACAGCATTTTCTATCACAAAGAAAGTCAAAGTTTGGAAATGATTTATCATTGTACATTGTATTTTACTTTACTATTTGCATTTTTGCCATTTGCCGTTGAATTTAGGACAGAGTTCGTTTCAGTTCAGGATGTTATTTAAAATAGTTTGAATGATATTTGAAATATATAATAATACTGTAACCATTAATTTGCTTAGCAGACTTCTTTGTACAGCTAGTTGGGGAGTGGCTGTCAGAAATACATGTAATTATGTGTTACAAAAGTTCTATTTAACAAGTATTTTGACTTCACTTTGTTTCTGGATTATTTCTTGGATGTTTCATAAAGCAGTCTTCAAGATGCAAAACCTCTGACAATTTAAAAATAGTACCTAGAATTTGTTTTATTGTATGGAATTATGTAAATGTTAATGTCGGTTATTAACTGTTTGGCATTTTTAAAGCAGTTCAGTAGTTAGGTTTAGTTGTGTACTTAAAACAGATATGCTAATAAGTTGCAAGTACAACAATAAATGAAACAAAGAATGTTGATTGTGTTGTAGCTGTCAATATGTTGCACATGATGAAGTGACACTGTAATGCATGCAGCCTGCAGTTTTCTTCCTTTGTGTCACCTGGTTGGTAGCTAAGAGTTATAAGCTGAGCATTAACTTGGACATATGGCACTCAGTATGCACTTTCTGTGAGCTGCAACATGACTTAGAATTATTGAGTCTTTAAAATAACATGAGCTTCTTTATTTAGATTATCTGCATGACGGCAGAACCTTTAAATTTACATACTCGTGCACGATACATTTAACACCAAAAGCTCATGCATGATACATTGAGTAGCACATTATCAAAAGACAGTAGCAATAATCAGCCCAAGTTTGAACATCTAAGCATTTGGTGATGTTCGATGTACTTTGGTAAAAAGCTGAGATAATATGCATTCCGCAGTTGCCGGTTGCTGTACATCTATAGAATGTTGCTATATTTTGTGCTTTGCTGTTGTTGGTTGTTGTATTTCTGTAGTAAGCTAATATTTTCTGTATTGTGTTCTCTCTAAACAAGATTACCCTACTTTGACTTGTAAGGAATCATTTTTCATTTTAAGAATTTAGATCACACCTCTCAACCTCTTAGCATAAGAAATCTGGACAAAGTAAAAATAATGGGGGATAAAGGCCCAAAAATAGGGACAGATTTTAAATATTGCTCATATAAACTTAAACAGTTGCTAAAATAACAGGTTTTATGTTAGCATGCATTTTTGAAGGATATGAAGCCTGAAACTCATGTTTGTCATCATTAATGAATTCTATCCCTGGTGGTTTGACAGAAAACCCCAAATTTTATGAGAAACAGACCAAAAATAAAAAGCAAAAATCTGGTTGTTCTGCAAATATCTTGACAGTTGAGAGGTAGATCTAGAAAAAATTGATAGCTTTTTAAATGAGCTTCTAAGTTTTAGTAATTTATTTATCCTGATACTTGCCATAATTTTACTTTGAAGGTCCAAAGTAATTACAAGAAATATGGAACTGTATCCATATGCTATATCTGTGCAACCAGAGATAATAATAATATTCTGAACCATGAATATAGAATGTTTAATAAACCGTACAATTAAATTAATGTTACACAATTAGTCAACATATATGTTGTGATTAGATGTGATGGTGGATGGTAATGCAATTGTACACAGGCTGGTTAAGAATGCGTTTTCTGCCAAGTGATAGATGATGGTGGTAAGGTGTAATTATAAAATGTACATATCAACATTAAAAGAAAAAAACTTATAAAATGTACATATAAACATAAAAATAAAGTAAAACTACTTACTCAGCATTTGATAATAATACGTCTGGTTACGAGTTTTCTGAAAAACAGGAGCACCTATTTACAATATTAAATCCATTTTCCACAACAAGATAAATCATAATAATCATAACCAAACATAAATTGTTTTCTAAATAACATTTTTTTTAATATTGTAGAGACAGTGTACTGTACATCTGCTATCTGAAAATGCCTGAAAAGTGCTACTTAACATTTCATTCTTCTGTCTTTTTTACATTTGTACTTCACCATGCATTTTATACTAGAGTAAAATATTCATCTGTTGAAATAATTTATTATGGGCATTTAAGTATGTATTTGCAGTTACTGATAGTTGTAAAATTTGTTTGCTTGTGAGAAGTACCCAGTACACATTTGTTGAAAGCTGCCATTTGAAAATACATATGGATTTTTTTCTGATCATACACATAATGAAATATTTCTAATAAATCTTAATTCATTAAGCATTCTGATTTTTCTCTGAAAGTGAGAAAAATGTAACTGTACTAGCAAAGTTCATCCATAAGAATCTAACAAGGTTCATCCATGAGAATCTAGCAATATTCATCCATAAGCATCTAGGTATAACAAGCTTTCAGTATCAATGTTCATACGTGAGAATGTAACTATAACAAGCATGTTGTAACAAGGTTCATGCATGAGAATATAACTATAACAAGCATGTTGTAGTAATGTTCATCCATAATAATCTCGTAGTAACAAGCATGCTGCAGAAAGGTTCATCCATGAGTATCTAGCAAGGTCCGTCCGTTAGAATCTAGCTATAACAAGCATGTTGTAACCAGGTTCATCCATGTGAATGTGACTATAAAAAGCTTACTATAGCTAGGTTCAGACATGAAAATATCACTATATCAGGCTTGTAAGGTTCATCCATGAGAATCTAGCTATAAATAATGTTGTAGCAAGCTTCATCCATGAGAATACAACTATAACAAGCTTGTTATATCAAGGTTAATCCACGAAGATATCAAACTGTAGCAAGGTTCATCCATGAGAATCTAGCTATAAATAGTGTTGTAGCAAGCTTTATCCATGAGAATACAACTATAACGAGCTTGTTATATCAAGGTTAATCCATGAAGATATCAAATTGTAGCAAGGCTCATCCATGAGAATCTAGCTATAAACAGTGTTGTAGCAAGCTTCATCCATGAGAATACAACTATAACGAGCTTGTTATATCAAGGTTAATCCATGAAGATATCAAATTGTAGCAAGGTTCATACATGAGAATGGAACTATAACAAGCCTTTTTGAGCAAGGTTCATCCATGAAGGTATCAATATAACAAGCATGTTGTAACAAGCTTCATCCATGAGAATATAATTGTAACAATCTTTTTATAGCAAGGTTCACGCATGCCAATATAATAAGCTTATTGTAGCAAGATCCATACATGAGAATATAGCAAGGTTCATGCATGAGAACACAGAGGATTATGATCGGGTTTCCAGTCGTAACCATGTTATTACGTGTTTCAGACATGGATGCCAAGAAATTCACCTTGAGAGTGAAACTCAAAAAATTAATTTTGGCATCCATCTTGAGAAAGGTCTATATTAGAACACTGAAAAGACCAAATGTCGAACGGCTGAAATCCCGAAAATTCTGTTCATTGAAATTGCTTTTGTGGGGGGCTGCACCCCCCCCCCACTAATTATATATACCATCTCCAAGATCAAGCTACATGAGGAAAGGGTAAATTTTCTGTTCTTCACTGTCCCACGATCTCATAAAAACACCTCGATGAATGGCATTTTCGAGTTTTAAGCCATTCAGCATTTGGTCTTTTTGGTGTTCTAATATAGACCCTCTTGAGAACACATAATAATATGGTTACAATTGGAAATCAGATTATAATTACTTATAGTGCATAGAGCTCTATCTGTTCCATGTACTACTTGTGAAGGCTGCCAGCCTAGCCAGATAGAATTGTGCAGATAATTCTGTCATTTGTAAATATGAATGTAAACTACAGGCTTGTTGTCTTCAATATAAAGAAATACTGTTACATGTGGAACTGGAAATAAATTTAACAACAGTGTACTCTACTGACCAAAGTAAAGCATGTGGTGACCCTTTGATGCAGACAGTGGTGCTGAGGGGTCTAGATGAAGAAATGATTTCTATTGTTTTAACCAAGAGTTAAATTGCTAGATTCAAACATGCAAATGTATTTTACTGCTCTGCTCCTGACCAGCTGCAAGATGACAAAAGGGAGATGTTAAAAATGTAAATGTAGTAAACGTGTAGCCTGGGAACTCCAGAAAGGGTGAAGAATGATGTAATGATTAGCAGAACTGCAGTTTCAATTTAAAATAGAGAGAACCAGAGATTATGAAGAATTTTTGTCTTGATCATCCACCTCACAGCATTCTGCCTGTTTTCTTTAAGTAAGTTATCTTAGTGTTTTCCTATGGTATCAGAACAGTACTACTGAATTATTTTAAGTATTTCTGTGTGATCTCTGAACTCTTTTGACTAGCACTGTGTAGAAGAAAGTATTGTCTTGTGGTTTTAATTATTTATTATTAAATATTTTAAAACCTTTTAACTGTGGCTGGTTTGTGTAAAGATAAGTTAAGCTCTAGAGTACATTGCATATTTATAGAGTTTACTGTCCAAGTCACTCCAAATAAGCCTTGACTGATTAGTCACATTTACCAATTGGATAATAATATTGCACAGTAATAATTGGACACCCTTTTAAAGGCCTTTGGGCAGCTGATAATATTAGCTGGGTGGTGGCAGTTGGTACTACTGTATAGTCTGGGTAAAAGGGACACAGGTGGAGAACCTGTGACAGCCTTTCCCAGGAGTTTCTGTGTGGTTGTATAAACTTATCTCAAAGTGTGTGTGTGTCAGCTACTTGGGCAGGGACATGAAACACTGGTTGGACAGAGTGGGTGCTGAAGATTTTAGCTTGCCCAGCTGGCTGAGATCTGGACCCTGTAGCTGTGCCATTGGGGAGTCTTATTGGGGACCTGGAGAGCAAGAGAACCACCAGCCCCTACTGACTGTAATCTCTGTGTGCTCTTAAGGGAAATTGCACTTTACTGTGTGTATTTGTTATCCCTTCCTCTCATATGAGACTCCCTCTCTGCTGTTAGTGGTGAGGATTGAGGCTCCTTGATTGCTGGGCCAGGGCACAGGCATCACATTTGTGGTGGCAGTGGTTGGGATATCCTCACATTTGTGTTTGGCAGCGGTGGGATATCCACATCACATATTAATTAGATGGCAAACACTAATTGTCTTGTAGTGATGTGGGTAGAGTGAATCCTGTAGCTTGTGTACAGTGAGCTTTGAAGGTGTTTTGTTCTCTAAAACAGCCACGCAGTGAATACTCAGAGTTCAGATCACAATTGTTAAGGCACGGGCATCATACTACTAGTTACATAAAAATCACAAAAAAAGTGCAAAGCATTTTGCTGGTTTTCAAATCAGAAAAACACTTTGCCAGCACTATCAGACAGCAAGACACATTATGGAAAGATTTTGAAAAAAAAGTCAGGGAGAGACTATAGAAATAGAAAGCAGCAGAAACAAAGCTGCTTTGACTTCTGCCACTGTCGGTTACTGGCTGGCACTGTAATTTCTTTGTGTGTGATCAGATCTTAACAGTGTTTCAGGGGATGCTTAACATTTGTTAAGATCAGATCTTATGCTACAAAAGTACTTAACTGGTTTGTCTTTTTTCTGGATACTGGAGCTTAATCACGGAGTTCCATGCACTGCATGCTTGTTGTGGCAAGGTTAATATATAAAAATGTAGTTATAATACAAGGTTCATACATGAGACTATAATAAGGCCCATAGATGAGAACATACCTATAACATGCTTGTTGTTACAAGGTTTATTCAAATATAGCTATAACAGGCTTGTAACAAAGTTCAAACATGAGAAAATAGCTATAGAAATACTCCTCTATTCTGACAGGCCGCCTTGTCTGTAACACCTATTAACAGTTCCAAAGTAATGATGATGTGTGTGTGTGTGGTACATAATTTGGGTGAATAACACTGCAGATCTAATGTTATCTTTCCCCTAGTTTTCAAAAATTTTTTATTTCTATTGTCATATTTTCCTATTTCAGTTAAGTCTCACTTGTGTATTTGTGTGATAGCTTAATGTTGTTTTATTACCATGGTAGTAAATGCTCTTTATCACAACTGTATGTAATGTTTATGTACTTATACAGTTGTAAATATCATGTACATATTCAAATTTGTGTTATTTTCTTTATGCACTGCTTCATGGAAAAGGTACATGTTCTGAAGTGCTATATTTTGGAGATTTTCTCCCCAGATTTTTTTTAAAGGGGAGTTATATGGCTCAGTCAGAATTTCCCAGTAAGTAAATTGCAAATAGATGAAAATAAAAAGAGTTATCATCCATGTAGAATACTCTAAAACACTTTGGCATACATTCTACAATTTGCACGCATTCTACTTCACAGATATTCTTTTTTTCGCAGTCAAAATCATCAATTTCTACAGTAAAATTTCCTCATAAAAAAAATAATCAAAATTTCCAACGTATAAAATATACTCTTATCTACCTTCCAAATATAAAATATGAATCATAATAATCTCACTTTAATGTTTTATTAATATTGAACAAATAGAGGTATCCACAATTATTTGAAAATGTATCACCCCAAAGGTGTTTTTTAAAGACTTAATGCTAATTCATTATCTGTGGATTCATTACTACAGCATCCACATTGCAGCCAAGCCAACATCACTTACCTTTCCAGCATGATGGCCAACATTGATAATCACATATGCATGTGGCCAAGCCAATGAGCATGACAATGAGCCTGTCATCGCAGCCACAACACAGGTTTGTGGCTACATTGTGGGTAAACATCCCAGGCCATATATAAATACAAGAAATAAGCAATAACTGTTCACAAGCACCCCCATCAGTCAATGCGAGTAAGCACACACCATTTTTTAATGGTGGTGTAATCAACAGCAACAAAGATATGTACAATGGAAAGACAAGTAACACAGATGCTGAGGCTGAGGTTATACTACATAACTGAGGCCACGGAGAGGGAGAACATAAAACTGCAAAGGGAGTTGTAGAAAAAAAAACATTGGCTAGAAAGGTAAATAGAAGAAAGTTCAATGACAGTACATCTGTTTTAAGAAATTGAAATGTACATGGGGGATGTGGGATCTAAAATAATGCATTAACATGATGTAACAATTCACTGACAACAGTGAAGTGTTAGCCCTAGACCTTTATTATGTTGGAAAAGTCATTAAAATGAATGTATGTTGCCCCAAGATGGATCAGTGCATCAATTCACTCAACATGCCTGCATATCTACTATGTACTGGAAAGGTGAAACACCATAGTTATCAGAGTGCAAATAGTTATAAAACGCATAGCTTTGAAATGTACTGCACGTACAACTGGATTGTAAAAACAGAACATATAATAGTTCTTATGGGAACTGAATCCAGAACTCCCACACTATGGTGTTTCATAACATCACATTAGCAAGGGGAGCAGCTGTAGCACTTATGGTGTAAGTGCCCTAAAACACATTAAAAAGCTTTTCTACATGTACAGGGCTCAGTCAAAGAAGTCTGAATAATGGCAGTGGCTTTCCTTTTTTTCAGACTAAAACATGTGTTGAAGCTTAGCTCAGATGTGCAAATGCATAATTAGAGCATGGAACTGATTTACTGTCATTTTAGCCATCACAGACACATGTCCCCCAACTGACCATCTCAGCAGTGGTGAAGAATCCAGCAAGACAGTTTTATTACAAACTGCCAACCTCTCCTGTATAATGTATGCACTCATTACAGGATTGTTTTCTTTCACAGGAAATGAACACATGATAGCAGTAAATCAGAAACACTCATGAATGCAATTGTACTACTCCATATATCACCCATATGTTCTATAGTACTATATTACCAGGAAATGCCACAGAAGCACTAGTAGAACATGTGATTTGAAAACACATTTCAGGGAATGTAACACATGAAAGTAGGACAAATAAAATGCATAAACCTCACTTCAAAGCCCTGCATTTCTTTCAAGTGCATTCACACCACAGAAGAATAGATGACTAGTAAACATTTTTAATGTGAATGGTACGCAATGATAGAAGGGCAAAGAAAATGCACAGAACTGTGTCTGAACCCCTGAATTTCTTCAAGTATATATAGTCACCAGAACAGTGCATTAGCAAGGCATGCCACTGGAGAACTCATCAATAAGGTAATTGGAAAATATATTTCAGATGGACAGAATACATAATAGTAGGACAAACAAAATGCACATAATTGTGATTTTTACCACAGCAATGTGCCAGTTATATTGTATATAGATCATCATTAGCAAGTTAAGCCACAGAAGAAGGCATAGTGAAAGATGTGAATATGCACATGTCATAGAAATGCCAGAACAGTGTTGAAGAGTATAAAATGAACAGTGAAAAATGACATACCAGACAACAGTGGTAAGGATTAAAATCAACCAATGTACTCATCACTGCATAAGTTGACTGAAGTATGGAATCTCTCACATGCATGTTTCATCTTATCCACATTTTATATTTGCATGGCATACTGTTAGCACATACTAATAATATTTGTTATTATTATACAAGGTGGACCATGAGGAATTTGAAAACCTGCCTGCTTACACCCCATTAGTTGACATGTCTACTAGCTATGGACATCACAGAAGAAGTTATACAGCAGTTAACAGTAAGCACACATTTGAACAGAAATTATCAACATAGTGTAATTGAAAGTGAGCTGGGTTGAAATGGACTACAGCACTTAGGGATTGAACACCTTTCCATCAAGCTGCCACATCCAAGTAGTATACCTAGTATCATATTTGCTCACTATGTCACCACTTCCTGGCACATAGGACAGCATACATTTCAATGGACTGCTGCAACAGTGTAAAAGACTACTGTTTTAAACATTTTTTCAGTGTCTCACTGCTATTTTTCTGCTGTGTTAAACATTCTTTCGTGCTTCCCACTAAAACTATGGCAGCTAGTAGCTGTAGCATAGTCCAGATCCATGCCTGCTGCTTCTGGAAATGTTTGTAGTGGTTTCTTTGTTCTGAGCACATTTTCCAGGTCATCTGGGATTGGAAGGGTCCTATCTGCACTTTCATGAAAGAATTGTGTTGATTGTGACCTGACTGGTACAGGGACGCCAGTCTAGTACTTGCAATAAGCATCCTGATTGGTCCATTTGAATTTTGTTAGAGTTTTTTTTTCAAGTTTTAGCTTCTGGTATTTAGGCCCCGCATCTGAGCAGGTGTCTGCTTGTTTGTGCATTGTACAACACTACACACTGCTATGCATTTATACGCCAAAACTGGACAGTTAAATCCAACAAATTTTCCCTTAAAACTCAGGCAGAAATATCAATTTGCCGAGCTCCTCTGTGATTGTTTCTGAAAAGCCACCCCTAGTGACAACATTCTTCAACCTAACATGATGCACAGTTGGACTACCCTTGCTTCTCCTGCCAACCTTGTTGACTTGGGTCTCTTGAGGCAGTGTAGCAATTGCCTCATGCACACAAACAACCTTCTACTAATAACACTATCTAGTACAGAGTGCAGGAGATCTAGTTACACCAAGAATCTCAAATCCATGGCCTCTCTCAAAACAGTAAAATGGACAATGTTGTCAACTCACCCACCACTACATATTCACATAGTACCACTATTCATACACATACCAGTATTCATACACACAGACACACAGTATGCATTAAACAATAAGTCCACATACATGGAGGTTCTCTCAGAAAACTTACTGAAACACCAGAGACCTCCAAAACACAAGCCTGCTCAGCTAACACAGTCTCCACAGCACCTATGACACATAGCAATACTAGTGTCTCATCCACCAACCCCATAAGGCATAACACTCAGAAAACAAGTTTTCTTGTCACTGGGGACTCAATAATGAGACACACTGATGTCCAACTCATCAGGCAGTCAAGTCATGGTCAGCTGCCTCTCCGGTGCCATAATTCATCAAATCATGCATGCACTCAGGTCTCTCAGCAACAACTACCATAATGACACTTTTATAGTTCATGTTGGTGTGAATGAGCTCAGATGTACCTCACTGGACTATATGAAGAGAGACATGGTGAAGGTCTCTAAGTATGTGTACCAGGCAGGTATGTCCCTAGCCTTGAGCAGCGTACTATCCTCACCTAGAAAGATGCCACAGTCTAAACCAAAAATGAATGATTTAAATAATTGGCTTAGTTTTTGGTGTCATTCTAAGGGGATCCAGTTCCTGTCTGCCTGGGAAGCCATGGTCGACAAACCTTACTGCTTTGCCAGAGATGGTTTGACCCTGACCCCCCTAAGCTTTTGGCTGCTGGCAAAAGCTCTTCCCTCCCCCAAACTCCCACACTGCCATTTTTAGGCAAGGTCTCAAAAACAACATTAATGACATAAAATTACCCAATCAGAATAAAATAAGGGTCATGCTGCTAAATGATAGGAGCTTAAACAAAAAACTGCACTCTCTGAAAGCACTTCTATCACTAGAAAATGTAGATGTCTGCACAGTCACAGAAGTCTGATTTAAGGCCTCAGAGAGTACCCCGGCCCTGAAAGGCTACAGTGCCTTCCACACCTTTAGAGTACAAAATGAACATGTGAAAAACAAAGGAGGTGGTGTTTCAATCTATATTAGAGATAATTTCACCTCCTGTCTAGTTAGACTGGACAATTCCATGGAGCTAATCCAGGTCTAGGTTAGGTTACGGTGAGTAAGACATCCCTTCAGTTCCTAGCCAGTTATCGATCACCCACAAAGCTTACTTAACTAAACTGAAGACAATTCAGATTTTACTGATCACACCATTTATGGGGGAATTCAATTATCCCACCATCAAATGGGAAACCTATGCTAGCCCTAACTCACTAACACAAAAGTCCTTGACTTCAAATGCATTGGAGCAAATTGTTCATACCCCAACAAGAGGAGCAAACATTCTAGAGCTGGTCCTCACCAACATGTCAAATATGTGCACTGTTGCAACGGTTGGACCCTCATTAATTAAAATTGACCAAAAATCAGTCACCTTTGAACTGACATTAACACCAGAACTCAAAAAAGGTAAAATCAGACTAAAATACTTCACCAAGGCAAATATACCCTTCTAGGTGAAAGTATAAATGCATTCCAAGCCCCACCATAAGCTGAAAGCTTTCCACATAGCTCACTTGATTAGGAAAGACATTACCTCAAGAGCAAAAGAATTTATAACCCCCCTATACCCAGCACTTATCCAGCCCATAATTGAGTATAACACCCCATTCAGTATGTACCATACTAAGCACCTGCAGCAATTAGAGAAACCTCAGAGGTTTCTAACAAAGAAGATCAAGGGCTTCCGACATGTGCCTTACATGGAGCGACTAAAGTCCCTGTCGCTATACTCTGTATCATATAGACTTCTTAGGGAAGACTTATGCATGGCCTACAGAGCAATCCAAGATCCAAACCTAATGAACTTACTGCATATCCATAAATCAAATGGGTCTAGGGCTACACATTCTAGGGATTTAAATATGGCCTGTGACTTAAATAGGACATGCTGGAGGGACAGATTTATCTCCCAGTGACTGCCAGGTCTTTGGAACAGGTTACCAATTCATGTGAAAGAGAACACCTCTATGACACTGTTCAAGGAACCTGAATGAGTGGATGGACTACAGTAAATTCTTACTGGGGTTAGTGCCCACAACCCTCCTGGACATGAGCAGTTATCACTAAATTCAGTCTTGGGTGTTGACTAGTACTTCTATGGTATTACATTGAGTTGAAATGGCTAGGCTTAAAATGATCTCCGGGTCAATAGCCTAGTAATCTCCTATGATTCTATGATTCTATAAGATGAACAATATAAAACAGATGCCAATAATCAGTGGATCACAATCCACCACACACCTTAGTGACAAGTTAAACATCATATCAGGAGTACATTGAGCCATGTAGCTGTTACAGTTAAACTAATAATGTCAGCTTAAGCTTATATTATTATCGCTTTCTGTTACGTATTGACGGTAAGAAAAGTCATGCAATGGATAGCAAATCATTAGCGCAACTGAAAAGATTTTCCACACTTTTTGTCATAAGATGAGAAATGAGATTTATTATTTCCTGCCTATGGATAGCCAACCATTGCACAACATTAAACAGAAAATGAGTAAACTGATTTTGTTTTAAAACTCTTTGTCTGTGTGTATGTGTTGTGTTTATCTATTTTTTGGACCATATTAAAGACTGGAGATGGTAGGATAGGACAGAGAAGAAAATGACAAGCAAGCCGAGGACAGAACACTAGGAGAGAAATTCAGGAATGGTTAGGAGAGAGGTGGGATAGGACCTTATCTCTCAACTTCTTCTAACAGTAATAATGCTTATCTTTATTATTTATAATTATTTGGATAATGACATTGCAAATATTTTGTCAAAATATGATACTATGTAGGATGACCAATTGTGCTATATCACTTGTGCACATTATACATATAGGTGTGAAGTTGGGAACTACATGTGGCATGTATAATTTTTATGGAAAAGGTACTTTTTTTTCTTTGAGAAGGGAACGCTGGGGAAGGAAGGCAGGGATTTCAAGAGTGGGAGTTTAGGAGAAAGCAGACATGACTGATAGGGTGTGGGGTTATATACTGAAAGAAGGGGAATATATTGGTGAAGGAGACATCAGACAAACAGAGTGCAGACAATGGTAAACAGTGGATTGTGTAAAATGGCATGGATGGTTAGAGACACAAAAAGGAGGTGGTACAACAAGTATGGGTATAGGATGGAGTATTCAGAAATGCATACTCTGCCAGCTTCAACACAATGAGAAATCACTCCTAACCCTGGGAGTTGCTACCACTGGGTCCTGTATCAGTAACTGCAGGCAGTGATGGGCAGGGAAGCACCTCAAGGAGTGGCTGAAGCATGTTCTCAATACAGCTGGTGTGAGCATCAGGTCTCTTGTTCATAAAGTCCCCAACAAGCCTTGCCAGGTCCTGATAGGTGACAAAATCTGTTGCCATCATTCCTGGTGTGGAGCAATGCATTATCACCCAGGGCAGAACTACCTGATGTAAGTAGGGCAGGAGGTGTAGAGGCAACTCTGCCAGGTGACCCAGATGTTTAAATGATTAGTAGTCAAGTTGTGTGGTGATATCTTTATTGCTTTTTCTTGTGCCTCAGGTTTAAGCTTAACCATACCGTGGTGAGCCAATCATTACTGTGGCTGTAGGATTTTCCTTCAGTTTTTGTCATAAGATGATAACTTCCTTTATTGTAAACTACCTATATCTATCACTGTTGCCTTATGCCAACCTTCATGCAACATTGGAACACAAAAAATATTTTTATTTTTTACCACAGTCATGTGTGTGTGTGTGTGTGTGTGTGTGTGTGTGTGTGTGTGTGTGTGTGTGTGTGTGTGTGTGTGTGTGTGTGTGTGTGTGTGCGTTGTGCTTATGTCATTTTGTAACATGGTAAAGGTCTTTTAGCACAGCATTAGCTATGGATACCACATATGATTCACAGGACTTCTCAGAAACACAAATTGTTACACAACATTGGACATCAAGTATAACAAAATGCACAAGAAAGAATTCAAGCCTATGCATAGCCCAGCAACTTGACCACTAAGCAGAGCAGAGCATTAGCCACGTATACCACTGAAGCTCTCAGATGAAAGGTGTAAACCGTTCTTCTTTGTATTGGATTATAGTTAAAACTGGAAACAATACTGCACAAGAACATCCCACCCTGAGTGATTAGTACAGTGCATGCAGTGCACTCAAATCACACATTACTACATTAAACCATGGAGGCCGTGGCAGAGAACATAATCACCTTAAATTACTTTTATTTATTTGTTTTTTATCTCAGATTTGCTTTTTGACATGCAATGATGATAAATACAGATATGTGATGAATAATAGAGTCTTAGTGCATGCATAGCACTTTTCTTTGGTTTTGCAATGGCGGTGATCTAGCATTACCCCTTTGTTCAATAATGACCAGAGATGTTTCTTGAATCCAACTAGTGTGAAATGGATGAGTTTAGAGTTAGTCATTTCTGTTTATAAGCCACTTATACCCATGTGTGTGTGTGTTGTGCTTATGTACTTTTGGAAGAGATTAAAGGTTTAATTAGAGGATAGGACAGAGATGACAAGTGGAAGACAACAGGATGTACAATAGAAGGTAGACTAGAATTCTAATAATATACAGGTAGTATTTAATCATGGTCAAAAGTTGCACTTTAAGGTGTGATACATGAGAGACCTCAATCCCTGTGTTCCAAAGATTATATACTCAACAGTAATGACAAATTCAGATTTGTATAGCTAGCATGATCACTGCTGTGAACTTTCTATCTATAGCAGTGGTGCACAACATCAGGCCCCGGGGCCAAATCCTGCCCTCAACACAACACCATCCGGCCCCCAGGCAGTAACCAAAAATTTTTAAAAAAGTGAAAAAATGTTATGCCTTACTCCAGTCACGCATACGTTCCAGCATGTGCTTACTTACCTAATTGACTGCAGTTGCGCACACCTCTAATTTTAGCTGCGGAAGTAACTATTCTTTGTTGTTTATAACTTGTGGTCTATAAATAGTAGTAACCTTCTGAAAGAGTTTGTAATAAGTCATGGCTGCAAGCCAGAATAAAGTTAAATACAAAGTTGATGTAGAAAACAGGCAATTTCATGACTGCTGTCTTAAATAAAAAATGCCGGTCACCTGTATTTATTGTTAACACTTAATGACTTACTATGTTTTTAGGTGGCCCGCAGATGCATTAAAAATTCTTGTAGTGGCCCTCCACACAAAAAGGTTGTGCATCACTGATCTATAGAGTGTGGAGCACCCACCTCACCTCACATACATGTGGAGGACATGGCTAATATGTAGGCAACTGAATTGACACCTTACCAACACCTACAGGTTTGAAACTCACACAATAATTACATGTGACACTATATTTTTCTACAATGATATTTTACTGAAAAGTATTTGTAACACTTAAATGTGTGACCGTTCTTTTTCCCTCTGAGCATATTTGAAACATGGCTCTTTAAGACCAGATTTGTGAAACATCATACTTCATGTGCTCAGGCATGTGATTGACATTGATTAGAACCCAACAAGATGTTTGTCTTTTTGTTTGTTATTCAGATTAAGTAATTCAGAAATGGTAATAAGCTGAGAATTATTTAGCATGCACATAAAGACCAGCAGGGAGTCTACATGATATGTGCTGCATGGAACAGGATCATCATCTTGCTTTGGAGGGTGGCTTTCTCTGTTTTGCATGAAACCCAGCTGAGAAAGTTGTTGCTGCATTGCAGGAGTCTGCAAACGTTATGGTATGTGTCCCTTGCTACACCTGCTTCTTTGTACAGTTTTAGCATTTATTTTTGCTGTGTACATGATTGAGATTCAAGGGCTGCTCCTTTTTTGTTTCTATCAGTTTAACTGAATTATTATAAACTCTCTGCAGGGGTACATTCCCGTGCATAAGTACTCGCCATAGCAGCATTCCAGCATGGTAAAATTGTTTGTTGTGAATGTAATTTGTCATTTGCCAGTGTAATGTTGGTTATCTTCAAAAATGGGTACTGAAGATAATTCCTACAATATTTTGTGTGTGTGTGTGTGTGTGTGTGTGTGTGTGTGTGTGTGTGTGTGTGTGTGTGTGTGTGTGTGTGAGTACACTCCACCTATTCTTGGGAGGTGGTGTGCATGATAATTTGCAGTTATGTACCTGTTTTTCTTTTATTTTGGGTGCAGGAATTAAGATAATTGGAAATTATTTTGTATTTCCTTTTTGTGGATAAAACTATATTGCTGTCAGGCCATAGAAAATGGTGAAATATAGGCCTATTAGCAACATTTTCTTAATTTTTTTATGAGTACAAGCCATGAAGGGCCATGGTTGTTAATTTCAGTATATTCCATATCAGCAGGGATATGACTAAGACACAGGCAGCTAAGGACATATCCAGTCAAAAGTCTCAGTTTATTGATGCTGAGAATGAGGTTTTACTAAAGTCCATCTATTTCCATGGTAGACATCTCATCTTATTGCAAACTACTGAGAATTCCTTCTGTGACTGTGTCTGGAGACAGGTATTAATGATATCAGTGCAGTGCAGTGGGTGGGCAGGACCATGACTATGACATTGGTAATGGAGAGACAATAACATGATCAATAATGTAACTGAGAGATAAGTGGCCTTGGCACAGGAACGGAAGGCTACAGATGGAGGGCTGTCTACCATTTGCAGCTGTTACTCACATTGCTGTTTATAATACCTGTCTGACCAAGTGCATATAGGTATATCTGGCACTGAGGTATACCAACCACTTGCACAAGGTACTGGCATAGTTAAATTTATTTATCTTTGTTAATAATTGTAGTCATATCACATGTGTAGTTGTGGTGCTTGGGCATATGTACAATGGATATGTTTTGTTTTGTTGTGTTCACAGGTGAAGCATTGTCTGTCACCAGCACTGGGATACTCCCTCCATTAATATTGGAGGATCTTTAGCTTTTGATGATGATAACAGGGATGAAAAGGCAGAGTCTGTGGCTGCAGAGCATATGTTGGACACATGGAGTGTGACCCACACATCCTCTCCTAAGATTATGGGCACAGTCTATCTGCATCCCCATACACATGACACATGATTATTTAAGCGTAAACAGGTCAATGGGGACAGTGTAGCTCAGGGGACTGTGATGTCTCTCAATACAGACATATCAGAATCTGCATCATGATCATCTGAGAGTGGACAGGTTGATGGGGTCACTGTAGTTCAAAGACGTGTGGTGGCTCTTGGTATTGACATATCAGAATGTGCCCCTAGCCACTGTGATAAGCACATTGGTAGCAGTGCTTGCTGGTGATATGCTACTGCTATCCCCCTGAGGTTAGTGTATCAGTAGCTGCCACTCAACTCCTATGTAGGCCATTATACAGGCACGGGCGACTTCCACCAAGACATCAGCAGATGTTGTGAGGCCATCCACGCAGTGCATACTGATCTGTCAGGGGTGAGTGGTCATCCTAGAGGGCAATAATCTGTCACATCTTCAAATGTTAACCTACCTGGCAGTGGATGAGCTAGGTCCTGATCCCACAGTGGTAACACTTCCACAGTTACATTGGATGTGGATATGTCTATACCAAGGAAAGGCCATCTCAGTTGTCATGGGTCATGCTAACACCTCCTCCAGGGGATATTGGTCATGTTCAGGTAGAAAAGGTCAAGTGATGGCCAATGTAACTTGAGGCAGATTCCATTCTCATCAGCAAAGTTGTGCATGGGAAACTAAGCCTTCTGCCATGCACACCTTGGAACTGTTCAGTAGGTCTCAGAGCAGTGCTGCCCCACATGCTAAGGCTGTACCCCTGTGGAAACACACAAACACCACCACAGTCCATGGCATGTCCCCCCACACAGTGAAAAAGGCTCTTCACCCCATTAACCCCTAACCCAGACCTCTAAACACTGCCCGTAAGTGCATTTATCCATTTTCCTACTCCCCGGCACTCATGCTCATAGACTTTCCTGTGTTAGAAATGCACTTTGGTAGCCTCTCCCCACCTGTGAAGATGATGATGGTAAATGTGACCTGCATCTTGAACATTCTGACTTGAGCTGCCTGTGGCTGATGCACAGAGTACCAAAAAAATCCAAAATCTGACATACTGCAGACAATAAGGGAAAAAATGTCAGAGGACAATTTGTGACCAAAGGGACAAGTTATTAATACAATACACAATAGTTAAGCTTAACTTAATGTCCCCACTTTTATTAAAAGAACACTACTAATGCTCAGCTTGTTAATGAACTTGAGGGTGGGGTGGAGCTGCATCCAATAAAATCCTCTAATATAACTCCCTATTCTCTAATTTCGCTTCCCAAAACACCTCTTTCTCATTTTGTAGTACTTTTTCCAATATATTGAACAAAAACTTCTTAAAAGTAATATATGCTACTGAATACCTTAATAAGTAATTTCCCATGTCTTTCCTTATTGTTACATAATCATATTCATACATTCTAATTGTTAATGCCAGCTCCATCTTTCCAAAATAAAATGAATTACAAGTCATACACAGGGCAATATAAACTACCCCACAAGTATTACAATTAAGTTTTCAATTTCTTATTAAAACCCTTGAATCAGATGCTACTGCTACACCTGCTGTGTCATGAAAAAAAAAACTCAACACAGCTAATATGCTCCGCATTTATGCATTCCATACAGTCCTGACAAGGAATACAACTATTTTTCACATCCTTTTTTTTCTATTATAGCCTTCAGATTCTTACCTTTTTAAAAACAAACTGAGGCTGATCCCCCAACTTCTCCAGCATTCCATAGGCACTAACTCCTTTCCAATCTTTACATTTTTTTTTTACTTCAGTTGTCCCCATGGCCACTGTAATCTGTCCCATACATAGTCATTTAAATTACATTATCTAGCCAATTAAAATACATAAAAAGACATGGTGTAATTCATGCATTTTAAAGTTACAAAGCCCGAACTGATACAGATGACTGAAGACAATTTTTTGGATTCCCCCAGATACTGATGCAATTACCTATTCAAATACAGGAACAGTCACACGAACTTCTGCTAACAAGAGGAAGAAGCCATGGAAGAAAAACCTTCTCGAATATAAGACCAAGGATAAGAAGCAAGTTGACATTAACAAAAAATAAAAACTGTTATCACTGTTGTTAATATATCCAGTCACTTATTTATTGATGCAGAATTCTCTGTATTTGATAAAGGACTGATGTTTCTTCTATCAACAGAAAGTCACTTAAATAATTATTTAACTGACTTAAGACTGTTAAAACTGATACAGTGAATTAAAACCAATGTTTAAAAAGACCCAGTACTTTTATACTGATCAGTACACCTGTTTTAAATGTCTTCTACACTATGTATGAGCAAGAGGTTTATAATTTCTATTTCAAACGAAATGGTAAAAAATATTTTAATTTGAACCATAATAAGAGGGAAGCATTATATAAATGATATGACATGCAAGAGATTGTGATTAATCAAGCTGATAAAGGTGGCATGACAGTTAAAATGGATAGTAGCAATATATAGAGGGGATGTATGAATTTTTTTTAGATCATAATACTTTTAAGAAAGTTGATAGAACGTATGTAAATAACATTATCTATAGAGCTAAAACTTTTTTATATGATTTGATGCTTGAGGACTCTGTCATAACTGATATGTATAATTTCATGTACATATCTAATCCTATAATTCCATTAATTTACAGTTTACTTAAAATTCATAAAAATAAGATTAAACCTCTCATGAGGCCTATAGTTTCTGAAAGTCAATGGGTGTCAACTGCCATCTTTAAATTTAGAATCACTGTTACAACCATTATTACACTTTAGTGAGGGTTATATTAAAGGAACTAATTACTTTTTGTACTCATTATATTACTGGTCTCAAGGTAACACACTAAGTAACTTATTTTTACTTACTCTGGACATCAAATCACTATTTACTTTTATACCTAATTACTATTGCATTCAGTCAATTAGAGAACGCTTATGTAATTATAGCAATTTCTCAGGTAGGAAAATTGAAATATTCTGTTCACTTCTAGATAGTGTTTTGAGTAATAATATTATTTGTTTGATAATGAATACTTTTACCAAAAATTAGGTGAAGCCATGGGCACATTCATTGCTAATACATATGCACATTTAGTTCTCTCTAATTGGGAAAATGTTAATATAGTCAACAATGAATCTTTTCTAATAGAGCATATTGCATTTTATGAGGGATTTGTGGATGACATATTTTTGATATGGACTAGAGATTCTAATTTTCTGAATGTATTTGTAGACAGATTACAAAATATAATGTTCCATGATGGCAAATTTAATACCACTATACACAGGAAAGAAGTCCAAACAACAACATATCTGCATTAACAAAGTATGCACCCCAGACACATGTATAATAGTATTGTTTAAGCCAATTATTAAGAGATAGTTGGCTGAATACTTGTTATATATATTTTTGACAGAGGCAGATCATTTGATTAATGTTTTCCATATTAGAGGTTAAGATGATAAGATGACAACAATAATATGAAACATGTTATTTCTAAATGTAATAATGAAGGATGCTGAATGAAAAAATTAGGAATATTACAGAGAAGAATTAGTGGTGCTGCGCTAGCGTTGTCGCCTCACAGCAAGGCGTTGTCACGATCGAATCTCAGCCAGAGCGTCTTCTGTGTGGAGGCATGCGTGAATGGGCGTGCCTTCGTTGAAGGTTGTGAGTCAGGGCTGGCAACTCGGTACGTAAAAATCCACTACCAAACATTAGTGGACCGGAGTTCCACTGTGGCGACCCCTAAAGCCGAAAGACACAACAACAGAGAAGAATTGGTCTATATTAAAATAAAATTCTGATATTATGAAAATTGTAGGTATGAAGCCGAGATTTACTTATAAAAGGGATGAAATTTTAAACAATGTCTATGTTATAAAGATTTTGCATATGATAAGCCAAGACAAACATTTAGTGAATATGGTAGTGTACTCTGTTATAACTGTTCATATTGCAATTATAGAAATGAAAATAACAGCTTTATATATCCCATTACTAAAAATGAATTTATAAGAAAATGTGGCCTATGTTGTGAATTGTGTAGAATGAACTTGCTTCTATATAGGGAAAACTAATCATAAACTGAACGAGAGAGAGTATGCTCACACTTATCTGAGATAAGTAGATGTGTTGAAATCAATGCATTATACAAGCACAATGAACAAATGGGTAAAGAACATGTATTTACATTTAGGGTTATTCAGAAAATATTTTAAATATATGTGAGGGTGACTTAATAATATGGAATTGGCTGAACACAAATAGATAAATTACTTTAGAGCTGACTTACCACCAGGGCTGAACATTATGAACAGTCTTAAACCAGTCCTGAAATTAAAACAATGTGCAATATAATTATTTTAATATTTTTTTTATTTTTTTATTTCATTCTACTTTGTAACTTTAAAATGTATGAATTATATTATGTGACTTTTTAAGTATTTTAATTGGCTGGCTGATGTAATTTAAATGACTATGTATGGTCCAGTGTTTTAGAAACACTGAAAACAGTTTTTTAACTTGAAAGCTTTGCTTAGTAAACTAATACTATGGTGATCAGAATTCTCATTTTGTGTTTATTGTTTTTCTAGGCTATTGAATTCCATTCAGCTGTTTTGATTTCTTGTGAACCAGTCCTGGCCTAGCCTGAGTGGTCACAAGTGGGTCACAAGTGGGTAACCTCAGTACCTGGAGGAGTAACTGAGGGGATAAACAAAAATCAATAATACCACTTGCCTATTCTAGCAGCACTGGCAGATCTGAAAAAGAGATTTTGAAAGTGCCACAGTACTTAGATGTCTAAATCCTGTACTGTTATAGTAAATGTACATGGAAAAATATATAAAATCAAATGTGTTTGGAATGTTAAAAATCTATAGAATTAAACATTTTTGCATTGTTCAACAGACTTGATTTTTAAAATTGTAACTATGTTTGAAACTAAATATTGGTCCACTGCAGATGTTTTGAATTGAAATATTTTAGGATGGTGATCAAAATGGTTAATTCTAATTTGAAATTGTACCCACCCCTTAGCACAAATGTTCAAAACCACCATGACATCATGGGTAATTTTAATTAATGCAAACCCTCAATGGGAACACCCCTATGATGTAATTGGCAGTCTTACCATGTGGCCTCCCAACTAAAACCAAATAAAAAGCCCTACTGAAACCATTGTAACTCAGACTTCTAAGCAGTGCTCATCTGCTAATAAAGGACTTTTGACTAAAACAAGATCTAGGTACTGTCTACATTATTAATCCAAAGGGCAACTCATTTTCTTCCAACAGAGACTGCAGACTTACTGTTCTACTTCCAACAGGGAGTGTTAAAGTAATAAATACTGGGAAAGAGAACACCCAAGCTCCAATTCCAGGAAGCGAGCAAGCACCTGGGGGCTAAAGCACTCCCCCTTTGAAGCCACTCTTTATCTCAAAGAAGCTTCATTGCTAGAAAAGGCAAGTGATATTACTGATTTTTATTTAGCTGTTTTGTGGAAGCTAGTTGTTATATAATATGTTGCCTCAGCTTTTACCTTTGGAAACTAGCCCTTTTGTTTTAAAATAGCACAAAACCTATCACCGCTTGCTTCTAGAACTTCATCATGTAACTCATACAGAAATTCTGAAGGATAAGCTCTTTCAACAAATATGGTCATGTGCCTTTCCATCTCATTTACTGATATGCTATAAACTGATATGAACCTTGACAACCTAACAATTTGGATTTTCACTAGACTTTTCTTTTGACAATATGGATATACACTAGAAAAGTACAAATAACTATTAGAAAAGGTTGGACTTCAACATATATTAGATTGATAAACATTTTCCTCATAATTTTTAGTTAAAGTAATGTTCAAAAAACTAATATGACTAATGTGATTTTTAAATACTGTTTGTATAGTTTGTTTAGAACTTTTTTAAAGTTCTAATAAAGCTCATAATCTTGTTTAAATTAAACTGCTTAACTGTTGCATATTGTATGCTCGGGTTCACTCTGCTCTCTTACCCTACCCCCAATTCTCACCCACCTCCACATACCCTACACTTATTCTCCATCCATCTTATCACTGCCCCCTAATTATCCAATTAAACGTCAGCCATATACACATACCACAACCATATCCCTTATCTCTCCACCTCTCACCACACACCCTTTCCTCTTTCAAGTACTACCCACTCCCCTACCCCTGCCTTTTACTCTTTCTACTACATACTACCCCATCCTCTCCTATCTTATTCACCTGTGACTTTAATCCCACCTTCTACCTACCCCTCTAACAATGCTCATAATCTGATAATAACATTGCTCCTTCACCTACTCTCCACCCTTACATCCTACCATACCAACATTCATTATCTAAAATCAATTCCTACCTCATCCTGTATCAAAAACACCCACCTAAATGTTGCATATATTATCATTTCTCCATCACTACACAGCACATCTATCTCTCACCCTTTCCAATACAAAATACTCCAAGTGGCTTTCTCGCATAGCATTAGACCTAAACCTACACTTGTTTCAAAAAAAATATTATTCTCCAAAACCCAATTTGAAACCTAACATCCTCCTACAAGCAGGTGATATCCACCCTAATCCAGGACCAACCCTACCTCACCATGCTCCAACACAAATAATTCACCTTCCTACCCTACCACTTAATACTCCCCCACAATACACCCCCTATCTCCCTCCCTTCCCATTCCCTTTCTTCCAAACACTTATCCTTAATATCCATCAACATTCAAAGCCTTTCTAATAAAATCACTGACCTTCATACTTGGATCTCCCAACACTCCCCACACCTACTTGTACTATCAGAAACCTGGGTCAAACCCCATATTCCAAACTCTGATATCTTTCCTCGACTAGATAGAGCCACTAGAAAAGGTGGTGGTGTAGCAGTTCTTTACTCACATCACTTCTCTCTTTCCCCAATTCCTGTCAATCTACCTGATTTTTACTCAGCAGAAATCACAATTCTAAATTACCACCTTAACAACCACAACAAGCTTGCTATTGTTGCTATTTATATACATCCTGATAAGAACATTCCTATTTTTGAAAACATACTTTCCTGGATTTCCCAAAACTTATCCTATGAAACTATACTGCTAGAAGATGTTAAAATAGATTGGAAGTCCCTCAAGACCCCCTTCCCTGTCCAAAGCATCAATCAGTTCTGCTTCACCCAACTTATTTTCACCCCCACAAGACTAAACAGACACTCCACTTAGGGCACAACAATTGAATGGATCCTGTGCAATAACCCCCAAATTTATCAGAACCCCACAACACTTCCCAATGCCCTAAATGACTACTTACCCATCAGTATACAGAGATACTTTCCCCAGCAACAAAAATCACATCTGTACAAACTCTGCCAGAAACTCAAAGACTTCAACCCCGCCACTCTCAATGCCAGTCTTTCCACCATTAACTGATCTATCTTGCATTATCTTCCCCTCGATGATGCAGTACTCAAATTTATTCGCATCTTCCTAAACACCCTAGACTCAGTAGCCCCCCCCCATGTAAAATAAGAATAAGATCATATTACACCCTCTGGCTCAGTAAAGACACTTGTAAACTAATGCATAAAAGAGATGCCCATAAAACTTGGCAAAAAAGTAAATCCTCCACTCACATCCAACTATTTAAAAAACTTAGGAACCATACCAAGACACAAATATGCAATGATAAAAAGACTTTCTACACCAACATGCAAATCACCGCTCAACTGAACCCTTGCATTTCTGGAAAAGTATTAACTCTATCCTCCACCCTAGTAAACCTCATACCCCCAATCCCTACCCTAACCTCTCTGACCAAAACACTGCCTCTCTCCTTAACCAGTTTTTTTATAGACTCCATCAGTAAATTGACTAATATAAGCCACAATCCCTCAAAAAACACCACTACAAACAACAATGCAAGGTTCTTTCTCAACCCTATTTCTACTTCCTACATAAAGTCTCTGCTTCTCAAACTTCAGCCCTGTTCTCCCAGTGCTGACAAGCTCCCTCCTCACTTCCTCAAGCTAGCAGCAAACTCTATCACCTATCCAGTCTCAATTCTTATTAATCGATCTATTAAAGAAGCTACTCTACCCAAAATCTGGAAATCCTTCTACATTATCCCCCTTCACAAAGGTGGCAACTCCAACAATCACTGTAATTACTGGTCTATTACTATACTTTCCCAACTATCCAAGATTCAAGAAAAATGTGTTCATAACCAGATAATTAATTTCCTCCTCCAAAACAACCTTGTCACTATAACCCAACACAGCTTTCAACCTCACCATAGTACCTTTACAGCCCTTTTAACTTTCAACCACACCATTGCTGAAGCTAAGAACAGCAATTAACTAATCTCATGTCTGTTCCTAAATTTATCTAAGGCATTTGACACAGTCTCATATCCCAAACTTCTGACTAAATTGGCTAACCTTCAACTATCCAGCTCAACTCTCTCATGGTTCTCCAGTTATCTCACGGACTGGCTACAATCACTCAGATGGCAATCTGCCTGCTCTTCTTTCTTACCTATGCACACTGGCATACCCCAGGATTCTATTCTTGGACCCCTTCTCTTTAACATCTTTATTAATGACCTCCACTCCTCCAACCCCCTCTCCAGTGTCATACAATACGCTGATGACTCCATTCTGATTACATCCCCCATCTCAATCTGACAACTTCAGACACATACTCAACAATCTTTCCTTCTTGTTGAAAACTGGCTAAATGATAATCAGCTTATTTTAAACCCCCCAAAAAACAAAGCTACTTCTCTGTCTCCCCAAGAGCAATGACCACCTAAAAACTACCTCCTCTATCTCTTTACTAAATAAAACCATCATAAATGCAGACACTCACATAAAATTACTAAGAATGACTATAGACGACCAACTAAAATTTGACTTGCACATTCACCAATCAATTAAGAAAACTAACTAAAAACTTGGCATGCTATATTGCAATTCAAAATTCCTCCTGCAGATTCTAGACAAACCCTAGCCCAAGCCTATCTCCTTCCAAGCCTCCTCTATGGCTGACCAGTTCTTACTAAACTTCAATCCTCCCTACTCTCCAGGCTAGAACAAACCTACAATAAAATTGCCAAATTTGCAGCCAACTTACGTAACCCTACCCACCATTGCATAGCTCTACATAAGCTACAATGGCTTGAATTCTCCCACCATCTAAAACTATCCCAAATACATTTAACCCACCTCATACTAAACAAACCCATTGATTGTCCCTCAATCACCAATCTAGTTGCTTACTATCTCCCCCCCATCCCCTCTGCAGTTTAGATAAACTTCTTCTAGAAACATGTACACCCAAAATGAACATAGGCAATCTCTTATATAAATCATCAATAATAAAAGTCTGGAAGAACCTCCCCTCTAACTTGCGTAACATCACACAAACAAACAGTTTAAAAAAAGAACTGAAACACTTCTTTCAGAAAAATTGGATCTGCCCCTGTCAAGATCCTATCTGACCACTCTCTTTCTTATTCTTTCTTTTCTCTTTGTCAAATCTACTTAACCATAAAAATTCTTGAATGCTAATTGCATACTCCTCCTTGTACTTTTTCTCAGACCACTCTCTTTTTCATTCTTTCTTTTCTCTTTGTCAAATCTACTTAAGCTTAAAAATTCTTGACTGCTAATTGCATACTCCTCCTTGTACTTTTTCTCAAATTATATATATTTCTATATATTTCTATGATATTTCTATATATGTTCACAATTATGCTACATTGTTACTGCACTGTATGTTATCTAATTAATACTCTGTGTTATTTTTTGTAACAATTACTTTTGGAGTTTTTCTCCTTGGGTCTCCACTGAAAATGGGCATGTGGTCAGTTGGACCAACCTGGTTAACAAATGTGAAATAAAAAATAAATAAATAAATAAATACTAATAAACTTGTTCTTTGGTAGTGAATTACCCTCTGGAGTTTTTCTTTATTTTTGGACACAGTGGTCAGTCTTTGCATGGGTAAGCATAGTCTGTTGTTTTTTGCATGCATCATTATTAATTGTCTGTATTTGTTCAGGTATTACATTGTTATGTAGTATATATTTACTTATATATTGATTTTTGTTTGCTGGGATAGTCTGACTGGGCACTCAGGACCATTCTCAGCAGAGGCCTGGGGAGAAAAGTTCCATTAGAGTTGCAAAAAATTAAAAAAAAAACTCCTGAAATTTTGTTGCAGATGCTTCTGGGGTTTATGCGCATTATTAGTAGGTTATGGTTAGGATTAGTGGGTTGTATATTGGCACTGGTAAGAGCTGATTGGTTAGAAGGGGTTTGATTGGTTTTAAGGGATGGTCCAAGATTTAGGTGGATGTCGCCACATAGTGGGTGAGTGGAAGCGTGGTGAGAGTTGTACCATTTTTTATATTTATCTCTAAGGTCTGATACTGATATATGGGTCTGATTGTTCTCTTTGATGTAGATGTAATTGAAGAGAGCTTGAGTTCTTAGTGGGTAGATACTGTGTGCAATTTTGTAGTCAATGCATGGGTGTTTGTTGACTAGGCATATAGAGCTAAGGAAGGCAGAGTAATGGGGGAAGGGGAGTGTGGTACGATGTGGCAATAGTGAGTATGCTTAGTATAACTGTGAGAGTTGGCTGGAGGAGTAGCATATTATACTTATGTCAGGAGAAGATCGAGTTAGCTGGGTGGAAGTTATAGCTATTTTGTTGGAGTAGATTTGGAGAAGTATGTTAGGTGGGGCTGTGATATGTATTTGCAAGCTGAGAAGTTAGGCCAGTTGGAAGCCTCAGTGACTCTGGTTGTTTGTTTTGTTGTAGGGGGTGGAGGATAGAATGATATAAGATTAGATGAAGTGGGAGTGGGAAGGAATAGAGGGTAGGGTATGGAGAGTGAGCTGAGAAGGTGGTACAACTGCAGTGGGTGAAAAAAAATTGTCTTTCAGCCAAAACGTTATATAGGAATAAACAATAAAATTGTATTGAATTACTGAGGTGAAATTAGAAAGCGCATTATGAGTATGCAAACTGCAGAGATGTGTGAGATAGGCAGTAGACTGAGGTACTTAGAAAAAAAAGTTTGTAAAAATTAGAAAATAACTTTTTCTTAATTGATTTTAAACCTAACCACATTTAATACTGAAAGTTGACCTTTTCTGTTCATTAGTTAGTGAAACATTCAAGGCATGGAAAAGAGAAAAAACAAATCAAAACTGAATTGCCTATACAGGCAAACAGGGACAGTCACAAAGCAGTAGCTGGAAAGAGCAATTAAATAAAGCTACCTTACCCACCTGTGCAAACAATGATTAGGGTGCCTTGCACTTTAACCTTTTACAGACTTTTGTTGCTTATGTGTGATGTACAGAGCGGCCAGGTTATGCATGGGTAAGCATAGTCTAGTGTTTTTGTATGCACCATTTTTACTGTCTGTATTTGGTTACCTCTTATGTATTTATGTATTAAAGCTATGTGCAGTACAGTGTCACTTAGCTAGTACCATGTTGTATTGTGCCCACCTCCATCTTGCCTGGACATTACCTGCTGCTGACTCCTCCTCTGACTCCTCTTCTGTCACAGTTGCTGCTGCTGCCTTTGGTACCAGGACCTGCAATCCCTGCCCACTGGCACCCTATTCTATCTGCTTTCTCAGTATTTTATTGTGTAGAATGGCACAAGCAGAATTTTTGCACACATGGTCAACCAAATGCATCCATGCAGTGGAAGTGTGACTTCTGAATCCCAAACACACACTCTACCATATTTCTGATTTGCAAATGACCATGGCTGTAACCTAGCTCTTTTGGGTTATGTGGGCTTCTCAATGGGATAATGAGGCAAGGTTCTACATAATATCAAACATCTCCCCCTAGATGTCTCTTTGTGAGAAGTTACCCCTTGCAAAGCACTGGAAAGTTGAAATCTGTGCCATATGTGTGCAATGGGTAAACTACCCCAGTGGCCTGCCCATACATTACAAATGACACCCTGTGCATTACAGACCACCTGGCAGTTGATGGAGTGATACCTTTTGCAGTTCATGTACCTCATTCTCAGTTCACTAGGTGGGGCCTTTATTTCATTGTTGGTATAGTCTATGGTCCCCAGTATTGCAGGGAAATGGGATATAACATAGAAGCCCCGTGTGGTGTTGGTTTTCCCCTCTGCATTACATGGGAATTACATAAGCTCCCCCACATGCTGAAGCATAGAACTGGGGGACATGTGAAGTATTTGTATGGCAGATGCCTGAGATACCCCCACTGTTTCCCCAAATGATCACTGAAAGTTCCCTGTAGCTAATATGTGTAAAGTCATGCATACCTTAGGACCCATGGGGCAATAGATGAGGCCAACACATCCAATATTTGTTGTGTGGTGTCCATGTTGTCTTGGTAGTGATCCACTATGTTAGTGTCTTGGAGGTCATGAAAAGTTAAGCATGGTCAGTGCCTCCATGGGTGATGCCGTGCACTGTTGGCAGCAGCTGCTATAAGAACCTCTTGCAAATATATGTTAATTGCTGCAGCAATCCTTAACATAGTTTTAAGTTTTCCATTTGGCCACATTAATTACTAATGCATGCATGACTTGATTGTACATCATTTATACATTTCTGAATCACTCCCCCATCTTTTTATGTCATTAATATACAGCACCTCTCGTTATACAGTCTTTAGCATATATCACAACTAGGCCTCTTTTCCAGCCAGCCTCATCATATAGCCATGTTTTCTGAATTGCAGACTCCCTACTCACCCCTGCTTTTCTCTCATCTTTGCTTAGCATGAAGGTTTATGAATATCTGCTTTCATTTCTATATTAGAATACAGTTTACTCTACAGCAATGATCTTCAAGAGTTGAGTGGGTATATTATGAGGATGCAAATATGTACAAAACAATGACCTTTATGAGGTCATTTTTTATTCTGAAGAAGTTCTGCTATGAATAGTTATTTGAAATCCAAAATGGACTGTCTGTTATGATGAAAAATAATGGTAACATAAACTGAATTTTGAAGTAGAAATGCAAATAAAATCATTACACAGTGTTCAAAAGAGCTTTCTGGTATTTTTGTGTTTTCAGGTGAAGTATTAATGATATAAAATTTATAATGGTAATTAAGAAATCCAAAAAAGATTATCAACAGAGAGAACTGAATGTGTAATAGGCAATGTGCTTTTCTTTACAGATGTGTTGCATTTACATTTAGAATTAATAATCGGTACAAGCATTTGCTTTACTAATTTCACAAGTAGCTGTTGTTTTAGGATTTTAGGATTAATTAAATGACAAGTGTAGGAACTGTTTAAAAACAAAATAGAAAAATATTGAAATATTTTTATAATATAAATATATGGAGTAGTGATACAGGTAACCCATATTTTAAATCTTCAAATACCCTCTGGTTGAGCACTATTGGGAAAAGACAAGCCTCACAGAGACAATGATCCTGCAGTCTTGTATTTCATCAATAGCACCCATGCTATTGCATGTTATTACCTGCACCACTAATTCTCACTGACAAACTACAGCACCTTGGAATGCTTACACCTTTTATGTGCTCTTTTAGAGTCTGCTGATTTTGCTTTCCTTTGCTGTGTGTTTTTGCATTACTGTATGCTTGTACCTTGCACCTTCCTTCTTGAAACGTATGCACTAACTCAAAAGTACTGTTTGTAAAGTACATTTAATCTGAGATTCTGGATGTGTATGTCACATGTCCATTCTTTGAAATGCTGCAGTTTCCACCATGTCACATAAAAGCAAGCTCACCTAAGTTGTGCTTATAATGGCATAACATCTTAAAGAGGTAACTTTAGGGAAACAAGGTAGAATGAGTGATGATCCTATACATCAAGTACCTAGTAAAGCCTTAAATTGGACACTTTTGTGAAATTGTAGAAAGAGGTCCAGTGACTGAGGAGATGTTGAGGCTTTGGAGTGTTAGAAGAATACTGACCTGCAGCTAACAACAGCCACAGGCATTCCAGTCAGTAGGAATGATGTTTTATTTTTCAAAAATCTTTAATGATATTTTTTATATGCAATTCCAAATCTTTACAGACACAAACAAAACAGAGTTTTTAATAGGTAAAAATTTTGAAGTTATACTAATTGATTTGACTTAGTGATTAAATAAATTTTTCGGGTTTATACTGGTCCAGTAATTTTAAAATGTAATGGTTTCATGAAATCTTACTGAATTAGTTTATATGTATCTGACAACATTTTTTGCAAAGTGAAGGGCTTCCATAATTGGTTATATAAAGTTTTAGTAGCTTCATTATGGATCAATCAGATATATTGATATTAGTTCTCTTATTTGTCTCAGTATAATAGTATACGTTTTAGGACAATTACAGGATTTTCTTAAATCACTAATATAAAGACGTCTGTTTAAATAAAAAAAATCCAAGATTGACTTTTCTTTGAGTAGCAGAAAATTAAAAAGATTTAGGTGACCTTATTGGTCTTTAGGTTATGATTTAAGTGAATTAGTTCTAATAGCATAAGTGAATTATTCAAATTAACTAAGTCTAAAAGATTTTAAAGACTTTTTATTTTATGTATTAGAAATTTATGTAGTTTAGGACTGTTGAATTTCTCTTATTTAATATAAGGTATTGCTTTTGGGATACAGTCTGAATTACATACAAAGTTATACCATACTTTAATCCACAAAGGACTCCACAAGATTATTTAGGATTATAATCCTCTATTTGAAATATTTTACTAGCATTTATTCTATTGTAATATAGTTTGAAATCTGGAAGGCTCAAGCCACTCAAGCTTTTAGGATAGATTATTTTTAATAACTTATTCTAACTGATTTTGGGAAGCATATACAATTAGCAAGTTTGGAAAATGTATATTACCAAAAGATTTTATTAACTGTTAGATTAATTGAATTACATTGGAATAAAAGTTTTGGCAATATATTCATCCTGATGACAGCTACCTTAGGGAGTAGACAGAGATTTAGTTTAGTCCAATTTATAATATAATTTTCAATATTTGTCCACATTTTGGCCAAGTTATTTTTAAAATGTGAGTTGGAGCTGTGTTAAAAATTATACCTATGTACTTAGTTGAGGTATTTATCTTGATTGAAGAGTCAGAAATAAAATCAACTGAAATATGATTAGACTTTATAGGTAAAATGGAAGATTTGAGTAAATTTATTTTACAGTTGGAGAATTTAGAAATAAATATTAATACTATGGAAAATTTTAGATACAGCTGAATCAGGCAATGTAAAGTATAAATGTATATCATCCACAAAACCAGTAAAGGGTACTGAAATTCTGCAACTCTTTGGAATTGAGTGATGATGTATATTTTGAATTATCATTAAAAATAAAAGTTACATATAGATATTAAATGGATATGGTGAAAGAGAACAACCTTGTCTTGTACCATTCATTAACTTAATTGTAGATGAGAAAATCATACTAATATGCAGAGAAGTATATGCATTTGAATAAAGCATTTTTATAAGATTACCAAAGTAGGATGGAGACCGTAAAATGCCAGGAACCACAAATAGAAAAAATGGTGTAGGAAAACTGAGAATGGCTAGAAATTAATTTACTGTAATAAAACTTAATACACAAGTGCTTTCACCCTGCCAAAATGCAAGGCTTTTTCAAGTAAGTAAAATCAACTAAAATGCATTCATTTAAATACCCTTTGCCCCATAAAAGGTGCCAAATATTTTTAAAGGTACATGCCCTCCCCTTAATTGAAACATTATCAAAAGCAGTTTAATATATTTTATTATGTATAATACATATTTTATAAATTTTATAACTCTCATAATTCTAAGTGCAGCATCCATTTAAAATTAAGTGCAGTGCATATAAACCAGAACAACAATCAGTATGAAGCAAATGTTAAAATACAGATCATATACCTATTCTACTATATTAATCTTTTAAACAAAACTACAATTTCTTTGCTTTTTTAACCAAGTATGTTTTTATGAATAGGTGGTCATTAAGACCCGGGGGTTGGTTGCATTCAATTGTAACTGCAAGTATGTTTCCCTACAATTCAACCAGTTTTCCCAGTCTCCCTAGGGTCCATTAAAACATGTTCTAAAATTCCAAACAAAAACCCAGCATGACCAGTTTCCACCTGGAGATGCCTATAAAGTGCATTATTTAGGTTTTTCTTCCTAATATTATAAGTATGTTCATATATACATTTGCTTAGTGCCCTCTCAGATTTTCCAGCATAAAACCTGGGACCTGGGACCTTATCTATAATGCACCCACAATATCCACATCCAATCCATGATTCCTTACATCATTTTTATTTTTCTCAAAAAGTTTTTTTAGATTAATCCCTGTTTTAAAGACAAAGTGAGGGGCCTCACCCAATTTATGTGCAATGTCTTAATTGGGTGAGCCCCCTCACTTTGTCTTTATAACAGGGATTAATCTAAAAAAAACTTTTTGAGAAAAATAAAAACAATGTAAGGAATCGGGGAGGTTTAAGGACAAAAAGGTGTGGAAGATGTGCATATTGTAGGTACATTATAGATAAAGAACAAATAGTGTTGAACAATAGTATGAACAGCGTTATAAAATTTAGGATTGGAAATTGTATGACTAAAAGTATAGTTTATTTAGCCTTATGTAAAGATTGTCCCAGGTTATAGGTAGGACAAACTGAGAAGACACTAAGCAAAAATATATATGAGCATACTTATAATATTAGGAAGAAAAACCTAAATAATGCACTTTATAGACATTTGCATGTAGAAACTGGTCATATTGGGTTTTTGTTTGCAATTTTAGAACATGTTTTAATAGACCCTAGGGGGGAGACTGTGAAAACTGGTTGAGTTGCAGGGAAACATACTAGCAGTTAAAATTGAATGCAACCAACCCCCCCCCCCCGGGTCTTAATGACCACATATCCATAAAGCCATACTTGGTTAAAAAAGCAAAGAAATTGTAGTTTTGTTTGACAAATTAATACAGTAGAATAGGTTTATGATCTGAATTTTAACTTTTGCTTCATATTGATTGTTGTTCTGGTCTATATGCCCTGCACTTCATTTTAAATGGATGCTGCAATTGGAATTATGAAATTTATAAAATTTATAAAATATGTATCATGCATAATGAAATGTATTAAACTACTTTTAATGATATTTCAATTAAGGGGAGGGCATGTACCTTTAAAAATATTTGGCACCTTTTATGGGGCAAAGGGTATTTAAATGAATGAAGTTTGGTTGATTTTACTCACTTGAAAATGCCTTGCATTTTGGCAGGGTGAAAGCATTTGTGTATTAAGTTTTATTACAATAAATTAATTTCTAGCCATTCTCATTGTGCCTAGACTGATTTTTATAAGATTAATAAAAGGAGAAGGGAAACTGACACGTGGAAGAACTGTAAAGAGAAAATCTAAATTGAATCTGTCAAATGCTTTTGAGATATCTAATGCAAGTGAAAACATTGATGAATTATAATGTTTAGGAAGCATAATTAGTCTATCTAATGTTAATGTATGATCACAACTTTGTCTGAGTTGCATGAAGCCTGATTGAAAAGGAGATATTATTTGTGGCAAGATAGGTTTTAGCGTGTTTGCTAGAATTTGATCAAAAATTTTAATATCAACATTTATAAGTGATAGTCTGTATTTTGTGGGATATCTGAGATCCTGGTTTGGTATAAGGATGAGAATTGTTTTAAATGTATTCATATGTAAGTCAGATATAACATTCTTACATATATAATTAAACACAAATAGTGCATTTTTAGAAACTGGATGGGCAAAAGTTTTATAAAAATCAGCTATTAAAACAGCTGGGCCTAGAACTTTACCTGCTTTAAGGTTTTTAATAATATCTAATATTTCTTGTTGATTAAAGGGTGCAACTATGTCATCTTGTTAGGTCTTATTAGGTTTAGGTAAAGATAAATTATTTAAGAAACTTTCTATATCTTGGTTTGAAAAAATTAGCTTATGTTCCCCATAGAGATTACTATAAATCTGCACAAACATTTCCGTGATTTCTTCTTTAGTTTTATAACATTTATTCTGATATATAATCTCAGTTATCAAGTATGGAGTGTTGTATATTTCTTTTATTCTTGCTAAGAATTGACAAAGCTTTGGGGCACATTAGGTGTATCTCAGTAATGGTTTCATTACATAAAATTATGTTTGTTTAGTATTTAACATATAGTTTTTTTGAAGGTCAGCAATATATTTTACAGTTTTGTCCTTAAAGTTAGTTTGTAAATCCTGGTCTAGTCTATTAATTTTTGTGATTATATTGTTGTTATAAGAAGTTGTTTTACTTATAATATGCCTCTAATTTGGGACTTAAGAGCTGCCCATTGAATATCTAGTGGAATTTGTGAATCTGATTTATTTTGAAGAAAAATTTCAGATATATAAGAGAGTCCTTTTTTTTAGATCATCTTTTTGGAGTAAACAAGGATTTAATGTCCAATTATTAACTCTGTTTCTATTCTGAAAAAAAATGGACATGTTAATACCAAGAACAATTTTAGAGTGGACTGAGAAGATTCTGGGTTTAATTGGAAAGTATAATCAAAGTTTAAGAAGGCATCTGATATCAAAAAGTAATGCATTCTAGACCAAGATTTGTGACACAAGGACTCATACATATATTGCTGAGTTATGCTATTATTCATTGAAAATTAAAAGGATTGAAAAAATTAAAATCGGATTTTGGTTTTGCAATGGCTTTGGCCACTTGATCTTCATATAATTTATTCTTATTTGTTCTGTGTACACCTGGATCTGCCACTGCATTCCAATCTCCACCAATAACATAGTAATGATTAGGAAAAGGGCTTAGTATTTTATATAGTGACATAATGAGGGATTGTTGTCCCTTACAAGGAGCATTGTTGTGTCTTTCGGCTTTTGATCCACGGTGGTGGTGCTGCAGTAGCGTTGTCGCCTCAGAGTAAGACGTTGTCCTGTTCGATTCTCAGCTAGAACGTCTTCTGTGTGGAGACATGCGTGAATGGGCATACCTTCGTTGAAGGTTGTGCATCAGGGCAGGCAACTCAGCATGTAAAAATCTACTGCCAATCATTAGCGGATTGGAGTTCCGCTGTGGCGACCCAATGTGTAATAATAACACTGATTTATCCAAAGACTTGCTTTTAATGATTAAATAACACAATCTAGCCTCTGTGTCAGAGTTATACTGAGTTATTGAATTTTTAAATTATTTTTAATTACAATAACAACACCAGGGCTATTTGTATTGTAACCCAATTCTATAATAGTATTCATCCATCTTTTCTTAAAGATTTGGGACAGTTTACTTGATGTCATGTGTGTCTCTTGTTGTAAGTATAATTTCAGCTTTAGATTTATAGAACAAGTGCAAGAATAATTTCCTCTTTTTAGTTAATTGAAGAACTTTCCAGCCACTGGGGATGCACAAGCCAGTGCATTTTTTTGTGCCAATCCCAAGCCCGGATAAATGGGGAGGGTTGAGTCAGGAAGGGCATCCGGCATAAAACTTCACCAAATAATTCATGTGGACACCAGTATATATTTATATATCAGATTGGTTGAGGCCAGGGTTAACAATGACCACCACCAGTACTGTTAGCCAACAGGGTACTGGCAGAAATTGGGCTACTGTTGGCCGAAGGAGGAGGATAGGCAGAAGGCATGGCCAAAGACAGGAAGAGAGGAGAAAGGCTAGGACTGTGGTAGTGAGGGTTGGAACTTTGAATGTTGGCAGTATGACTGGTTTAGGGAGAGAGCTAGCAGATATGATGGACAGAAGGAAGGTTGGTATATTGTGTGTGCAAGAGACCAGATGGAAGGGGAGTAAGGCTAGGTGTATCGGAGGTGGGTTCAAATTGTTTTATCATGGTGTGGATGGGAGGAGAAATGGCATAGGAGTTATCCTGAAGGAACAGTATGCTAAGAGTGTTTTGGTGGTGAAAAGAGTGTCGGATAGAGTGATGTTTATGAAGCTGGAAGTTGATGGTGTAATGATGAATTTTGTTAGTACATATGCTCCACAAGTTGGGCATGCGATAAATGAGAAAGAAAAATTTTGGAGTGAGTTGGATGAAGTGGTGATGACTGTACCCAAGGATGAGAGAGTGGTGATTGGAGCAGATTTCAATGGGCATGTTGGTGAAGGGAACAGAGGGGATGATAAAGTGATGGGTAGGTATGGTGTTAAACAAAGGAATGCAGAAGGTCAAATGGTAGTGGATTTTGCAAAAAGGATGGACATGGCTGTGGTGAATACATATTTTAACAAGAGGGAGGAGCATAGGGTAACATACAAGAGTGGAGGAAGATGCACACAGGTGGATTATATCTTATGTAGGAGGGCCAGTTTGAAGGAGACTGGAGACTGTAAAGGAGTGACCGGGGAAAGTGTAGTTAGGCATCATAAGATGGTGATTTGCAGGATGACATCGGTGATCAAGAAGAGGAGGAGGAGTATGAGGGCAGCACCAAGGATCAAATGGTGGAAACTGAAAAAGGGTAATTGTGAGGTGGAGTTCAGGGATGAATTAAGACAGGCACTGGGTGGCAGTGAAGAGTTACCAAATAGCTGGGTAACTACAGCAGAGCTAGAAAGGGAGATGGCTAGAAAGGTGCTTGGTATGACATCTGGACAAAGGAAGGACGACAAGGAGACATGGTGGTGGAATGAAGAAGTACAGGAGAGTATACAGAGAAAAAGGTTAGCAAAGAAGAAGTGGGATTGCCAGAGAGATGAAGAAAGTAGACAGGAGTATAAGGAGATGAGGTGCATGGCAAAGAGAGAGGTGGTGAAGGTTAAGGATAAGGCATATGAAGAGTTGTATGAAAGGTTGGACACTAAGGAGGGAGAAAAGGACCTGTACCGATTGGCTAGATAGAGGGACCGAGCTAGGAAAGATATGCAGCAGGTAAAGGTGATAAAGGATAATGAGGGAAACATACTCACAAGTGAGGAGAGTGTGTTGAGGAGATGGAAAGAGTACTTTGAGGAGTTGATGAATGAAGAGAATGAGAGGGAGAGAAGGTTGGATGATGTGGGGATAGTGAATCATGAAGTACAATGGATTAGCAAGGAGGAAGTAATGATAGCTATGAAGAGGTTGAAGAATGGAAAGGCTGTTGGCCCAGATGACATACCTGTGGAAGCATGGAGGTGTTTAGGTGAAATGGCAGTGGAGTTTTTAACCAGATTGTTTAATGAAATTTGGGAAAGTGAGAGGATGCCTGAGGAATGGAGAAAAAGTGTTTTGGTACTGATTTTTAAGAATAAGGGTGATGTGCAGAGCTGTAGTAACTACAGAGGGATTAAACTGATCAGTCACAGCATGAAGTTATGGGAAAGAGTAATGGAAGCTAGGTTAAGAAGGGATGTGATGATTAGTGATCAGCAGTATGGTTTCATGCTGGAAAAGAGCACTACAGATGCAATGTTTGCTCTGAGAGTGTTGATGGAGAAGTACAGAGAAGGTAAGAAGAAGTTGCATTGTGTTTTTATAGACTTAGAGAAAGCATATGACAGGGTGCCTAGCGAGGAGTTGTGGTATTGCATGAGGAAGTCGGGAGTGTCAGAGAAGTATGTAAGAGTGGTACAGGATATGTACGAGAGTAGTGTGACAGTGGTGAGGCCTGCAGGGGGAGTGATGGATGCATTTAAGGTGGAGTTGGGACTACATCAAGGATCAGCTCTGAGCCCTTTCTTATTTGCAATGGTGATGGACAGGTTGACAGACAAGATAAGACAGGATTCCCCGTGAACTATGATGTTTGCAGATTATATTGTTATTTGTAGTGAGAGTAGGGAACAGGTGGAAGAGACCCGGGAGAGATGGAAATATGCTCTAGAGAGAAGAGGAATGAAGGTCAGCAGGACTAAGACAGAATATATGTGTGTGAATGAGAGGGAGGATAGAGGAATGGTGAGGATGCAAGGAGAAGAGGTGGCAAAGGTGGATGAGTTTAAATACTTGGGATCATTAGTTCAGAGTAATGGTGAGTGTGGAAGAGAGGTGAAGAAGAGAGTACAGGCAGGACGGAGTGGGTGGAGAAGAGTGTCAGGAGTGATTTGTGACAGACAAATACCAGTAAGAGTGAAAGGGAAGATCTACAAGAGGGTAGTGAGACCAGTTATGTTATATGGGTTGGAGACAGTGGCAGTGACAAAAAGACAGGAGTTTGAGCTGGATGTGGCAGAGTTAAAGATGTTAAGATTTCCACTGGGTGTGACGGGGGTGGACAGGATTAGGAATACGTATATTAGAGGGTCAGCCCAGGTTGGATGGCTTGGAGACAAAGGTAGAGAGGCAAGATTACATTGGTTTGGACATGTGCTGAGGAGGGATGCTGAGTATATTGGGAAAAAGATGCTAAGGATGAAGCTACCAGATAACAGGAAAAGAGGAAGGCCTAAGATAAGGTTTATGGATGTGTTGAGAGAGGACATGCAGGTGGTTGGTGTGACAGAGCAAGATACAGCGGACTGGAAGAAATGGAAACAGATGATCTGCTGTGGTGACCTTTGAAAAAAGGAGTCCAAACGAGTCGTAGGTTCCAAGAATAGAAACGGAGTTTATTTAAAACAATAACACACGTTTTCGCTTCTGTTAAAACGGAAGCTTCTTCAGCATAACCAGAGCGCAGGCTCATAGTGTTTTTTAAGAAGAAATGGTGACGTATTGTTGATGTCACCTAATTTGAATCAATTAAAATAAAACCATTTAGAACACATTTAAAATGCCTCAGTATAACTTTAAAAACAACCGAGTGTACACCCAAGATTATGTGTACACTCGAGTAAATGCGGGTAGATCAAGCAAACAAACACAATATCAACATGGCTAGAATCTGTGAGACAAATGGCAAAAAATTTTTGAAGCAACATAATAAAAGCATTAACTAACCACTTATGTTGGTTAGGTAAACATCCCATGCTTAATGAGGGAAAAGCCATATTTAAATAAGATTTTAAATTAACCTAAAGATAATACTACATAGATACATAGGGTATGTGTTTACAGTATTATGTAACCTTGGTAAACCAATGCCCAAGAAGGATGAAAAGTTGTCAATGGACACCTAACACAAAAGCGCAATAGTCACAAACAAGGAATCTATACCCAACATAGAAAATAATTGACCTATTGCAAAGTTGTTAACAAACCTCATGAAGTAACCTGTGCAACCACAGTTACCTGAGATAAGATCTATACTTTAAAATAGAAGCAATGTTACAATTATCATTGAGACCCGGGTAAGAGAAAGCATCCAGAAGTAGTTGCCACTCCAACTCATGGGTCTCTAAGATTAAAGATTGTGGGCCACCCCTGACATCACATTTTACATTATCAATCCCCATAAATTTAAAACTATGGCCACAGTTGTTCAAAATGTGTTTACCCGCATTTACTCGAGTGTACACATAATCTTGAGTGTACACTCGGTTGTTTTTAAAGTTATACTGTGGCATTTTTAATGTGTTCTAAATGGTTTTATTTTAATTGATTCAAATTAGGTGACATCAACAATACGTCACCATTTCTTCTTAAAAAACACTATGAACCTGCGCTCTGGTTATGCTGAAGAAGCTTCCGTTTTAACAGAAGTGAAAACGTGTGTTATTGTTTTAAATAAACTCCGTTTCTATTCTTGTAACCTACGACTCGTTTGGACTCCTTTTTTCATTTGTTTTAGCTTCAGTTTCTTTTTTGTCGAGTAGTATGTCTTCAGGTGTACCACCGAGTCCAGGTTCACCAAATATCTTCGGCACTATAAGTGCGGATAACTTACATGATCAATCTAACATCACAGCACTCATTGCAGCGCTTTCTCAATGGCTAGACTGTATTAATTCCAGGTTGGATAACATGGAGAAAAACAGCGGCAGTCAGGGGCGGAATCATGCTTCATGTGTACCGGTTGGTAACAACATGTCTGGTGGCAGCAACATGGATATTCCACCTGGGCAAGCACCAAGGTCATTGGCGTTTGGATCGCCTGGTCTTTCTGGACCAGTAGGGTCTTTTCCAGCGGAGGCTAACCATAATGCCTGGGGTCCTGTTCCTTCCAATACTGGTAATTCCGGTAACAACAGAAATGGTGGTGCTAATGCTGTGGCTCATTCTCATAACGTGTTGCACTCTGGTTCTCATGAACCAGCTGGGGAAGCCGACTCACTTATTGGGATGCCCTCCATGTCCGAATGGGCAAGAGACGCTGCTGCATTTTCTTTTGGCAGCCTGGCAGGCACGGGCTCTTCGGTGACGGAATCTCCTAACTCAGGTAACACTACTGATAACATTTCAGTCAACTTGAAAGTACTTGACAATAAACTATTAAAAATCAAGAAACTTCAATTGGAAGTCTCTTATTTTCAACAGTGTTTGAAGGAAGGGGTTATACCCAAGGGACTTCGTAGCTCATTTACACCAACGGGCTTATTTATTGATTCTAATTTTTTGTCAGATCTAGCAGCCCTTTTCAACAAACAAGGGGCCGAACTTTTAGAGTTGATGATTAAGAATTACTCTAAGAACATCAACGTGTTACTCGACGAAGCCTCTAAACTTGATGATAATATTAAAGCTGATGTGAATTTTTATAGATACAAATATGATTATAACCATACTTTTACTAGCATCGACACAGCACTGGTTAAATTGAAAGCTAATAAGGTCAAAAAGCTTTCAAGGGACAGACAAGCATACCAGTCTAATTCTGCCTATCCTAACCTATTTAAAAAGACCAATATACCAGTCAACCATGAAGAGGGTGATCCACAAGGACTGGTTAATTCTAATGGGAATGGGGAGGGGGGTGCACATTCCTTAAATGAAACAGGTTCTGGCAGTGTCGATGGTGGCGCAGCTGGTGGTGTGCAAGCCCCTAGGAGAAGCAATAGGATTAAATCATTTAACAAGAAGAATAATAACAATAACCAAAAGCCTTTTTTAGGGAGGAGCAGCAACCGCTTTCAGTGGAACAAGAACTGGAACTGATCGACACCTTTACGGCATCTACCAGTGTACTTTTGGGTGAAACAGCTGGTGCTGTGACAACTCCGGTAGTGTTGTCCAACATTAAAGGGGATTTTTTAATTTACAATTTCTCAGATGTCACAGTGGATGTTGAACTAGTTGAACTACTGGCTAATGGCTTGAATTTTGTTCCTGATTACAAATTCAGGCTAGCCAAAACTTTGTTGGATTTGAAACTTTTTGTGCGTAAGTTAAATTTGAATGTTTTCTTCAACAATGTACTTGTCGGTGATGCACCCAGTCTGAAGTTAACTAGCTTTTTCAACCCTCCCTTACATCCTAGCTTATTCACGTTTGAGAAAGCATGTGAATTGGATCTTAGGCATTTATATTCTATATCAAGAGATGATGGTAGTAGTAGAAATATTACTTCTGAACAACTGTTGGCTTTGAACAAAATCTGTAGTTCGGCAGTGAGAGTTACCAAACCAGATAAAGGTGGGGGTTTAGTTATTTTCGGTAGGATGGAATATTCCACACGCATGTTGAAGGTCATAGATTCACCGGCTTATGAAGATTCCTCGTTAAATGAATTAACGGGTACTTACAACAGAATCAGAGGCTATTTTAGGGATCTCTACCTTGAGGGTAGGATTAATATTGATACTTACAATTTTATTAACATCTCCTTCCCCAGGGTACCAGTTATGTTTGGGATCCCTAAAATCCATAAAAGCCTCACTGATCCACCGATGCATGCATTAGTAGATGGTAGATGTTCCATCACACATCCATGTGCTCGTCTTATTGACAGCATTATCAGCAAACATTTGAAAACTATCCCCCAGATTTGTAAGGACTCGTGGTCCTTCCTGAATTTGATCAATGAGGTTCAATTCGACAGCAGCCTCAATTTTTTGACCATAGATGTGGTTGACCTTTACACATCTATTCCACATGAGGAGGCTGTCAAATGGATTGACCTCATGCTCAGGGAATGTGGAGCGTCTGATAATGACATCTATTTAGTCACAGTTTTGCTTGACATAGGTTTGTCGTCCAATTTTTTCATCTTTGACGGCCACTATTACCTTCAAAAGAAGGGCATAGCAATGGGTTCCCCATGTGGCAGCAGTGTTGCTAATATGTTTGTAGCATACTGGGAGAACAAGTTTCTATTTAATCATTCAATTTTTGTGGAATGTGCCAAGATCTACACTCGTTTTCTCGGCAATGTGCTTGTATTATTTAAAGGGAGTGAGACTGATGCTTTGGATTTGCTAGCACATATGAACTCCTCTACAGACTTTTTGAGATTCACTCACCACTTTTCATCCCTTGAGATTGATTATTTGGATGTTAAACTGATTAAAGACATTAGTAACAACAGATTTTGTTCATCTATTTTCAGGAAGGCAACTTATTGCAATTCTTTTTTGCATTTTACAAGCTGCCATCCATGGAGGCAGAAGCGTTCTATTGTCAAGGGGCAACTCGTTAGGGCTGCCCGTATGTGCAGCACCGAGGATGCGTTTGACAAAGAATGCTCACTCCTATTGGATATGTTTTTAAATCGTGGATACCCTGAGGAGTTGATAGTTGACCTAATAGGTGAAGTATCAACTAAACGGCTGAATGGTACTTATTCGCCATTGCTATTACCTAATGAGCAGACACATTTAGTTGAAAACTGTGTTTCCCCTTTGATTCAGTTAAGGAGTTTGAACACGCCTACTGATAATAATGTGGATGCTTCAAATGTTGGCATTAGGTCAAACGTCCTCACTGGTTTCATTTCCCCGTACAATCAGGATCAATATGTTCAATAATCCGTAAGAACTGGTATTTTATTATTAACGCTGGGCTTCATGAAAGGTTGGGCATCACCCCAGTTTTCACATTTAAGAGAGGTTTCAACCTCAAAGATCTTTTACAGCTAAATAACTCAGTTGATCTCATGGTTAGACATAAGGGGTCATACACTTGTGGGTGTTGTAAATGGTGTACTCACCTACGTGTAGGTAACTCCTTTTCTATTGGTAAGAGGAAATTTGCCATCAACCATAGGATCAACTGTAACACGAAGTCCATTGTTTATGAGGCCTTCTGTGAATGTTGTAATGCTTTTTATGTTGGTAAGACGGATAGGCGATTTAGGGACCATATCTACCAACACCTATACGCTATTAAGAATAAGAGGAATGATAATGCCCTCTCTAAACACATTTTGAACAACTGTGGCCATAGTTTTAAATTTATGGGGATTGATAATGTAAAATGTGATGTCAGGGGTGGCCCACAATCTTTAATCTTAGAGACCCATGAGTTGGAGTGGCAACTACTTCTGGATGCTTTCTCTTACCCGGGTCTCAATGATAATTGTAACATTGCTTCTATTTTAAAGTATAGATCTTATCTCAGGTAACTGTGGTTGCACAGGTTACTTCATGAGGTTTGTTAACAACTTTGCAATAGGTCAATTATTTTCTATGTTGGGTATAGATTCCTTGTTTGTGACTATTGCGCTTTTGTATTAGGTGTCCATTGACAACTTTTCATCCTTCTTGGGCATTGGTTTACCAAGGTTACATAATACTGTAAACACATACCCTATGTATCTATGTAGTATTATCTTTAGGTTAATTTAAAATCTTATTTAAATATGGCTTTTCCCTCATTAAGCATAGGATGTTTACCTAACCAACATAAGTGGTTAGTTAATGCTTTTATTATGTTGCTTCAAAAATTTTTTGCCATTTGTCTCACAGATTCTAGCCATGTTGATATTGTGTTTGTTTGCTTGATCTACCCGCATTTACTCGAGTGTACACATAATCTTGGGTGTACACTCGGTTGTTTTTAAAGTTATACTGTGGCATTTTAAATGTGTTCTAAATGGTTTTATTTTAATTGATTCAAATTAGGTGACATCAACAATACGTCACCATTTCTTCTTAAAAAACACTATGAGCCTGAGCTCTGGTTATGCTGAAGAAGCTTCCGTTTTAACAGAAGTGAAAACGTGTGTTATTGTTTTAAATAAACTCCGTTTCTATTCTTGGAACCTACGACTCGTTTGGACTCCTTTTTTCATTTGTTTTGGCTTCAGTTTCTTTTTTGTCGTGCTGTGGTGACCTTAATGGGAACAGCCAAAAGAAGATGATGATGATGATGATGATGATGAGTTATTTGAAGAACTTTGATATTCCTGGATTCTATTATCTACATATGACGTAATCATAAATTCTAATATGAAATATGACTGGGACTACCTTGACATATAACAACATAACAATCTTGAAGGAAAATGAAAAACCAAACCCATGCTTAACAACCACAAGAAAATTCCAGGAAGAGAATTTAACAAGGTCACGTAAGGAGTACTGAATACACAATAACTTGGAACAAATCTTTGTTATATACTCCTTACTACAATATGTAGAAATTACAGAAGAATTAATAAAACATTTCTCCATTTGGGAGTAAGTAAAAATAAACAGTCCTAAAACACAAATAGGCTCATCACACAACTACCGTAATAGAATTCTTATGTAAGGCTTGAAACTGTAATATATGTAATAGGGAGCTGCCCTTATGAAATACCCTTTTAAATTTACTAACTACACATAGTATTAATAAATCTGGCATATTTTTAACAACTATAATATTATAGGTTCATAGGTTCATAGGTTCATACTAGGCTATCTGCCCAAGGGCATTTATAAGCCTAGCCCATAGTTATGTGGCTTTCGCCACCCCTTTAGTTTGAATAAAACTATGCCTATTATTCTGCTGTGCCTCTGTCAAGCAGTGACACTGAAGTAATCCCTGGGGTATATCTGCGATCTCCCATCCATTGGTCAAGATTCCTCTTGAACAAGGCTAGCGAGGTGCTCTGCCTCACATGTACCGGGATTTTGTTCCACAGCACAGGGAGTCTCTGGGTGATGAATCTGTCCCTCCAGCACGTTCTGTTAATAACCGTGTCAAGGTTTAAGTCTCCCGCCCTTGTGGTTCTGAGGGATCTAGATTTTTTGAGGTGAAGCATATTCATCAAATCTGGGTTTGACATGGCCTTATATGTCAGGCACAGGTCACCTCTGAGCAAGCGGTATGAGACTGAATAGAGCTGGAGTTCTTTCAGTCGGGCAGCATAAGACATATTTTTGAGACCCTTTATCCTTTTGGTGAGGAACTTTTGGGGCATTTCCAGCTGCTGCAGGTGTCGGGTCAGATACATTCCGAATGGGGCATTGTACTCAATCATAGGTCTAATGAGTGATGAGTACAGGGGGACGATGACATCCCTTGATCTAGATGTGAATCCCTTCATGATCAGGTGGGCAATGTAGAAGGTTTTCCTAACTACTTTAGCAACATGAGTGTCAAACGAAAGGCTACTGTCAACCTGGGTCCCCAGATGCCTGATGACTTCTTCTGTGCTCAGTGGATTGCCACCTATATGGTAGCTAGGGGTAACCTTGTTTTTCCCGAAGGGTATGACTATGCATTTCTTGGCGTTTAACTTTAGGCCATGGCTCTGGCACCAGTTATCCATTTCTGTGAGGCCCTTCTGAAGGATATCTGTGTCAGATGTGTTTTCGACTATGGCCCAGTTTGCAGTCATCTGCAAACTTTGTCAGCCATAACCCTCCTGTGTTTGCTTGTACTTCAGAAAAGTAGATGCCGAACAAGAGTGGACCCAGGACTGAGCCCTGTGGGACACCACTTGTGACAGGCTTTGAGTCTGACGTGGCTCCAGCAACTCTGACCCTGTGGGTTCTGTTACTTAGCCAGTTTGCAACCCATCTTGTGATGTATGGGTTTACATTCAAGCTGATGAGTTTTTCGATGATACCTGAGTGGGGTATTGTGTCGAAGGCCTTTGCCAGGTCGAGGTAGGCTGTATGGACTGCCTTTCCCTCATCAATGGCCTTGGTGACTGTCTCGAAAAGTCAACCAAGTTTAAAAGGCATGATCTGCCTTTGACAAAGCCAAACTGGGTTGGATCCAAAGTCTGCAAGTTCCCTATGTCTTTATTTATGAGTTCCATTATGATCCTCTCCATGGCTTTGCAGATAAGGCTTGTCAAGCTAATGGGATGGTAATTTCCAGGGTCGGTGGAGGCACCGCCCTTGTGAAGTGGGACCACAGTCGCCGTGCGCCACTCCTTGGGTACGTATCCTGAGGTGAGGCTAAGATTAAACAGCTGTCCTAACTGCGGGTTTAATTCCTCATTGAGTTCGTGGAGCACACAGGCGGGGACACCATCCAGTCCCATGGATGCTGTGTTTTTTGCCTTGGAGAGAGCAGTTCTCACCTGGGCATTGGAGATGTTTGGGGGGCTACAATCCTCTGGTATAGATATCTCTCCTTTTGGGGAGGGGGGGGAGAAGTTTGCACTGAACCTGTCAGCCAGTATGTTGGCAATGTGTGTAGGTTCAGTAATCTTCACATCATTTTGAACTAATTCTGAGCATATCTGGGAGTTTCCTCTTAGGTTTCTAACATAGCTAAAGAAGGCCTTATGATTGTCTTTTGAGTCCTTGGTGATTTTTCTCTCAAAATTTGCCTTGGATGATTTTATGAGCGCTCTTAGTTTTTTACTTATAATGATCAAAGGTGTCTTACCTTTCAAGGATTTTGCTCTATCTTGTAGTAGCTTCCTCCTTTTGTTGTAGAGCTTGTTTATGGCTGGGGTCCACCAGACTGGACGCTTGCCTTTGGTACAAAGAGTCTTAGCTTTGTTTGGGATTGCCTAATCCATGCAGTCCTGTAGGTGCTGGTAGAAGGCATTTGTAAGTGATTCAGCGGTTTGAGTAATGTTTACCACTGGCTCAGGGGCCTTAAAGGAGACCACACTAGTTTGTAGAAGTGTGAAGTTGGCTTTTGAGAAGTTTTTCACTGTGGTCTTTTTTATTTCAGGTGGGGGCGGGCTGAGGACCTCCAGCGAGATTAGTTTATGATCTGATCTCACCAGTGAGGGGTATACTTCCGGTGTTGAACATTGTGATCCCATGTTCGTGATGATGAGATCAAGTATGTTTTCTCCTCTTGTGGGGATGGTGACTAGTTGTTCCATGGCATTTGAGTTTATGAACTCCAGGAACCTTTGGGCTAGAGTATTTGGGCTTGAGTAGTGTTCCCAGTCTATATTAGGGTAGTTGAAGTCACCTAGTATGATGGTGTTTGGAGATACATTTATCCCCTCCAATGTTTTCAGGAAGGCCATGTGAGGTTCCTGAGTTTGAGAGGGTGGCCTGTAACATGCTACAAATTGCAGAGCAGTCTTGCCTATGGTTAATTGCACCTGGATGGTCTCTGATGCATCGTGCGTTGCCACCAACCTTGAGGTGTGGGTGTCCTTTATGAATATGGACACCCCCCTCCTTTCTTGGTGTTGTCCGGATTTTGGGGCCGGAATGCATGATATGAGGTGAAACCTGATAGTGCTGGGGTGCTCTCAGGAGCCTTGAACCAGGTTTCTGTCACAGCACAGACATCGATGTTCTCCATACTGAGAAGGGCCTTGAGTGTGTGCATCTTGAGATTGAGACTTCTGGCATTGAGCAGCATTACCCTTAGTTTTTTTCCTTTTTTGTGTTCTAGGGTGGTAGGTTTAGAATTTGAGCCTTGCCTAAAAAAGGCACTATGGGGGTGGCAAGAGCCTTTGCCAATATCCGGAAGCCTAGGGGTGACAGGTGCAGCAGCGTGGCTTGTCCAGCATGTCATCCCAGGCAGACAGACATTGGATCCCCTTTGAATGACACCAGAATTTAAGCCAATTATTAAAGCTGATCATCTTATCACTGTATTGTTTCATCATTCTATCTACAAGATCAATAAAAAAAAGTATAATTACACATGTAATTGTAACTGTTATAAGCAAATTATAGATTTTGCCAAGCTTATGATGTGCCTCCTAATACAAGTTTGATAACTATAATGCATTTTAATATTTGAGTAAGAATAGCCATAAGGTTAGCCATGAACCTTAAGAATAATTTTGTAAGTATGTAATGGCTCCAAATTCTGCATCTCATGAATCATGGTAGATACTGCCCTCTCAATGAGCAAGAGCATTATATAACCAGACTTATGCTTCTTTAACTTCTAAACATGAGTTATATCAAACTGCGTATGTATAGAATCAGGATTTTCCATGAATATAATGAAATTTTTCACAAGTTTATATAATAATGCCTTGATTTAGTATTCACATATTGATCCTAGTTTCATATCTTGGTGATAAATAAGGGCTAACAAAACCTAATTAGATGACCATTCTGTGGATAAAATAATGCATAATAATAATAATTTCCATACAAATGTAAGTGAAAATATAACTTTGTACAATCACAAGAAGACCATCAGGGATTTTGACAAAAGTATTTTAAAGTCTCATTATGTTAGTCATCGATTCTTGATAAGACCAACTCTGCATGGCTAACAAGAAATGAATGGAACCAATTTAAATTTCCAGTCCACAGATCAAACACCTTCAGAACAACTCATTTCTAAAGTTCCCACCATGGGAAAAGAATCGATCATTCTGTTCAGACACAAGAGAAACAGGCCATGTGTGACTTCGTGCTCAATAATGTTGAACCTGGCCACATTCCAGAATATATCCGTATGCAAGAAGAAGGAGAAATAATCAAGGTTCTTCCAAAAATTTATCAAAATGTTGAAACTTCATTTTGTTAGAAGTTGTAGAGCATCAAACCCAACAGAAACGCAAGTATTAGCTCACCAAGTGAATGTTTGAACCAAATCTGCCAATCCAAGGACATTAATTGAATAATAACCAAAATCGTCAGAGAACGTCTACTATATTTTGCAAAACAATTCCAGTTATTTGCAGATTTGTTTAAATCCATTGGCTTTCCTAATATATATAATATTCTTCTTAATAGCAGATAGCACATTGTATTTAAAATTACTTCATAATGGCCAACAAGGAACAGCTCATACCAAAGCCAGTCATTTGCAGCTTTAACTATAGTAAGAAAGACAATGACTTAGCAACATCGAAAGTTTAATTAAAATATATAGCAAAAATACAAAGCCTTCGGATAACAATCCTTCCTCAGTTGTCTTTCTTACTACTGTTTCCACCTTTGTGCAACTAGATTTATCATGGTACTCTATTTTATTTCCAGTTTTAGCTTTAACTATACACAGCCAGAGGGATTTCAGAGACTGCACTAGTGATGGAAATGGAACAACCCTTTTCCAATTGAAAAAAGCATTTTCTGTACCCATACTGTGGTGAAAAAAACACAGATGCCAGTGTGCACCCATTCAGATTCAATTTTTCTATTCTAATTACTCATTTTTGTTTTTTATGAGTTGTATAATATGCAGCTTAATGTTGGACTTATAAATGCTATAACATCACCTTGTCACAATGGAAAAACACATAGCTGATATGATCTAAAGATTCTTAAGTGCAAACTTAAGTTATCACCAGAATAGACATCAAAGATCATCATAAACTCATCTAATATTTTCTCCCCAACAGTTTGAAAATTACTGAACTAAAATAATATGGCATTTACCTGCTGGAGCATAAAGTTGTTGATCAAACTTTACATATGGATTTTTTTTTCAAGTCATAGAACAATTAAAGATGTTAGTCAATATCTGCTTAGCTTTTTTAGATGAGTTAATACTGTATTTGTTACCATTATATTAACAAATCAAAGTCACTGGATACTTCATTTGAAACTTTATTTTCTTGTAAATTAGATATGAGCAGAAGGGCCTCATTTTCTGATGTTCTTGTCTGATTTTTTAAGAGGTAAATTCTGTATAGATGTTATTTTATTGTTCTTCCAAATTAAATTATTATTATAATTATTTTTTTTTTTGCTTCAGCCAAAATCTTAAGTATATCTTGGTAATTTAATAATTTCACATAGAGCCTTCCTGTGTCCTGAAAGAGTGCTCTTCAAACTATCTGGAGATATACAGAGCTGAGTATATTTTTTTGGCACTTCAGAGTTGTGTACTGGTAATTGTTGTTTGAGTAATTTTATATCATTGCTGGCTGACTTCAGAGTTGTGCACTGTTATTTTTGCTTCACTATATAGTTTTTCATATCTCTGCTGAAGGTGTTTTTCTCCCCTCCCCCTATTTATCTGTGTCTTAAGTTAGTATAACTGGTTTTACATCATGTGTGTTATCTAACCATCTCAAGGATTAATTGCATAAAGTTAGACCCTCTTAGTAAAAAAGTCTGCATATCATTGCTGGAGCCTTTCTGTGTCCTGACAGAGTGCTCTTCAAACTATCTGGAGATATACAGAGCGGAGTATATTTTTCTGGCACTTCAGAGTTGTGTACTGGTAATTGTTGTTTGACTAATTTTATATCATTGCTGGCTGACTTCAGAGTTGTGAACTGTTATTTTTGCTTCACTGTATAGTTTTTCAGATCTCTGTTGAAGGTGTTTTCCCCCTCCTCCTATTTCTCTGTGTCTTAAGTTGGCATAACTGGTTTTACATCCTGTGAGTTATCTGACCATCTCAAGGATTACTTGCATAAAGTTAGACCCTCTTAGTAAAACAGTCTGCATATCATTCCTGGCACCTTCCTGTGTCAGAATAGTGCTCTTCAAACTATCTGGAGATATTCAGAGCTGAGTATATTTTTCTGGCACTTCAGAGTTGTGTACTGGTAATTGTTGTTTGACTAATTTTATATAATTGCTGGCTGACTTCAGAGTTGTGCACTGTTATTTTTGCTTCACTGTATTGTTTTTCAGATCTCTGCTGAAGATGTTGGTTTTCCCATACCCACCCTCCCTATTCCTGTGTTGTTGTTTAAATTTGGAGGTTTATGCAGTTGCCTGCCCCCACTGCAGATTTGATCTGGGACACTCCCCCCGGTCACATCTCTTTACCTCATTCTACCTAATAGACTCCTTCTGCATTGTTTTTAGTCATTTTTAATTTAATTGCATTTTTTAAACTGTTTGGTCTAACATTGCTACATACTCAAGTGTGCTAGCTTGCACTGCATTTGAATTGTTTTGACTGCTGTTTTAGCTACTTTTCTGTATATATAAAAAAAAAATACCTTTCCTGTAACTAATGTAGTCCAGATTCCGATTTGCTGTATCTAGGACTGTATGTAAGCTTCTGAGTCCCCCCAATCTTTCTGTGTTGGAAGGAAGCCTTCTAGCTTATCAGTGGGAGTGGTAAGCACTAGATAACCTATCTACCACATAAGGAGTGGCTCTGGCCCGGAAATTGTAGTTATTGGCCGTCTGGGCTGTTTTTCCATTTCTCTCAACTTTCTGATTTAAAAGCCCACATTTGCACTTGTTTCTCCCCTTTCCTGTAACTAGTTTAGTCCAGATACAGATTCTTACTTTTAGCACTTGAATTTGCTTATTCGTGATCAGCACCTGTTCAGAACTTGTAAGCACTAAATAACCTATTAATTACTACAGCACTCAACCTTCCTTATTACCTAGAGGAAAACAGTTTTGGTACTTACTTTCCTCACTTGCTTAGAAAAAAACAGCTCTTGTACTCACTTTCCTCACTTAACTAGAGGAAAATAGTTTTTTTATTCAGGCATGTCCAAGGATCAGCTCCCAGTGTTCTCTCCTGTCTATCTGATGAATCTCGCATCTTGGGGCAATGTAGAAATTGCCTCATGTACACAGACAACCCTCTCCTCCTACCACCTAACACTACAACCTGTGAGTGATGCACTTATCTAGCCAAACTGGAGGTAAAGCTCTCTCCAATCAAGACTGAACTTGACAGTTAAGAGGAGAAGGTAAACACTTGCACCACACCACACTCATCACATAGTCTCACTAAATCTACACCACCAAAATCCACACATAGAAACACAAAACATTTATGGAGGCTCTCAATAATAATCTTCTCAAGCAACAGAGACCTCCAAAGCAGAAATGCAAGCAACCTCCACCCCCCAACACAACCAAAATGACACATAGCCCACAGACTCCATGTGCCACTCAACCACAGCCAATAAGGCAAAACAATGTACCCAACACACTAGTCATAGGCGACTCTATAGTCAGGCACACTGATGTCCGACTCACCAGGCTAAACAAGGAGAAGGTTACAGTCAGCTGCCTGTTGGGTGCCAGGATCCGCCACATAACCCATGCACTCAGGTCACTCCACAACAAGTACAAATATGACTCTGTCATTGTCCATGTTGGTGTGAACGACCTGAGATGTACCTCCCTGGACTACATGAAAAGAGACATGGAAGAGCTCTCCGATCTTGTAGCCCAGGCAGGTATGACCCTATCCCTGAGTAGCATTCTGTCATCACCCAGAATGATGCCGCAGTACAAGGACAAAACAATTGACTTCAACAATTGGCTAAGCTTCTGGTGCCATTCTAAAGAGATCCAGTATCTGTCTACCTGGGATGACATGGTTGACAGCCCACAATGCTTTGCCAGAGATGGCCTGCACCTGTCACCCCTGGGATTCTGGATACTGGCTAAGGTTCTTGCCGCTCCTATAGTGCCTTTTTTAGGCAAGGATCAAATGACAAGTTCACCACCATAACAGGAACAGGTAAGCAAAAACTTAGGGTGATGCTACTCAATGCTAGAAGTCTAAATCTCAAAATGCACTCACTCAAGGCACTCCTTAAAATGGAGAACATTGATATCTGTGCAATGACTGCGACCTGGTTCAAGGCTTCAGACAGCACCCCTGCACTACCAGGCTATAACTCATACCACACTTTTCAGCTATGTAACCTGGACCAAAACACCAAAGGCAGAGGTGTATGCATATTCATAATGCAGCTGAGGTTATCCAAGTGCAACTAACTCTGGGCAAAACTGCAATCCAAATTGTAGCTTGCTACAGATCACCCACCATGCCCCAGGATTCCCACTCCTCTTTTCTTGATGTACTGGAAAATATTAGGGTTCAACCAAACACCCTAATAACGGGCAATTTCATCTACCTCACCATAAATTGGGAAAACTACTCATGTACCAACTCCTTCACTCAATGCTTTCTGGAATTCATAATCTCCAATGCCCTGGATCAACTTATCCACACCCCCACCAGGGGCAATAATATCCTAGATCTAGTCATTACCAATATGAGTGACTGGTGTTCCACACCTAAACTCAACGCCTTATTGGTCCAATCCGACCATAAGCTAATTAACCTAGATATCCACATCCTGCCTCCACCCCCCATTAAGGAAACCATGGTTAAACATTTCTCCAAAGTCAACTTCATGCTTCTTAAGACAGAAGTGGTGAACTTCATGACACCCATGCAGATAGACAATACAGTTATGACTACTGAATCCTACACAATTGCACTTTATAAGCACTTACATGAGTGCATGGATCATGCTATTCCAAACAGAACCAAGATGCTATCCTCCAAAAAAAGGAAGCCAATCTGGTGGTCCCCTGCCATAAACAAAATGTACAACAGAAGGAAGAAATTTTTCGCAAAAGAGAGCAAAAATCCCACAAGTGGAGGAGCTCCCTGGTCAGCCTCATTAAGAAGTTGCGATCCCTGATAAAATCCTCCAAAGCTAGTTAGGAAAACAAAATCACCACTGATTCTAAAGACAACCACAAAGCATTCTATAGCTATGTCAAGAATCTCAATGGCAACACTCAGATTTGCTCTGAGTTACAGCACAATGGCACTAAATATATAGACCCAACTGATACTGCCAACATCCTGGCAGATAGGTTCAGTGCTAACTTTACCTCCCTCTCACCCCCTAAAGAGCCCATCTCTATACTGGAAGAATGTAAAGTTCCTGTAATCACGGCTGCACAGGTAAAAAACACACTTTCTAAGCCAAGAACACAGCATCCATGGGACCAGGCAACATCCCAGGCTGTGTTCTATACTAACTACAGAATAAACTGGCACCCCACCTAAGTACCATGTTCAGTCATAGCCTCACCTCAGGCTTTGTGCCTGCTGAATGGTGCACAGCAATGGTTAACCCAGTCCACAAGGGGGGAGACACCACGGACCGTGGGAACTACTGCCCCATTAGCCTGACAAGCCTGGTCTGCAAGGCCATGGAACGTATCATCATGGAACTTATAAACAAAGACATTGGTAATCTCCAAACTCTGGATCCCACACAGTTCGGGTTTGTAAAAGGCAGATCATGTCTCCTAAATCTGATAGACTTCTTTGAAGCAGTCACCAAAGCCATAGACAAGGGTAAGTCGGTTCACACAGCCTATCTAGATCTTGCCAAGGCTTTTGACACCACCCCCCACTCTGGAATTATAGATAAACTCACTAAACTAGGTATAAATCCCTATGTCACAAGATGGGTTACCAACTGGCTCACTGACAGAACCCACACTGTGAAAGTAGCAGACTCCAAATCCGACTTCAGACCAGTGACAAGTGGAGTACCACAGGGTTCAGTCCTAGGTCCTCTCCTGTTTGGTATCTACTTCTCTGAAGTACAGACTAACACAGAAGGTCTTTGGCTAAGGAAGTTCACAGATGACTGCAAACTAGGATCCATAATCGAAACTCCTAACGATGTGGACATTTTACAAAAGGGCCTCACTGAGACAGATGCCCGGTGTCAAAGCCATGGCCGCAAGCTCAATGCTAAAAAGTGCATTGTCATCCCCTTTGGTAAAAACTCTGTACCCATGAACTACAACATAGGCAGTAGTATACTTAGCACCGAAAGTGTGATAAGAGACCTTGGGACACAGGTGGACAGTAGTCTCTCCTTTGATAATCACATTGCCACAGTAGTCAGGAAATCCTTCTACATGGCACACCTCATCACAAAAGGTTTCTCATCCAGAAAAAATAGGTCATTGTTCCCCTCTACTCATCACTCATTAGACCCATTATAGAGTACAATGTCCCTTTTGGTATGTACCTCACAAGACATCTACAACAACTTGAAAGGCCACAGAAATACCTCACAAAGAGGATTACCGGCCTCAAACAGATGCCCTACGCAAACCGTCTCAAAAAACGCCAGCTTTACTCCATCGCATATCGCCTACTCAGAGGTGATTTCTGCCTAACATACAAAGCTATGTCAAACCCAGAGCTATTGGACATGCTCCACTTAAAGAAATCCCAATCCCTCCGAGCTACATGCTCTAAAGACCTAAACCTTGTCACCACAATAAGCAGAACATGCCGGAGGGATAGATTCCTGTCCCAGAGACTTCCCATACTCCGGAATAAACTACCTATCTATATCAAACAAAGCTCCTCATTAGCAATCTTCAAGAAAAATCTTGATGATTGGATGGGAAATAGGAAATTCACCCTGGGGATCACCTCTGTGGCTCTGCTCGACAGTGGCACAGGAAAAAAATTTTCTTGGGTGGCAAAAGCCAGGGTACCTTTTTGGCTGGTCTTGTATAGGCCCCAGGGCCAATAGCCTAGTACCTACCTATGAACCTATGAACCTATTTGTCATGGTCAATCCATTATGGAAGCTGTCCATACCACATGATGAACTCTTTCAATAAAGATTTCATTAGCTACTGTTCAGTTATTTACAAGACCTCCAACAGATTAACTTGTTCATATTTCCCAGACAGAAACTTGGACATGTGTATTATTTCATCTGCTCCTTACTTCTAAGTCCAATAATTTTATTTTAGATATCCTGAATGTTTTGAGTATTAGACTGGAAAATTTTTGAAGATTTTCAATTTAATTTGATTTTCCATTATTTTTGACTCTGTTATATCCAGTCTACTGGCTATTTGGGTTATTGTAAGACTTAAAAAACTTTACTTGTTCCATAAGTTGTTGCATTGCTGCTTTGAGAGGTTGATGGGATTCTTTCAGATCCTCAAGAGCAAAAAGTTGATCTGGTTTGGATTTAGTATAAGATCTCCTATCTTCTTGCTGTTTAGCAATACTGATATGTTTGGATGTAGATTCATTTTCAGGTGTGGAAATTGTTGATAATTTGGCTTTGGTGGTCTGCACCTCCATTTGTTCTTGCTCCACCCACATTTTCCGACATGGTCATAAAGGTCACAGAACATTTAGAAGCTTAACTCTGAATAATTTCTTTTTTATTGTTGGTGAGCACAAATGGATTTAATCATTGAAGTTATAATGACCAGTATTTTGCAATCATTTATATTTTTCATTTCTGTAGGCCTTTGGACTAAACACGGTACTTTTCAGACCAAACCACTACTCAAAGTTAAGTAACACAATTAAAATCCATATTTCAAACTTGATGGAAACACATTGTTAGGTAGATACAAGACTTGAGTTTGGATTTTATAGTCAAATAACTTCCGATGTGAACATTACTTTATCGGCTTTGGTTAAAACTACAGAGGTGTATAAAAGCAGTGTTTACAGGTCAGCCACAATCTTGAATCCTGGGAATGATGTTTCAAAAGATGGAACAACATGTAGACCTGAGACCACGCATCATAGAATGACCTCACCCACCTTTAACCACACCTATGGCAGATTTGTATTTGAATTAAGTCTCTGCAGAATGCCCTCCGGGTAGGTTACTTGTTTAAGTAAAACATTCAAGAAGGTCTTGTGGGGGAATGTTGCAGAACAACAGGGAAGGATTTTTGTAGAAGATGAGGAGGATATATGCAATAGTGTGTGGTGTTTGGGAAGGCATTTTAGCAGATAGGGACATGTGCAGGTATGGAGCAGGATGTAAATTAAGGGGATGAGCTTAGGCAAACCTTTTGGTCTTTGTAAATGATATATAATAATAATAATAATAATAATAATAATGATTATGATGACTTGGAAGGGCACATGCACTGTGTTACTGTTTATTTACCTGTTCTTGGATGCTGCCTCTTCCACTCATGCTATGTGTGGTTGTTGTTATGTGGAAATGTTGATGTGCCCTTGTAGGAATTCTTTGAGTTGATCGCTGCTTAGTTGTTGTTGTTTGAGGAGGATGCATGAACATTTGTATTGTGTGCTTACCTGCTGTTTTGTAGAGTACATGCATACTGGTGATCCCTGCTTACCTGCTGTTTGGGGGCACATGCATGACACACGAGTGTTTACTTACCATTTTACGGTGTGAGCAACATTAACATTCATGCTAAGTGCTAATTTCCTATTTTAAGGAAGTCTTAATACCCATTTTTGCATAGTGTTTACATGCTTTTTGTGGGGGAGTCATAGGATTATGGCTAGCCTTGATTTACTGACTTTTATATCTGTAGACATATAAACGGGCACAGTTACCTACCAGCAGTGATAGACTTAATTCTGTTTGGTTTTACTGCTTTAAGGTAGAGGACATGTATACAATTGACTTTTTTCTTGGGTTATATGCAAGGTGTAGGTTCAGTAGACTAGTGTTTATTTGTGTTCCTGGTGCTGGGTTACTAGATAATGCCATGTGGTAGGTGACTTTATTCAATTTGAGATCAGTAGATAGGTGGGTAGAACAAACAACGTGGTGTCCATATGTGTAACTATACATGCTATGGTTTTGTCAGACATATATACTTTAAATGATTTTCCTGTGCTCCCTTGTTATGCTTATTGATTTTCTGTTTTTGCATGCCTGCTGCAAGTTATGCTTTGCCCACAACTTCAGATGTTGTTCATGCTGTGTTCTATTTATTTATTTTAGGGTATACAGGTGTTACAGTGGAGGTATACAGTACTGCACTGGCATCGACTGCGATATTATTGTGTACAATGCAGTGATGGTGATCACACATTGGATTTACAGATATCACAGGTGTTGGTGGCAATTTACCTTCATGTTTGCATTTTGCACACAGGCGAACAGCAGATGTTCGAAAGGACATTTACAAAGTTTGCAAATGTCGAACGCAAAAAGGTTCAAATGTACAATGAACAAATGCACAGTGACGTTCACTCATTGCAGATTCGGCATTTTGGGGTGGATTGCACTATAGTGGGGATCAGAAAATGGTCCCTTTCCCCACTGTAGTGCGATCTTTGAGTTAGTATATTAAAGTGGGGGGTGTGGGGGATGTAGCACCCCACATGGGGGGTGCATGGGGGCTTGCCCCCCTGGATTACACTTCATTACATTTCTTACTCAACATTTATGTTCGAAAATCAGCGAATCTGCTTGTCGATTTGCTGATTTTCGAACATTAGGAACTGTTGTGGTTTTGTTTTTCGTGGTTACGATTTGCTCATATGAGCAATCACACGAGTGTGTTTCCCCTATGTAAAGGTAAACCGTTGGTGGCTGCTATGGCCACATACTATTCATTACTGTTGTTGTTTTGTAATCAGTTCAATATCATATATATATATATATATATATATATATATATATATGAATCTCAATTCAGTGAATTTAATTTCACCCTGACCATTTCACTATATATAGTTGGGGGGTGGGGGGCACAGCCCCCCGCATTGGGGGGTGTGGGGGCATTACCCACCAATTAGTTTGAGTACATATTGTCTTCTGGAGAGAGTTAGTCATTGGTATTGCCGCTATGCATGTCTATTGTTTAAAATGTATTGTTTTGAAGTTTTTGGTAAAATACAATATAAAACAAACAAGGTGGGGGGCTAAGCCCCCACACCCCCCAATGTGGGGGGCTGTGCCCCCCAACTATATATACTAACTCCAGGATCGTACTGCAGTGGGGAAAAATGGCATATACCTTTTACTTGCCTTACAGTACTCTACACAGTGCCATATATACTAACTGCAGTTCAGTGAAATGAGATTCAGGGAAATGAGTTTTCAGTAATTTGAGTTTTCTGCGAAGTGGATGGGGTGAAATGAAATTCAGTGAAATGAGATTCAAAGAAACAAAGTAGACCCATATATATATATATATATATATATATATATATATATATATATATATATATATATATATATATATATATATACACACACACACACACACACACACACACACACACACACACACACACACACACACACACACACCACATGTAATTTGTTAATGTTGGAATGCATTACTTTCCCTCTGTGCTCTAGTCTGTTCTGTTTTCAGATGTGGAGACCAATGAAGGCAGAGTTGGTTGAGTAATATATTAAGAAGTTTCATTAGAAAGGTATGAGCCACATATGCTGTGAAACACTTTAGGTGAGGGACACTTGTTAGATATGTGCATTTACTGATGTTGCTTTCCAACTATGCCTTTACATTTCCCTGGACACTCAGCCATCATAAGATCATAGGATATTAGGAGGTTACTAGGCTAATGGCCCTGGGGCCCTTACAAGCCTAGCCAAGAGTTTATCCCCAAAAAGAAACCTCAGTCAGTACTTGTCACCCCTGTCAATGAGTAATACAGGTGGAACCCCTGGTACTAATTTGTGGTTTCCTATCCACTCATCAAGGCTGCGCTTGAAGAGGGTCAGTGAAGTACTCTATTCCAGAGACAGGGCAGCCTCTGTCTCTGCAGCAGGTTTTGTTGATGTCACATATTATATTCAGGCCTTTCAAGCAGGTAATGCGAGAGGAGTTAGACTTATGGATATGGAGCATCTCTAGTAGGACAGGGTCTGAGATTGCCTTGTAGATGAGACACAAATCACCTCTGAGCAAGCTGTACAATACCGAGAAGAGTGATAGCGATTTGAGCCTGTCCACACAGGACAAGTGTTGAAGGCCATGGATTCTCTTTGTGAGATATTTCTGTGGTCTTTCCAGTTGTTGCAGATGTTTGGAGAGGTACATACCGAAAGGAGCATTATACTCAATTATTGGTCTAATGAGGGAGGAGTATAGAAAAGTAATAACCTCCTTTTTTCTGGATGCAATCCCTTTACTTATCAGATGAACCAGGTAAAAGGCTTTTCTGGCCACTGCCGCTACATGATGGTCAAACGTGAGATTGTTAGCAACCTGAGTACCCAGGTCTCTCACCACAGGTTGTGTGTTCAGGGGGTTGCCATTGATTTGGTAATCAGTAGGGGCCATGTTTATGCTGAATGATATGACTATACATTTTTTGCATTTAGCTTAAAAATGCTTGAACTCATCTGATTAGAGATGACCCTGTTAATACATTCCTGACTATTGCTGGAGATAATGGAGAGAAATGGGATGGTGAAAGACCACCAGGTGCAATTCAGGTGGTTCACCAGTAACATCATGTACAATGTCATACTGACACTCCCTGCACTAGTTTATGTGATAATGTATATATCATGCTTGAGCTAGGAATCTGCAAGGATGTAGGAGAGGGCATTGCATCCTCTGCAAAGTGAAACACACATGGAGTATCACCTAATGAGAGGCATAGATGAGCTCCGCAGAGCAGCAGAAGAACATGTAGAGACATTTAACTCCATGTAAGTGTTGCTGGATAACCTAGTGAGACATGGCTTATGAAGTCACAGAGGTGGTAATGGATGTCATCACTGACAGTGAACGCTATATTATAAGACCTAACATTACAGGCTGCAGCTGCTCTTTACCATTTAGGGGGCTCCTCAAATGTAAATAAAAGTAAAATTCATTACTGTTGATTTAGTTTGGTTGTCTTGCTGATATGTGCTCCTTTAAATTCCTTGAAAATCGTTGGCAAGTCGGTGAAGAATTGGTTGTCCACCACATTTAAGCTTAGTTTACCTTAGCTGAGCAGCAACAATATACTTTGTTTATGCAACCCACATTGTTTACGGGGTTTGTATGCTGTGTTTAATGCATCCTAATTGATGATATGCAGTACCATTCCAGAGGTATTCTGCTTACGACCATTTGGCTTTTATAAGATGTGCTTCTCCATTTTCTCTGAGCTTGCATCATATCTCTAGCTGCTGATTTTATTTGCATGACCTGTTCATTATAGTTAGCTATTTCCCTGGTTTCCCGAAGCAATGGAATTTGTGAGTAGCATTGTTGTATATTATGCTTTGTTAATATCTTAGTGTTTTCTAAAAAATCTTTTTCATGGTGTGTATAGCACAGATTTTTTAAAAGAATTATCTTCCCTTCCATCCATTACTGCTTCATTTTCTCTGTTTTTTTTTTAAACAGTTTACTGCTGATTAGTGTAATACACTGATCTGTGAACAAGCACTAGTATCACATTATAGAAAATGCCACATGATAGCATGGATTTATGGCAAGCCTTGACATTTTTGGTCTTTTTCTTTCTTTAAAAATTTGCATAATATATTATGTCTTTCAAATTTGTTTGTGAAATAGACTTTATGCTTCATCTTTAAAATTATTCATGCATCTCACCTTGCATTTATCTCCAAATGTATTATTTGGTAATTTTCAGTTTGTTGTGTGGCGGCATCTTGTTGAACCTGTAGTTGTTCCTTACAGTGGTCTCATGGTTGTGTTATATCGAGTGGACAAATTGGCCAAGGATGTCTGGGAAGGTCTCCAATACTTTACAGTGATGCCTAGAGAACTGAAAATGGTTGGAGAAGAATGTAACTAGTTTTGTAGCCAAAATAAACAAAAATGAGATGAATGCACATTTAGAGGAAGCTGGAAAGGATGCAGTCACATATGGTTCCTGTTCTGATGACATCTTTGCCCCAAAATTTGTGGTAAAGTCTTTGAGAAATTTCTGACAAAAATGAATTATTCTACAGCATTATAGTTGTCTAATTCTGAAGACAAAAGCTGCCAATGGCTGAATGTGGCTGTAGTATCTGAAAACGGTGATGAAATTTCACTGCAGATGTCTGAATGACCTACAGTTCTTCTGGATACTGTTTCTCAGAAAAGTAGTTCTGTCAGCATTGCTAGTGAAACAAGGGTAAGGGATGATCTGGCAAAGTGACATTTGCATTTTCTGATAATGTTTGAAGGAAATTATAGACAACAATGACAGTTCACAGGCAGAACACTTAAACAAAACAGCTGCTAACTGCAATATGGCACAGCAATTAATGTTCACGTAAGAAGTCTTAAGGCTATAGTTTGTGACTAAATGGACTAGATGACAAGAATCCTAGGAAGACATGTATATCTGTATAACATGAGCACAGCTTGATTTACATTTCAGGAGACTTGAAGTTTTGGAAAAGTTTTGAGACCTATGTGAGGCAAAACATACATTGAAATACTTAGTTTTTATTATTATTATTATCTGTTTCTTTAAAGAAAAAATAGTTACAAGATTTGTATTTTACTTAGAAACATAAGTACTTTCTTAAATTAAATTAGATTTTATTGTTAAAGATGTGGCAGATAAAGACATTTAAAATGCATCCCACAGATGTAGTTATGGTTCTCAGAGTTTACAAGAAATAATGAGCCCAGTATTGCAACACTATGCTTTTTTCTGATTAATGCATTTTACAACAAAACTGGATAGTTCTGTTTTATGTTTCACAGTCCCACATCTGTGGAAATATCTTATTGCAAAATGTGATAAACTGCAGTATTCAAAATCTACCCAGGTGGGACATGTAGGGGGTCACTGGTGATAAGTGTTTTTTTTCATGAAGACACATTACATTCTGCTTCAGGCAAATATTGAAGTTTTACTAAGAGAATGCATGAAGAGCAAGGAAAATAGGCAAGCAAGAAATCTGATCCACTGATACTAACCCTGGAGATGTTCTGTTAGGGCAAAGCAAGTAAATTCATAAATGGCAAGAAGATTTACACCTAAGGCTTTTCATACGAGGAATATACAGGCTAATTTGTGGTGGGGCAGAGAACAAGGAAGTAGTAAAAAAAACAACAGTTCAGATGTATAATATGCAGCAGTGTACAAAACAGAAAATACAAATATTAAATGAAGATTGAAAGAATTAGTTAGAAAAACAATTTTATGATATAGTCAGTCTATACAGGGATAACAAGGATGAAGCTGGTTGGTAAACAGTACATAGCATTTCTCCAGTGCATGACATACACAATAAAATACACAATTATTTCAGCCCCATAGTTAAACAAAACTCTGGGAATTCCTTTAGACGTGTTATTCCACTTTCTCTGAGGATGTTAATTAGGCAGAAAACATATGGAGACAATGTGCTTTGATGTTTCTTGTCACTTACCAACATGAAAGTACATATGACCTAATTCCGAGTCACTGTTTGTGCCTCATGATTCTGTAATGAAGCTTGCAGCTTTGGGCAGCTTTAACTGGTGTGTGCTTCAGAAACAGAATCATGTGCCTTTTGACTGCTGCTCAACGATTGTAGTAACAAAAGTCTTTGGAGCTGGAGTTGTGAGATGCCTGTTAAGACACTGAACATGATCGCCATGTGTATCCTGTGCTAAAATATAAATGATAAGGCTATTTGGAGATAAATTCCCCTGGACTCAGCAAGCTCTGCACAGAGTGCAGGAATAGTGCAAGAGCTGCTGCATGCAATATGGCTAATGAGCGATCCAGGAACGAGCTCCCGGGACGTGCACGAGCACTCCTAGACTATTCCTGCACGGACACCACTGCTATATACGAATCACCTCATTTGCTAGTGAAAACCATGCAAATGAGGTGAATTAGTGATCCAGGAAGCAGGCAGGCATCTGTGCAGGAATAGTGTAACCTTCAGAAATGTATTCGGTTACTAACCGAATACATTTCTGCAAATTACAAAACAGAGGCATGGCAGCTCCAAAGAAAGCATGTATTCAATGTAGAAGGCATGCCAATGGCCAAATTATAAAAAATAACTTTAATTTTTTGGGGGGGCCGATTTCGGCTATTTAAGCATAGGGCAGCGGTGCGCATACGAGATCGGCCCGAAAATAAGAAAAAAATTTGGAAATAAGCTTTTAAACCCAAATCAGCATTTTGCCATAATAGTCAATACCAGGAAATAGTGGTTGCTAAGGGGGAAGGCTCAGTATGAGTGTGGTAACTATGAATTAGCATTCTGTTTTATGCAAAAGAGGGGATTGATACTGAATCACAGATTTCCTCTCAGTGTTAGCTTTCACCCAACCATGTAGGTGCAGCAACACCATTGCATAAGTATAAGAGGTAGATGACCTCATAAGGGGGAATGATGCATGGTGTAAGCTTATTAGAGCTCTGTGACCTGTGTTTGCCCTTAGCTAAGCACAGCTAAGGAAGGGGGTATGTCTGAGGCTGCCTAGCAGTGTTCACATTGCCTACAAGGATGTGCACGTCATGCACCGGGTTTTAAACAAAAAAAAAAAACAGGAAATAGCAGCTCTGTTCACATCTGAGCCCTGGGTATGCGTGCCGCACCTCGAGGCTTAAACGGGAAGGCAATGGGAAGGGAAAACAGAAGTAGGAAGGCAATCAAGGACAAATAGCATAGCTGGCAGGTGAAATGTATCAGAATCAGCCAATTACACATGGAACAGCCTAGCACACTACTATAAACTATGCAAACACATTCCAGCCTGGCTTTTCCCACAAACTCTACACCACCGGTGTACACAGATGGGGAAATTTTACCTGACCAAACTAACAAAATGTTAGGGGCTGCTGTTGCTCTCATACATGAATATGTGCAAGAAGCTGATGGTGGTGAGGATATGAGTGCTGATGACCAACCCACAGTGAGGAGAACGAGAAGAGTGTACATACCCAGGGTAACCTACCAGGGGTTACATGAGCTGGAGATAGTGGAGTGCTATAGGGTGGATGGGGACATTCTACAGCAAATTGTTGAGCTGCGCCAGGCCTCACACACACAACCAACAGAGGGGAACCCATCCCAGTGGATACCAAGGTATGTGTAGGCTTAAGAATACTAGCCACAAATACCTTCCAAAGGGCAACTGGGGATATCATGGGGATCTCACAGGCATCAACATCCAGGGTACTCCACCAGTTCCTGGATGCCATGTCAGCGCATGCCGGTGAGAACATATATTTCCTCAACACTCATGTGGCGTTGACCAGCAGTATACATCTCTTCCACCAAATAGCAGAATACTCTGAGGTAGTGGGTGCTATAGACTGCATGCACATGCACATCAAAGCACCACCCGGTGAGCGGGGTAGGGTCTACATAAACCGCAAGGGCTTCCCCTCCATCAACTGCCAGGTCGTGTGTGATGCCCAGGGCATTATCTTGAATGTGTGTGCTGGCAGCCCTGGAACCTACCACAACTCCCACATCTGGCATATGACACAGCTGTACCAGTCATTTGCCAGTGGGGACATCCCATATGGCCACCTAGTGAGGAATGCTGGTTATGCACTGGAGCCATGGTTGATGACACCCATCAGAAATGCACACACATACCTGAACAAGAACTCCATAGTGAGGCACACGCACAAACCAGAATCATAATAGAGTGTGTGTTTGGGATGCTCAAGTCACGGTTCCGCTGCCTGGACATATCCTGTGGAGCCTTGCAGTACTCTCCAGCTACATGTACAGAAATGTTCATAGTATGTGCCATGCTACACAATATGATCCTGTAGAAACAGCTGCAGCAGGAACAGCACAGGGCAAGCCCACACAGCCCCCCACAATTGCCAAGGCCATCACGGGCATAGAGGGACTCGGAGGAGGAACAACCTGAGCCTGCCCATGTAGGCAGAAGGAGGCATGCCCAGTATGCCCAGGCTTTGGCAAAGAGGCAACGCACAGCACATACACTGACATGGTAGGGATCCAGGGAATGACACCTCTCTCTGACTCGCACATACAGTAAAAGGGATACCAAACATGACAGTACCTGTGCTTTACCATGTATAGGGAGTATACTATGTGCATCTGGCATAGTCAGCCCTCCAGCACCGTCCTCAAAGTCACTCTTCCTATCAATTGCTGAGTGGAGTATTATGTTCTGATAGTTATATCTATGGTATGGATGTGAGCATGCAAGTGAATTGGGTGGCTGAATGGGATGGCAGCAGATAGTGGACACCTATAAGGGCAGCATGAAATCCATAACAAATACTGGTGTCAACAAAGTAGGCAGTACTAGACAAGGTGACAAATCCCACTGCAGTACATGTGGTAGCCCACATGTGTGTCCATAGGATACACACATACATGTCAGTGAGGCACACATACCCACCACCAGCCTCAGCCAGCAGGACAGGTGTAGATGACCATAAAGAAAGGCTGGGCTAAGGCCTCCAACTGATGGCAGTGGTTAACAGCCCCCCTCCAGATATACACAGACAGACTACAACAGGTCTGGCAGTTGTATGTTATTTCTGAAGGGTAAGAAGTCTGAAACTGAAATGTACGCCAATAAAACCTAAGATCTGTACTCTACTGATATGCCTCCAGTCTGCATGATAGGTCAGAATACAGAATGAAATGGAAGCCAGTAGAGTACCTGAAATAGTAAACCACAAACGAAGAATCCACTTAATTTTCACTTGATTTATTGTACCTCTAGCACTTCAGCAAATGCCTTCAAGGAGTATAAAACATTACAAAATAAGCACAGTTTAAATACCCTAGTAAACAAGACAATTAATCAATGAACATTAATCAATTATCCATTGAACATTAAAAATCTAATTAAATTAAAAGCCTCCAGTTACATTCTACATTAAGACCCTGAGGAGATAAAATGTCATATTTCAATATAAAAATGCTTTCTTTATACAATAACTTTTTCTTGTAGAAATGATCAGAAAATACACCTTTGTCAATTTGTTATAAAATCGTAGCTTGCAGCCCATTAAGATTAGAATTATGAACCAACATAAAGTGCTTAGCAACAGGACTATCTTCTTTTTTATTTATAATGTTCCTAATATGTTCCTGAAGTCTAATTTTAAATTTCCTTTTGTTTTCCCCTATATATACAAGACCACAGGGGCATCTCAATGCATAAACAATACCTTCAGTATTACAATTATATGTGTTATTAACATAAAATAAATGACCATTTATATAGTTAAAAGTTCGAACAACAAAATGACATACATTGCAGTGACCACAATATATAGTAACCTTTACATGAATAGTCTTAGTTTTCTGTACCTTAGTGGGATATCTAAATCTGTTATGTACTAAGATATCTTTTAAATTTCTACCTCCCCTAAATGAAATGCCTAAAGACATTGAAATTAACTTAACCCAAATCCATATTAAACAAAAAATTCCACTAGTGTTTCACCACATCAATTAAAACACCACTGAATACACTGTAGGTGGAGACAAAATAAAGTAGTCTTCTCTCCTTATTAATGGTATCTTTATTTCTACCCACCATATTTTACAGGTACCAACTCTATGTTGTTCATTGATAACCTTATCTATAGCTGTTTGAATCATATAAATATTATAACCCCTTGATCTAAACATACTACATACAATATTAATTAATCGTCTCAGCCTCAAACATTCCCCATAAGGTAAAGAGGCTATAGTGTGAGCTGGATGACAGCTGGTACCCATCAGGTACTCATTCCTATCAGAAAATTTCCTACATACAGAAGTCCGTAAAGTATTACTGTCCTCCAAAATAAGATGTATATTCAAAAACGTTATGTGTCTACCCAACTGTATACCATCAAAAGACAGTCCAAATCTATTGTTCTGCATAGCTTCAATAAACTGACCAACATTAGATATCCCACCTTTACAAATAAAAATAAGATCATCAATAAAACGAAAATAATTAACAACATAATTATTAAAAAAATCTATACGATATAAACATTCCAACTCATACAATCCCATCATCAAATTGGCATACATGGGGCAAAAGATGGCCCCATAGCAATGCCTTTAATCTGTTTGTATATTTGTTCATTAAACATAAAAAAAATATTATTTATGCAAAATTCCAATATTTCAATAATGTAACAGGATACAGGACTGTCTCCTAAAAAATATTTTACTGCTTCTAGCCCAAACTGACATTGAATACTGGTATAAAGACTAACAACATCAACACTTATGAAAAACATATCTTCACTCCATTGTATTATAGACAGTTTATCTAAAAGGTCAAAGCTATCTATATGATAGGTCAGAATACAGAATGAAATGGAAGCCAACAGAGTACCTGACATACCAGTACAGTCATAGCAAATGTTTAAAGTCGTCAGGTGTGCCCCCCCCCCCCCCACACACAATCCTATGTAGAAATGCAGTAACATGCACTGGTAGGTTTAATAACAGTGGGGCACAGATTACCTGAGCTGGCCCAATCTACAGGATAGATTGTTGCATGTGCACAATATGCAGGGGGTCCGTGTGTTAGGTTGTTGTATTCAATATTGTCTGGAAGTGGTCAGCATGTAGTCATGGAGGGTTGTGTTTTCTGGCCTATGGCCAGTGCTATTGATGACAGGGCCATGTTCTGACAACTGCAGTGCCAACCACAATGCTTCTTAGCAATACCCATGTCAACAGTCATCCATACTCACTCTCCAGATGTCAATATCTGTCACCATCTGAAAGATGGACATACCATGAATGTGAGTCCAGACACACACACAGTACACAAGTGGAAGTACCCTAGAGAGAGTACAGAAAATGTAACTGTCAACTGCACACGCCTTTGGAATTGTACATACAGGTTAGCAGCACATTAGTTGCCTATGTAGTATGGAATACTGATGTAGTCTGGCCAATCAGTGACAGACCACAGAAGGCACAATTATGAAGTAATGAGAGACCCCGCACAAGTAGCATAAGGGGGATGTCCAATGTATATCTGTGAGTCAGCTGCAAGAAGCTTCCATATCACACATGCACTCAGCTCACCCCACCATCAGCCACAGGTTTATCATGTGTCAGATCCTTGCTGTTGGGAATGAATACAGTATGACCCCCCCCCCCACTTCTGTATTGGAATACCCACAGAATGCAGAAAGCTGAAGAGGTGTCCCATGCAGATGTGTCCCCAGCTGTAAGCAGCACCCTGCCAGCATCCAGGCCAATGGATTAATATGAACAGGAACTATTGCCATTAACACCTGGCATACTTACCATGCCACCCCAGAGGAATCCAGTGGCTCACAGCCTGGGAATGTAGAAGTGTCAGAATGCACTGGCCTGCTACAGATGGCCTGCATTACTACCAAATGGCCTACAGTCATCTGTCAAAGGCATGTGCCTCACCTGTAATGCCAATTTATGGTATCTCATGGGGTCCCAACTAACAACATAGCACAGTCAACAGAACACAAATGCAAGGCCATGTTGAGAAATCCCAGTAGCATGCCCACCCATGTCCTACTGCATGAACTGTGGACCAACCCCTAAATGCCACTGGGATGAAGGGATAACTACAAGGATACTTCTCAGATATCACTCGCATAATTTTAGGAAGAGGATAGAATAACAGAGTGGGGGGTGTAGAAGCATGGAAGTCATGGAGTGTGTGAAGTCTGAAGCTCTGTTGTGTGCCCATACTACTCCTGCCTGCAAACCAAGTAATGAGTGGCTAAAACCCTGCTTGTAAAACACAATGTGAAGGGGAACTGACCAGATATATAAGCCCTGCCTCTGGGTAACCTAGGTGAATCTGTACAGCTGAGAGGTATAGCCACATCAGGATATGGCCATTCTGTTACGTCGATATATGTACAAGAAGGGGATCCTCAGCTACAATACTACCAAGGTGCTGGACTATTTACAGAGACCCATCAGCAAGTGTCTGCAGCTACCCCTCCAGAATGGCATGAGTGTGCAAGAATATGTAGGCTGCAGACCACAATACTGGACACAGCTTTATTCATCTTGTATTTCTCAGGACATAACTGTGAACAAATAAGTATATCTGTCAGTAGCTGATGACATAATATATCACAGTGTAAAACAGTACATATGCCTGAATATCTCTGCTAACACCAACCATGTAACACAAGCAGCACAGACATAATATTTACAGTATACAACTATATGTCACCCATTGTGACTCCATATTGTCAACCTATCTACAGATATCCTGCAGAAGCAGGTTGCTAGCTGTAGGTGTAGAACACCAAACCCTGGACTGGAGTACAACCTACCTGGAATGGATTCACACACTCAATACAGAAGGTCATACTAGGCATGCTCCTACACTTAGAGAAATGAGGCCCATGTCTGACAACACAGTGGACTATACATATCTGTCAGTCACAGATGTCTGTGCACATACACCACATTGTACACCATTCATGCTTGGCACACACATTGGATAAGAATACTCACACATATCCAAGGCCAACACACTATAATATGTAAAATATACACACACAGAGATGTGGGGAAGAGAGAGACAGACAGTGACAGAGAGATTTCCATTATGAGGCCTGTCCAACCCACCACACATCCAATTGGCTAATATCACATGATGTGCTGATTTCAATCACTGTAGACATTTATTTTGGTAGCCCTCAGCCCTACAGTGTCTCTGGTGCTTGTGATAACTGTGTAACATTAAAGTACAATCAGTATTCATCTAGCATTTGTATACCCAGTCCTGTCAAATGTAAAGTTGTGTGTGACTGAGGTGTATGTGTGTGTGTGTGTGTGTGTGTGTGTGTGTGTATGTGTGTGTGTGTGTGTGTGTGTGTGTGTGTGTGTGTGTGTGTGTGTGTGTGTGTGTGTGTTTCCAGAAGGATGGTTTATGGCCCATTCACACACACTGCAGTTCTTATTGCCCATGTTAGCACTCCTGCTGATGCCAGTCACCTTGAAATAACCCACTGGCCACCAAGTCTCAACCCTATAAGCTGCATGGCATGTGTGATACATGTGTAATACTATAGTGTAAAAAGCTAGTTAGGTAGGAGTTCTAATCCCAGACATGGCAGCTGTGAAACTGTGTGAGTGTGAGTGTGTGTATGTGTGTGTGTGTGTGTGTGTGTGTGTGTGTGTGTGTGTGTGTAGAAATGAATAATTTTGAGGCCATTCACACTCACTACACCTCCCATTGCCCTACTTTTGCATGTCTGCTGATGTCAGTCACCTTGAAATACCCCTTCGGATAAGCGCCATGTCTATAAGCTTCGTGGCACTTGTGGTAACTGTGTAATGCTCTAGTGTAGTATACTATTTGGGTAGGAGTTCTAATCCCAGACATGGCAGCTGTGAAACTGCATGAGAGAGTGTGTGTGTCTTGGATGATATCTGATATTATGGACACTGACACTTACTACTCGCCCCTTACCCCTCCATTAGCACTGCTGCTGATGTTAGTCACCTTCTAAGATACCTTTGGACAGCTTTCCAGCATATAATCTCTGTGCCACTTGCAATAACTGTGTAATACTATAGTGTACCATACTAGTTAGGTAGGAGTTCTATTCTCAGACATGGCAACTGGGAAACTGTGTGAGATAGTGTGTGTGTTTTGGATGATGCCTGATTTTATGAACATTGACACTTACTATTCTCCCCTTACCCCTCCTTTAGCACTGCTACTGATATTACTCATCTTCAAAGATACCTTTGAACAGCTCTCTAGCATATAAGCTCCATGGCACTTGCGATAACTGTATAATACTACAGTGTAGCATACTAATTAGGTAGGAGTTCTAATCCTAAACATGGCAACTGTGTGTGTTTGTGTGAGAGAGTGTGTTTTTTGATGATACCTGATTTTATGGACTCTGACACTTACTACTCTCCCCTTACCCCTCCTTTAGCACTGCTACTGATGTTACTCACCTTCAAAGATACCTTGGCACAGCCCTCCAACATATAAGCTCCATGGCATGTGCAATAAATGCAGAACACTGTAGTAGCAATAACTACATTGGTATGGGTTTGGATCTCATCCGTGGCAAGTGTTTGTGTGTGTACATATGTATGTCTGTACCCCAAAGATTTTGGCCCCATTTATATCCAGTACACATCTCAGTGCCTGACTTTAGCAATCCTCCAGATATCCACCTTAGAAGTACCTGTTGCCAACCCTAGACCATGAAAGGTCAGTGGTGCATGTGGTAAATGCGTAACCATAATGGTCAGTACAGATTGTTAGATAGAAGTTTGAACCTCACCCCTGGCAAGTTTGTCTGTAGGGTAAAATTATTTTTGGGATCTCTTACCCATTACATCACCCAATGCCATTATTTACAAGGGTTGGTGATGTTATTCACCTTAGAAGTACCTTGGGACAACATCCATTCTATAAGTTCCGTGGCATGTGCAATAAATGTGGTACACTATAGTAACAATCCATAGCTAGTTAGGGGTTTAGATCTCAATACTGGCAAGTGTGTGTCTGTCTGTCATCAGTATACTGTGTGGGGGTGCTGTGATTGTGTAAGGATCCATTGTGGGACAGGTTTTGCTAAATTATTATTTTGAGGACCTACTATATTTCACAATGTCCACCTTACAAGGCCAACAGATGTCAAACACCAGAAAGGTTGGTGTAGACAATCCATAGCCCTACACGTGACAGTATGGATTGGTGAACAATATAGGCAACCCTTTTATTACTCATAGAACACTCTCCACCCATGTCTCATACACAAATGCACTTGGCTAGGTAACAACCACTATATTGGTAGTTCCCTGCATATTGCCTCACAGATAGTAACCACAGTGTGATTTCAGTGGACTATATGCCTGTTGGCCACAACAGTGCCACTGACATCAGAAAGTACTTTGATGTGTTACATGTCCTGACTGAGTGTGTGTTATCCAGCAAGTAAAAGGACATGACACCCTGTTCCATCCCCTCAGTAGCCAAATAAATCTGTACAGTGGCCCTTTTGCCATGTTCTCCACTGGATGCTTGCAACAACTGTAGAGTCTACAAACGTACATCACAATGGGAATATCATGCCTTATACACATGTCCTGTATGGACAGACACCACTAACTCCACTGAATACTTGTATCATACTGTCAATGTAGGTGCAAGCATGACCTCAGTTACATAGCCAGGTCTCACCAAATGAGGTCAAGAATATTACATCAGAAGATAACAATCTGTCCAAACAACATGCCCCAGAGACATCAAGTACACCTCCACATGTCAAAGAACATGCATGTGGGACATGTGCACAACCCAGACATTGTCCATGTTAGGGAATATAGATCTCATACATGGGAAGCTGCACACATCCCTGGCCACCCACAATAGTAACCCAGATGAGTGGATGGTGAATACAATACCCACCCTTGGGGACCACCCCAGGGACTACACCCCTGAGCCACAATGGGGACTATTGTCATGTGGCCTGATGCCAAGGTATTCCCTTGGCCTAGCTTTGTAGAGACTTCAGGCCCATTCATCTACTACACACCTGTGAAGCAATGAACCTATGGATCTCACTACTGGCAAGTGTGTGTGTGTGTGTGTGTGTGTGTGTGTGTGTGTGTGTGTGTGTATGTGTGTGTGGAAATGAATGATTTTGAGGGCATTCCCACTCACTACACCTCCCATTGCCCTACTTTAGCATGCCTGCTGATGTCAGTCACCTTGAAATAACCCTTTGGCCACATTTCAGCCCTATAATCTCTGTGGCGCTTGTGATAACTGTGTAATACTGTAGTGTAGCAAACTAGTTAGATTGGAGTTATAATCCCGGTCCTGCCAACTGTGATAATGTGTGTGTTTGTGTGAGAGAGAAAGTGTGTGTGTGTGTCTTTGTTGACACCTGATTTTGTGGACATTCACACTTACTACATACACTTCCCTTACCCCTACTTTAGCACTGCTGCTGATGTCACTCACCTTCAAAGAGTCCTCTGGACATCTCTTCAATATGTAAGCTCCGTGGCATGTGTAATAATTGCGTTACACTATAATAGCAATACATAGCCAGGTAGGGGTTTGAAACCCAGTACTGGTAAGTGAGTCCACGCGTGTGTGTGTGTGTGTGTGTGTGTGTGTGTGTGTGTGTGTGTGTGTGTGTGTGTGCGTGTGTGTATCATCAGTGTCTTGTGCAGGTTTTGGGGTGATTGTGTAATGACAAGATCCATTTCAGTGTGGGTTTTGTTACATTATTATATTGAGGACCTATATGTCCCAATGTCCAAATTACAAGGCCAACAGTTTTCAAACACTGTAGAGGTTGTTGTAGACAATCCACAGCCATAAATGCGTGCTGCCATGTGCAATTACTATGTGACAGTATGGATTAGTAAACAATACAGGGAACCATTATAATACCCAGATGCCACTCTCCACCCGTGGATCATACACAAACACTTTTGGCTCTTTCTCCCTTCCTTTCTTAATTCCTGTCTCTCTCCCTCTCTCCCTCTCTGGTAGATGTGGAAAAATATATCTGTTTTGCATAGGCATCAGCTTGACTTTTGTAGGTAATGCTCATGATCAGCTGATAGTCTGTGCACAAATTCGAGTCCCCCACTTGCTAATTGCATATGGAACAGCTGTTGTATCATTCCTATAGCCAATTGCATGGAAACGCACTCCTATAACTAAGCACTGCATGTGGGTGTTGGCCCTTTTCCTTCACTGTGAGAAGGACTTCATGTGGGTGTCAGCATCACAGAGGGTGGTTGGAAACACATCTTAGAGCATACACTGTGGAGACAGGCGAACAAACAGGAAGGGGATGTTCCAGACATGGGGACAGAATGTAAGTATTGCTGTTCTACATTTCAAGTAATGTTGATTTAACAGGGTTTGTGTGGATATGGCTGTTCTGCATGATTTAAAGTCTGGCATGACAGTGTTATGTGGTTGAGGAAACTCTCACCTGTAGGGCTATCTTCAGAGTGGCCAGAGTTTGGAGTCTTAGATGTGGTCTGTTACTCACACATTTTCTGTCTTTAGAAATGCAGTGGCATACTCTGATTGCAGTCAGTAAATGGTGACATCCATGTGTGTCACTGACTTCATATCCCTCAGAAGAGATATGTCACAACAAACCTTGTTACACCAGAAATTTTCTAAGTTTATCACAGCAATATGTCAATATTGGCCCTGTGTTTGTGCCTCTGTCCCCCAAGTCTGACACCCTTTATCCATATGTCATGCAGTAAGAGATGCATATGTACAGTATATTATTATTTACTGACATCATTCCTGATAACAAGCCAGTGATATATCAGACTGCTAGACATGTTATGTATAGTAGGCCTTATAAGTAGTGAGGTCTGTGTACTTATGGTGATTGTTGACAGAGTGTCAGTATTGTGTATCAGTGTATTTTGAATATTTTACTTGGCCTGTGTACAGACTGTGGTAGATGTCAGTGTTCTTGGTCCTGTTCTATCTGACGTTGCATGCTGCTTCAGTTTCTGGTATCCTATCAGTGTATATGTTTGTAGGGCCAGACTGAGACATGTCCCATACCACATTTAGGCATCAGACTACACTGTGAATTGGGCCAGTATATGTAGGGTTAGTGTGTGAGTGGCAAATATGAGGATGGTTTTGTTCACACAGTCCATGTAACTGTGACTGTGTTGAGATTGGTTGCGGGTATGCACTTTCACAATGGTGTCTGTTACTCTATGCTGTTACATGCCTTTAGTACCTGTTATATTTGCAATTACATGTGTATTCCCCCATAGGAATATTGGGTCAGTATTGTGGCAGTCTGCCTGTAGCTTACCGAGTATTTGGTAACATGCCTATCAGCTCAGGGTATTTAGCTAGTGTGATGTTATGTCCAGATATTTGTCACATGTACTGTTGCCTGGCCATCATACGTGTTGTATATTTCTGAAAAAGCAGTGGGATGTTGTGAAGATGTATGGCACTAACTAGTGGGAAGTATGTGGGCTTGGGACCTCTGCTACTGGAGTTAATATGTGTTAGGACAGACAGGAGTGTGCGACTGCATCAACTGTGTGAGCTTATCTACTCCAGTATTTGAGTTATAACCCCATTTTCATGGCTGTAAACATCCACTTTGTCAGGCTTGGTCCACACGATTTGCACTAAGGAGTTCTGTGTATACCTCTGGACTGACCAGATTGTTTCAGCCTGTTCACGTTTATTGGTCATATTTCTGCTGTATTCCACAGGATCATTACTGTGATTTATGTGGTACTTCACTATGATGATTTTATGATGTCTGTCAGTAATTGATGGCGCACATGTCAGTATCAGAAGAGCCTTCCTGCACATCTGTTGACACAACCCCTGTTACTGTAGCAACATTCTACATTTATAACTGCAATACTTACATTACATTCCCTTGCACTAAGAAGTTGTGAGTTATGGTGCTGAGGTATGACTCCACTACATATATATATATATATATATATATATATATATATATATATATATATATATATATATATATATATATATATATATATATATATATATATATATATATATGCGTATGTACATGTATAAATATCTATATATATATATATATATATATATATATATATATATATATATATATATATATACACAAAGAAAGTGGTCTCTGTGCCAAACTGCAAACATATAAATGAAAAAAGGTACAGCTGTTCCAGTTATAATCTATGAAAAACTTTTATTGCACAAACCACATAAGGTAGACTTCATACAAAAACGCTGCTACAGTTGTCTTATATGTTTTCATCAGCTAACTTCATCAGAATGAAGTAACCACATCAATTCCTCCCTATATATACATTTGTAATTTAATTTAATCCAGTTAAGTCATCCACCCATTAATTACACTTAATTAAATGTGTAATATCAAACAGCATAAAAGACAGACTTGTAACTATAAAATTTCAAGTGTTGCTAAAGTCACAACCAATAAATAATACATATACTGTTAATAAATAAAACTTATAAGTAAATTATGTTAATTAACATAAAACAAACTAGTGAAAAAATGAAACCACTGATGACCACAAAACTGTACAGAGGGTCACAAGCCAAAGTAGTCCAAGAAAAATTCCTTTGTTTTCTTTAATGCAATTTATTAGTTAAAACAAGTATCATTTTCACTTCAGAACATACTAAAGCTTCCTCAGAAATGCAAAAAAAAATTGCGTTTGCACCAACAATTCATATCACCAAGGGAAGCGTGTCAAATGACATCACTTCCTGAAAAATTTTCTCACATCAGACATCAGCCAGATTTTAAATGGAAACACAAAAATAAATTCATACTTAATTATTATAAATAAAAAATTGATTGTTATTTTAACCCTGGGACTTCACAGCGCTACTAGTTTAATTCCAACTATCCAAAATTAAAATATAATATTTATAGAATATTTATAGAGACAGAGCTAAATGGATCCATACCTCTCCTCCAAAATAGTAGTCAATTAAACTATTGACTCTAATAATTATAAATGTAGAAAAATATATATATATAAGCCACAAGTATACAGTATTATAATAAAATGTTATAATAGAATATTGAGAATGTTTAAATAATATATAAAAAAGTGTAATAAACTTAAAATATGTATTTAATTTAAAAATGTATATTATTATGTATGTCCAAACTATCTTATCTCTTATAGCTTTTAAGCTTCAATACTACAGAAATATTAAAATTCTCGTTTAGGCCTGGAACATTAAAGGCATCGAGTTTGATCTGCCACTCAAGTTCTCATCTTTCTAACAAAAGGGATAGAGGCCCACCCCTAGAACTAGGGGGTAAATGATCAATGCCCATAAATTGGAAGGTATGGCCCGGGTTGTTAACAATATGTTTGGACAATGCATTCTCAATTTTTTTATTTCTAATGGCATACACGTGCTGGTAAATCCTTTCTCGAAATTTTCAATCTGTCTTGCCTACGTAAAAGGCATTACAATATTGGCAAAACGCTACATATACCACAGATCTAGTTTCACAATTGATCTTATGTTGTATTTTGTACTTTTTATTCTTGACCTTAAACGTTTGACCTGTTTTTATAGTGTGACACCAATTACAGGCTCCACACAGGAATGACCCTTTTTGTCTACCAAACAGAGTAAGGTTTCTATTACTTTGTACTAATTCTTTTAAGTTATTTCCCCTTCTATAGATCACCCTAGGTCGAGGTCCCAGTTTCCCTAGAAGAAATGAATCACAACTGATAAAATGCCAATTTTTACAAATAGTAGCCCAAATTTCTTTGGATTCCATATTGAAGGTTGTGATGAAACTGGTTGAAAACTTTGATTGTGCAATAGAACCATTGATACCGGACTGATCAACGATTTTGGTGGTATCAAACTGGTCTGGACTAGAAACAATGACCTCTAATGAATTCATCATAGAATCAAGAAGAGGTTTAAAAAAACCTGTAGATCTTTTGAAATCGATCTCTTCAATAATCGAATCAACTAAAGTAGCTGGGTAACCTCTATTAACAAAAAGCCCTTTCAAAAAACCACATTCTTTCTGAAAGGAAGCATGTGTGCTACACATGCGGACAGCCCTAACCAGCTGGCCTTTCACTATGCCTCGTTTCTGTTTGTAAGGGTGGAAGCTGGAAAAGTGAAGGAGAGAATTACAGAAAGTGGGCTTCCTGAATACTGAAGAAACTAGCTTCCCACCCTCTAAATCCTTAACCAACCTGACATCGAGATACTCAATCTCTTCTACTGAAAATTGATAGGTGAATCTAAGAAAAGTAGTAGTCGTATTCATATAGTTCACCAATTTTTGGGTGGAAAGGACATCACCATTAAGTAAGATGAATATGCCGTCAAGGAATCGGGTGTACATAATAATATGTTGTTTAAATTCCGGAAGTTCCAAAATAAACTTCTTCTCCCAATATGCCATGAATATATTGGCAACACTGGCCCCGCAGGGTGACCCCATGGCCACGCCCTTTTTTTGAAGGTAGATTTGTTTATCAAAGGAGAAGAAATTTGAACTAAGCACAATGTCCAGTACTTCTTTGACAACATCTATGTCCTTCTGTGTAGCACTGGTCTCCTTTAAAAACAAACCAACCCATTCAATGGCTTCTAAGTGAGGAATGGAAGTATAAAGATCAACAACATCAATAGTTAAGAAGTTGTTAAAATTGTCAAATTTGATGTTGCCAATATTCCTCAAAAATGACCAAGAGTCCTTACATACTGTAGGAATGGCCTTAATGTATTTTGCCAAGATTTTATCAACCAGACGAGCACAAGGGTGGGTCATGGATGATCTACCATCCACAAGAGCTCTCATCGGTGGATTCTGTAGGCTCTTGTGGATCTTGGGGATCCCAAACATGACTGGCGTTTTAGGAAATTAAATATCAATGAAGTTATATGTTTCAAGATTAATTTTACCAGCCAAAAACATATCCCTAAAGTAGCCTCTAATCCTCTTATAAGTGACATTCATCTCATTTAGAGAAGATAGGCTATAGGCTGGGGAGTCCAGAACAAGCAACATTTTTTCTATATAGGCAGCATTGTCCAAAACGACCAAGCCACCACCCTTGTCAGGCTTAATTACCCTGACAGATAACTGTCGAAGATTATTCAGGGCTGTAATTTGTTCCTTACTAGTATTGAATTTAGATGGATTAAAGTTTGGACAGGTGGAAGTTCCTATATGTCTCATATCAACCTCACAGACCTTTTCAAAAGTTTGTAATCCAGAGTGAAGTGGGGGATTGAATGTACTAGGCAATTTTAAATCAATGCCCAAATCTCTAGCATCATTACTATACAACAAATCTAAATTCAGTTTACGGATGAAGCATTTCAAATGATGATAGTGTTTGTTAAATTGAAATGCCGACTAGGGATAAAGGTGTTTCCCAAAGCCAACAGTTCAATCAGTTCATATTCAAGATGGACATGGGAAAAATTATAGATTTTGAAGTCCCCTTTACTGTTGGTCTGCATTACAGGGGAAACTATCTCAGTATCCTCTCCAACATCCGCAAAGCGTGGACCAGAAACCTCCAAACCGAGCTGGAAAACAATTAGTTGTTCCGGGTTCTGTTCCTGTTCTTGTAAATCCGTTGAGTTTGTTGACCTAAAAAATCGTTGTTTCCTGAATTATTGTTATAGTTCTTGTTGTTAAAGTTCCTATGTTGGTTAAAATTATTTGCTTTAATCCTGTTGCTGCGCTATACCCCTATCTTCTCCACAACTAGATGGATTAGTAGAATCAAGTGGACCATTGTTCTCTTGAAAACCATTTATGTCCCCATCAATAGGAACTTCTCGTGCAGGGGGCTTTTGAAGTTTAGGATAAGCATTAAAATTCTGGTAGGTGGATCTATCCCTCCCCAATTTCTTGTTTTTATTCTGTTTTAATTTAACCATTAATGCATCTATGCTTGTAATCGTATTTGTATCTTACAAAATCAATATCCAATTTAATACTTGCATCAAGGTTATTCATTTCTGTAATCAACATGTCAATGCATTTAGTATAATGCTTAACCAAAAGTTCGATAAGTTCAGACCCTTGTCGTTCAAAAAGGGCCACCAGGTCAGAATGGAAAGTAGAATCAATTATGAGCCCAGAGGGAGAGAATTGACTCCGCAAGCCTTTAGGAACAATTTTTTACTTCAGGCATTGCTGGAAGTACGCCACCTTGAGTTGTAGTTTCTTTAGTTTCAACAACTTGGTATCAAGTTGTTTCAATTTATTGTTAATGGTATCCATGTTAGTAGAAGGCTCCACTTGCCCCGAAACCGGTCGCTCCTCAGGTAGTCTTTGAGTAAATGCGAAAGGGTCCAAATTGTCAATCCATTCTGCAATGGGAGGAACGCCAATAAGTTCCAGGTTACTAACGGCATTATGATCAGTGTTCTCACTCATAATTGCATTAGTGAGAACACGCTGTCCATTTGGAATAAGAACATCTTCCACCGATGCGTTAGTTGGTGGTTGAACAGTAGCAATGAGAGGACGTGAAATCCGTCCCGGTTGAGAATTGTGAAACCCAGATCTATTAATGTCCTTTAGTTCGATGACGTCTAAGTGAGAATGCAAAGAATCCATCCTTTGCGAGAGAGATGTTAAAAGAGCTCCAATATCAATTCTTTTTGGAGCCAACTCAGAATTGTCAGTTCCAAAAATGTTCGGAGTCCTCGGGCTGTCTGAACCCTCTGTAGCCATAGTACACAAAACAAACTAGTGAAAAAACGAAACCACTGATGACCACAAAACTGTACAGACAGTGACAAGCCAAAACAGTGATGGAACATCCCAATATCTTAAAAGATTCATGGGATTTTTTAAGACATATAGACAATACTGACCAAGAGAACACTTCTTTTTTTATAACCTTGGATGTGGTGGACCTGTTTACATGTATTCCCCACTATATAGGTCTAGCATGGTTCGAGGAATTCTTGGAAAGTAAAAATGCCATCCCCTATTTCGTACATGCCTAGTACTCATGTATTTAATTCTAAAGAATAACATTATATATTTTCAGGGAGAGTACTATAGGCAATTAAAAGGGGTGGCAATGGGTGTACACTGTGCACCCACATATGCCACCATTATTTTATTATAGTGGGAGAACAAGTTTGTTTTTAAGTCAGAGTTCCAACAGTGTTGGAATTATTATGGACCTTTTTTGGATGATGTCTGTCTTTTCTGGAATAGTACAAAGGAAAAATTAATAGAATTTTATGAATTAATTTTAAGCACAACGGAATTTTTAAAGTTTATTTACAATGTTGATTTCAGTGAGCTTTGTTTTTTAGATGTTAATATTCAGAGAACCAATACAGGTTTAAATCTAAAATTTACAGGAAAGGAACCTTTTCCAATACATACTTACATTACACTAGCTCCCACCCGCCACACCAAAAGAAAGCAATTGTTAAAGGACAGCTGGTGAGAGCAAGTAGAATGAGCTTGGATGCGCATGATTTCAAACAAGAATGTGAATATATTGTAAATATGTTTAAGGAAAGGGGTTACCCAGGTGATTTTTTTACAAAATATTATTGAAGAGGTAGTCAAGGCAAGGATGACTAGATTTTCACCTATATTAGGAAATATTGAAAATACAGTAAATATTAACAAAGAACATCACCCGGGTGGGAAACGGTATCAGTCTGCCTTCACCATCACATATGACGGGGAGTTTTATTTGATTAGAAATATTATTAATAAGGAATGGAATAAATTTGCTAGTCTAAAACATTTGAAATTTAATTTTGAAGAACCTCTCAGGTTAACATACAGAAAAGGTCGTAATATTAAAAATATTATAGAAGGAGCCAATCATGGTCCACAAAAAAACCATAAGAAAGGGACAAGTAGTGTGGTAGTTGTCCCTTTTGTTGTAATGTGAAGAAATCTGAATTTTTTTTTTTTTAAAAAGTAGATGTAGATTTATTACAACAAAGGGTTTTGCAAATTGCAACATGAGTGGTTTAGTATATATTGCAGTATGTGAAGCATGTGATTCCTTCTTTGTTGGTAAAACCGAGAGAAAATTAAAGCAAAGGATATATGAACACAATTATGACATGAGGAAAGGAAATGTTAATAATGCCTTATACAAACACACATTAGTATGTGACCAGGTGAAATTCCAGTTTTTTTGTTATAGAAGTGGTTCTTGTAGATCCTAGGGGAGGACCATGGGAAGCTTGTTTAGAATATAAAGAGTTATACTGGCAAATAATATTGGATGCCAGAAGCTCCCCTGGTCTGAATGGAATGGTTTCCCTAAAACCTGTTTTAAAATTAAGATTTGCAGAATTATAATAAAATAAATATATATATTTGTGCATATCTATAAAATTTTAACAAGATTTTAACTTTTGTTGAATGTTGAACAAACATCTACTATTTAACATAATTAGATATTCATTCTCTTTTAAAAAAAATAATTGTACCTTTTGCTATTAATTTTATCAACTATTACCACAAGATGGTGGTACTGCACAAGATTCTCATTCGTTATAATTTAGGAGTTTATATAAACTTTTTAAGTTACACATACAATTTTTAACATTTGAACATATTACTTAACATAATTTATTTATAAGTTTTATTTATTAACAGTATATGTATTATTTATTGGTTGTGACTTTAGCAACACTTGAAATTTTATAGTTACAAGTCTTTTATGCTGTTTGACATTACGCATTTAATTAAGTGTAATTAATGGGTGGATTACTTAATTGGATTAAATTACATTACAAATGTATATATAGGGAGGAATTGATGTGGTTACTTCATTCTGATGAAGTTAGTTGACAAAAACATATAAGACAACTGTAGCAGCGTTATTTCTGTGAAGTCTACCTTCTGTGGTTTGTGCAATAAAAGTGTTTTGTACATTATAGCTGGAACAGCTGTGCCTTTTTTCATTTATACATATATATATATATATATATATATATATATATATATATATATGTGTGTGTGTGTGTGTGTGTGTGTGTGTGTGTGTGTGTGTGTGTGTGTGTGTGTGTGTGTGTGTATATATATATATATATATATATATATATATATATATATATATATATATATATATATATATATATATATATATATATATATATATATATATATATCCATATCCTTGCTATGTGTAAAAATTAGTGTTGTATATACCTTCTCAGATGTATACCACCATATTTATCTGATATGTGTATATTTAGATATGAAAACATGACTGATTCAACACTATTTGCACTAACAAGTAGTAAACAATTGTAGTAGTCAAAGCAGTTGTTCACTACTATTCAGTATGTGTACTGAATGATATATTTGAACAAGCAGCTAAAGTTAGTACAGCACAGATGGCTTAGTGGTCACATGCTGTAACTATAGTTTACAAGGTCCTGGATTCAAGATCAGCAAGGGATGTTTATTTTGTTGCTAGGCAGAACAAGGACTGTTGGATACAGAGTGGTTAAGGTAGTTCTGAACAGATTTAAGTGGGTTTGCATGGGTTTGCACAAAGCTAAGCCATGCTAATGTACGGTTAAACAAAAATGTGCTTATACTGTGTAGGCTTCACTTACCACTGCAGAAATCTGCTTTGCATTTACATTTAAGCAATGCTTACACCTGCTAAGCATAGCTCAGCCCTGGTAACCAGTGATCACATTCCAGTCTGAGAAAATAGAGGGTAATGACATCTTTAATAAGTGTGTCTAATTCCATGTACATAACATGCTTCTCTGTGCTGTCATTACAGTAGCAAGGGGTGTGAGTGTACTTATGGGACACCTGAGTATACATGGCTAGTACCACAATCTTTTCTCTTTGTATGTGTTTCATACATGGGTAGTATCCCAGGTTATATGCAGTCACACTTCCATGTATTGTAGCATTAAATTACTACTTTTAACAGTGCTTTTCCAATTAATAGTAGATTGTAGATTGTAGTACTGTAAACATACACTCCTGCATGCAAAGCTGTGAACATTGACTATCATGTTCTTGGTGTGTGTGAGCTGTATGTTATTAAGTATCTCCTACTGGATGTTGATCTGATATGTGGATATTAACTGTATACTACTATGTGTTTAGGACATGTCATTGAGGGCTGTTGTCATGTAGTAATGGCATACCTACCAGTTTCAGATGTCTAGCTGTCAAAACATTCATCCTAATGCATAACCTGTTGGCTAGCTAATTTCTGTCTGTCCTCTGTACATATGTACAAATGTCAGGTATCCATCTTGGCTGCTTACAGGCAATCTCTGATTGATTGACACTGACATGTCTGCCCAGCTGTGTTTTGAACACCACTGCTAGAATACCCCACCCTGTATGCACCACATACCATAGATGCCTCAGCCAGACTACCACAGTCAACAGAACATGCTTGAGTACAGGTCTTTAACCCAGACACTGGCCATGTTATGTGATATATATTGCATACATGTCAGTTGGAGCACCTCACCGGCCCTCTGCAAGAGTAAACCAGATGATTGGATGTTGAATTTAACTGTCACCCTGGAGATCACTCATATGGCATTGGTGGATAGATGGCCTGCTAACAAATGTCAGGTGGCATGATACCAGTGTATCCACATGCCCTACTCTTCTCGTCTCTCCAGGGGCATTAGCCCGGTACACACCTAGGAACACCTGCACCTATGGACCTCAGTACTGACAAATGTGTCAGTGTGCATTACTGAGAATAACACTGTCTGTGTGTTTGTAAACTTGTAGATGAAAATGCTCTGAAGGCCTTCTCACCCACTACACCCCCATTGCTATACTTAGAAATGGCTGCTGCTGTAATTGACATCAAATGTACCCTGTTACAGTCTTCACCTTATGGGCTACCTGGAGCTTGCAGTACCAGCATAACACTGTTCTACAAATGGGTAGATAGGCCTGGGTTACCCTCTGAGTCCTGGCAAGTGTGTGTATCTGTGTGCAATTGTGTGTGAGTGTGCATATTTGTAGGAGACAGCATTCTGAAGCCACAGTCTCCAAATACAATAAACCTCACCATACATTATAAGGGATAGTGATGTTGCTGACATTAGGAGAACCATGACAAACCCTCACCCTACTATCCCTGTGGCATGTGCAATAAATGCATATCCTTGTAGTATCACTGATTAGATAGACAAGGCTTTGTATTGCAGTCCTAGTCAATGTGTGATTGTGGGTATGCCAGAGCATTATCATGGGTTTCAGTGAGTACAATATCCAATGTAGGGTGTTGGTGCTGGGTATACTGTATTTACACCATGGTACCCCCAGTACATGTTCCAAGGTACACTGCATGAGGAGTGATGTCACCATCAACCATACAGGTAACTGATTACACTATACAGCCCAATGATGCATGTGCTTTGCACAAAAGCTCTGTAACAGAATGGGCTCACTAACAAGGTAGTTAGCTCTGCTAAATCCAGATATGTCAAATGTATCGATGACTGCATGTGTTTGTCAATGTGTATATGACAGTATGTCATACTATGTATTGTTCATTAACACCCAGTACATCCCCCATTACCATACTGTACAAGGCATGGTGAGGTTCTTCACTTAACAGGAAACTCGGAGCAACATCATGCTAAAAGCTCTGTGGTGTGTGCAGTTAAGGCCAAACACATTAGTAGCAATAAGTACATAGATAGAGGTTCTACTCTCAGTCTTGCCAAGTAAGTGTGTGTGTATGTGAAGGGATTTATTTCAGTTTGCAGAAAATATATGTCCCAGGAGATAATTTGTCTGAGAACTAATTGGCAAAAGGTAAAATTTCAAAGCAATCATCTTGTGGAAATACATTCATTCAAAACTAGTAGTGGATGTGTAAATGCCCTCTTCCCCAATGTACAGCTGTACAGCGATACTGGTTGGTATCTATACATGGGTGTGGTTGTTGTGGGCACAGCCACTCACATTGGGGTTATTGTTGTGGGTATCTCCCTGCTTAGTGTGCTGTTATACTGTACAGTTTATGTTAACAGGTTAAGCAGTTGTTAATCACACTATGTGTGTTTCTACTCGACCCCACACCCTCCAAAGTGGAAGGTTGTGCGACCCACATCAACACACCTATGTTTAAGAACTCCAGGATTGCACTACATTGGGGAAGAGGACTTATGCCTTGCCAGTACCATTGTCAATGACATTAAACTGGCGGACTGATTATTTACTGATGTGATGTTTTGGCAACTTTGTCTTGGTGGAATTACATAGGCCAAAATAAGTTCACTGCAAAATGAAGTACATCCCTGTGAACAGTATTCTCTGTGTATTGCATCAACACCAGAGCCTCTATGTGTGTGCTAGTCACAACGATTTGGTGTGTGCCACCCAGTACACTTATTATTGTCCACTGTAGCAGAGCTGCTACATCAGCCACCATGCACTCACTTGTATACACCCCTCAGACCTATCAGCCATGTGGCACATGCAGTAACTGTTATACAGACCTGTTACCTGTGATCAGCTGTACCCAGGATATGACATAGCCAATGTGTCACCACTGTGCCACACCCCTTGTAGGAAACAACAACAGACTAACATACTGCTGACACATAGACACCTAGAACACAAACAGAATGCATTATGGATACCACAATCAGTCAGTGTTGATAACAACTATAATGCATCATGGCTAGACAGCTACACATCCTGATGTTTAGCCATTAATCATTCCAGCTAAAAACATGTGAAACAGCATTACATTGCTAAACCTTAGTACATTCACCCTGTGCATCAGTACCATATTAACATGTTCCTGCATCAATGGTATGGATGACAGGGATGTGGCACATGTATCATCATATGCACAGGGTGGGTTGTGGGTTTGCCAGAGGCCTGGGCTGAGCCATTTGTTTGACATCATGTGCGTGGGTTTGGGGGTTCTTTATTACATGGGCTGTGCAGACGTGGTGTGTATAGGTATGGAGGTGCCCTAGCTGTGTTGGTGATGTGTGTGTGTGTGTGTGTGTGTGTGTGTGTGTGTGTGTGTGTGTGTGTGTGTGTGTGTGTGTATATATGCACACATTTCTGCAATGTGGCTACCCTATACAGGAATTTGTTGGACAGCTGCAGACTGTACGTGACAGGGTGTACAGTTCGCCAACTCTGGCCACGGACAAGGGAACTATGCCTGCCAAGGATTCCATGGGCACTACCAGGCAGAAGCCCAGATACGGTACTCTCCCCTGATGATGACACTTGTCCGCTGGATCTGCGTCCCTCTTGGGACCGGCCAGAACCACATGCATGTGGCCTGCTGTGTTGTGGTGTGGACAGCATTCCCCTGCAGTACTGCTGCTTTTACTGCCACTACAGGAGCAGCTGTGAGTTGTTGCACATCCACAGAGACCTCCATCTGTTGATGTTGCTGACCTACATCTATGTGGCCATTGCCCTACTCCCACGACATGCTCTACAACAGACACCACATGGTCGAGGATTCCCACCATCTCACTCAACCATCTATCCTTGACTTTTGCAAAATAATGGTGGGCACCTGCAAGATCATGGATGTTGTCATGTACAGCAGGAAGAGTAGCCCTCTGGAGCCTCAGGCTATCTCTTGTGTAACGTTCCATACATGCCTGTGCCTCCATGATGGCCTGATACATGCGTCTGGCGAGACCTGCTGTGGCACTTCTGTCAGGGTCATGATGCCCAGCAGCCCTCCTACAAGCACCCCATACATCTGCCCATGTGGTACCTCACCGGTCATCCAGCTATGGCTGCTGTGTACAGACACACTTGCTATAGTCACCACACTTTCCTGTCGTATGCCACCAACTGTCCCTCATCTATGGCCACTGGTGATGGGGTATGTATGGGCATTGTGACTCTGTGTGGGGATGGAGTGGAAATAAAGGTGGAATGTCAACCAATGGCACATATTCAGCCCATGACAACTCTGCCTGTGCCTCACTATGCCTATCATCTTTGTCTGAGTCTGTAAGGACACTGACATCAGTTTGCCTGCAGGAGGAACCCCGACCCACCTCACCACCTGTGAGGGGCAGACAAGAAAAGTAAATTAAGACCTGTACATTATGGTTTACTTCTACACACACACACACACACACACACACACACACACACACACACACACACACACACACACAAGCGTGCGTGCATGTGCACACGCACACATGCACACACACACACACACATACACACACACACACACACACACACACACACACACACACACACACACACACACACACACACACTTACAGGTGAGGTGGCACACCAGACCTCTCATTACCCAACAGTCAACATGCATGACATATGGCACTCAACAGCATGTACTACAGCCATACTCAATCTTTGTTACCAACATTATACATCTCTGTGATGCATGAGTTGTGTTAGTAGGTGATGCCCCTTCTCCTGGAACACACTGCACCCATGTACACAGTATTGTTGTGCATCTGTACAGCACACTGGCATATACTGTGCACTATACCTCACAAGTGTACACACCATTACTGAATGTGTATATGTGTGGCAGTTATGTTTGCTCTGTTGCTCACAGCCCCATGTGTTTGTCTGACACATTGCTGGGATGATATGAAGACTGATGTCAGTAATTAATGTCTGTCCTTTGATTTGCAGGTCTTGTTATCAGCAGTGCATGTATGTGCAATAAAATCCAGTTACACTGACAACCTTCAAAGCCTAATGTGGATATGAGGAGGGTACACACCCTTGTTGACATGCCAGCCTCTTCTATGATATGCAATGGGGCCACAATACTGCATCCATTAACATTACACACACCTGATATGTGACATATGACCTGTGCAGTCCAATGTAGTATCAAACAAATGTGTTAGTTGTGCAGATGCTGAATGAGATGCATATAATATGTGGTTTGCATAAGTGTGCACATCCTTAACACAATGGTTTGTTGAAGCACCTGTTAAGTGAACTACAGCAGTCACTATTCCTGGAAGGGGAATACTAGCATGGTCCATCTTCACTTGCCATTATTTGGTTACTCTACTCTACAAATGTCCCCCAACTTTGCCAGATTGCAAGGTCAGCTCATGTGAACAGCCCTTGCAGGTCACACAGTGGCTTCAATATTGGGTTATGTCTGGCACAATTCATAACCTTCACTGTGTTCAAATACAGCCATTCATAGCAAGCTTTGGATGTATGCTTCAGTTCACTGTTGTGTTTGAAGCTGACACCCCTCCCCATCCTCAGCCTTATTGCAGATGCTTGACAACTATGGGCCACACATGAGTGTTATTTTGCAGTGACACAAATTCCAAACACCATGTGTACTGGCCTAGTTCCAACTAATGAACAGCAAACCTAAAGGTGTACTCTGGCACCAGCAAGCTAAAGTTTGGGGATGGTGGCCCTGAGGTGGAGTGAGGTGTTGCTTGTGCACCACATGAATCTTTATGAATACTGTCTGTAGGTTTCAGCCTTGGTCTCATGACACCATTAGGCATTGCAACACATGCCTTTGGAAGACTTGATGTTATGCTTATGCTACCTGTAGAGAGCCCTGGATGATGTATCATGTGAGGCAACTTTTCCGTCTGATTACCCTAACCCACAGGTCATACTTATGCAGAATCCAGGCAATTGTTGACAGAGGTACTGCACAGGCAGTACTTGTTAGACATTCCTGCAAGCCCCTCATTGTTGCTGCATGTTTCTGGGCAGCCTCCATGACCAGTATGCAACATGTTTTGTCATCTGTTCTGGATGGGCATCTGTTTATTTTCTACATCAATGGTGTCCCATAATTCATACATACATACATACATGACTGTCTGCACTGTTTGCCATGGTATATGCAATGGTGAGGTAAGGCTACTTTTCCCACTCCTGAGTGCTACATTTCGGATATGGGATCCATTTTATGGTTTGTAAGATGTGTGCAAGTCATGGCTGCCTCTGTTGCAGGTGAGTGGCAAATGTCATGGACATACTTCTTGGGCAGCAGACCATGACTTGGTGTGACATTGAGGACCTGAACTTGATGGAAACACCTTCAAGAAGAGTGAATGCTGTCAGTACATCACAGGCTGCTTCCACAATATCTTATTTGGAGTGTGTGCACACATATGCTTCCAGTGTTTGTTAAGGTATGTATTGCCCATATTTGTTGTCCTAACATAGGATTCCATATTACACATCCATTGCTCATGTTTGGCTCATATTGCAGGTTGTAAAAGGTGTAGAATGTGGTATCGTGATTTGCCGTTGTTTATATCAGGAACAGTTGCCATTGTAATAGTGGTGTATACACTGTTGTAGCCACTGTACAAGGGTAATATTTTAGACATATCCCTACTGTAGGCCATTTGTCCCACCATTATGTTCATCTCTGTCCACACATCTTTCACTGACAGGCTGTTAGGTATACTACAGGACACTTACATACCCTACAGATATGCCACCATGGTGACCAATGTGATGCAGTGCAGTTAACACCAACAATAAGTGAACATGTACAGCATGCATTATGGGTAGGTGTGTTAAATGTGTGCATGGCAAATAGCATGGCCATAACATGGCCGGTGTACTGGCAAACCTGAAAAAACAACTCCATACTCACCATCTACAGGCTGCGGCCCCAGTTGTATACCAGAAGGACCTAAATAGTTGTGAGACAGAAGTAATGTCAGTAGCTACACCTGTGGCATTGGTATAGAGTGGGAGCAGCATTTTTGCACATCAATAGTACAAACCTACAATACTAGAGAGTATGCACATCTGTTCATTACTACACTGCAGCAACAGACTATCTTATCTGACATATGGATGTAGATACTTTACAGATGAAAATGGATAAGCAACAGTGGTATACTAATGTTCCCTGGGGCCTTATCTGCATGCTCCTCACCCATTGTGTGGATGACACCCACCTCCACAATGCTGTCTTCAGCCTGCTGGCTTGGCTGGTGGGCGGGTTCACCACGTCTGGTGAGGAGCTCCTCAGCATGTCAGTGGGAACTGGATGACATGACCCCCACCTGTGGCTAGCTGGTCCTCCTAACTGCAGCAGCACGCTGATGGGTGTGGCGGATCACATTGGTGCATCGATGCCTCAACTGCTCATAATTACGGTTGTGCAGGCCAACATCGTTTACCCTGTGGATGAGCTCATTCCACAGGGTGGTCCTCTCCTGCAGATCCTGGGCCCTGCTTCCGAAGAGGATGGCATGATGCATGATGACACTGGATGATTCCATCATTTTCCAGGTTTGTGACTGCAGGCAGTCATTCCCAGGACATTGTACCTGGAAGACATAAACAGGAAAAAAGGTCACCGGACCGCATAAAGTTGTCCACATGCACATCAACAGTGGATATTACCTGCAGATAATCCTGACTATACCATAACACTGTAAGCTAGCATGGCTTTGGCATCTTACATTACACTCCAGGCCCTGACCTGTCCAGTTTCCCCAATGTTGGACACTTAATGGCATAATACACTATTCACCATTCATTTCTGTGCAAAGGGATGACAGTGGCCATCTTCCATGTGAATAGTGTGTGGATAGTGGCATGTGTGTTCGTTACTGTAGTGTGTGATGGAACTGTGAGCAGATGCCTGGGTTAATGTAGGAGACAAACTGTGATGTTCTCATGGCCCATGGAGACTTGCTGTTGGTGCCGTCAGTTGGCATTATGTCCATGCTCAGCACTGATGCGGGCAGGAGTGTGGGTGATATGCATATCCCCCTGTACTAATGTTTTGGACAGGGTGCCACTGTTCCTGCCTATCCTGTCTGATCCAGGTTGCCTGTATCCATGGCATGTGTGTATGAGGTGTGCTTTACCCCCACTACAGGTTGATATGTTTTATTGGCTCTGAGACTGCGTACATTTGTGTACACATGGTTGCAATTGGACTTGGTGGTTTGGATATGTCTGATTTCTAGTCATAGTCAGCCTTACAGGAAGACACCTGTGAACCTACATGCTTGCTCAGATAGAGGTGCACTTGCTTCTAAGTTGTGGTCTGCACCTATGTGCCCCTGTACAGCTACTATAGCAACCTATTATGTGCTTGGTGTATTGGTGCTGCCCACCAAGGGGGATTACCCTATCGTTGGTGGAAGATGGTTGTACAGGTAAGGTACTGCTGATTCCATATAGCTCCAGTGGATATGAAGTATACACACCCCTGTTACAATGCATGGTACTTGTGCAATTGGAACATGACCCCACAAAAGTACATGTCAACACAATCCCCACCTGTGATGTATCCTACAGCCTGCTGAGTTCAATAGGGTACATGACCTGTCCAGTGGAAACATATGGGAATTAATACTCAGTACAGTAAGTTGGGTGAATGTGTGTCCACACCCTTACATTGATATATTATGCAAACACCTGCTGAGATGATTACAGCATCCATTTGTCTTGGTTTGTACTCTAACGTCATATCACATCTTCACTTGACAATGGTTGCTCACCTTCCATAAAGCAACTTTGTTTCTTTTTCAATAAAATTGCACAGGTTATAGTTTCAATTCAGGTGAGAAACATTTTGACATGACGTTCTGTGGTCTCATTGGTATACAGCACACAGACCTGGCATTCCAACAGGGGTGTGTACACTTTGATATCCAGTGTATAAGGGTGTTGATATAGCTGTTAGTGGTAGGCATGGAGAGTGGGTCATAACACAGTTGTACACTTCTCTGTTTACTAAGTGATAACCATGCCTACTGTAGTACCCATATCAGTGTCATGGCAATGCAAAAATCATTAGCAGTACACATTTTATTTTGTTGTATGTATTGGCAGTGATAGTACACACACGTGCAACATGCACATCCTATTTTCCAGACTGCTTGCGACCCATGTTATTACTTCTGTGTTTTGCAGCTGAACATATGCATACATGCACATGCCCAGAGGATACCTGGTACACATTTGTGTTCTATGTCATTATGGCACACTGTATTTACAGTCTTGCAGCTCAATCATACATCTCAATCTGTTATACCAGGACTTTTGGTCAATGGTCCACCTCACTGAGTGACAAAACAAGGAAGTCAATTTTGATAATGTATCAATATAGCTGCCATAACACAAGTATATGTGTAAGTGACTACATATATCTGTCACAACTATGAACTTTGTCCAGACGAACACTGTACAGTTGAAT